>NC_050488.2:3062263-3365293 GCF_012460135.2 Molothrus ater | reverse complement strand
GATGGCTGGGTCACAAGAGGAGGGAAACCTTTTGGTTTGAACTGAACACTGGACGTCATTTTCCAGGATTTCTAAATTATTTACAAGGAAATAAATTTCATTATTAAAGATGAATATACTCTGGTTTTTAGATGAGACTGAGTGGGTGAGTAATTTCACCAAGACTTAGAGAAAAGAATAAAATCATCTGTATAATTTACCCTTGTTTGTGGTACTTAAAGAAAATAATATTAACAGAAATGGGAGAGTCTGAATGACTGATATCTGAATTCCAGCATTATGTGGACTATAGTCAGGGAAATAAGGATGGCCATGGATGCTTTAGACAGTCTGTTCCTCAGCCTTATGGTGTCTAAATGGACAAATTTTATCTTAGAGGAAAAGCAGCTCTTGGGGTTGCAGTCTCTCCTCGGCTTTGGAGGCTCCTCAGGTGTATTTTAAACAAATCAGAGACCCAGGACAGGAGCTGTCCTTTGTGTGCCCTCCTGGGCATCATTTCAAACTCAGGAATCCAGCACGTCCTGGTAACTGTGACTGGGATTATTTAAATCCCTGCAGCTTTTCCCTGTGCTGTGCCGGCCATCCCTGCCATGCTGGAGCTGCCCACCAGTGAGCACCAATGTTCTGTGGTGGAAAAAGGCATTGTTCACAGGTCTGCTCCTTCCATTCTTTGATTTTTTCCTTCCAGAGTTTTGTGTTGCTGCCTGAAGCTGCATCAGATCAAAATTCCTGCCCCAAATCCCTGCCAGTGGTGCCCATGGAATTCCCCCTTCACATGGTTGAGTTTTGGGGGTGTGATGCAAACTGTGGGTGCCTTTGGTACAAGTCCCATGAGGAGGAGCTGGGAAGGGGCTCAGGCTGGAGAAAAGGAGGCTCAGGGGGGATTTCTGGCTTTGGACAGCTCCTGAGGGGACAGCCAGGGGGTGTCGGGCTCTGCTCCCAGGGAACAAGGGCCACCAGAGGAAATGCCCTCGAAGGATTCCAGGGGAGATTTAGATTGAATATTAGGAAAAAAATTTCTCCATGGAAGGGCTGCCAAGCACTGGAAGAGGCTGCCCAGGGCGGTGGTGGAGTCACCATCCCTGGAAACATTTAGGAACATGCAGATGTGGGGCCTGGGGATGTGGTGGACTTGGCAGCGTTGGCTTCAAAGTTTGGCTCAATGATCTTGGAGGTCTTTTCCAACCTTAGTGATCCCATGATTCTCTGATTTTTAGAGTAAATCCTTCCTTTTGGCAGCCCTCTGGTGCTGCTCAGAGTGCCCTGGTTTGGTGCGTGCTGGGGTCGTCCCTGTGAGTGCCTCATCCCTCACCATGCCCACACTTCTGTGGGCTCACAAAAAGGCAGCAACTCCTGTGGCACAAGGGAAAAGATTTTCCCAGCCTTGGGAGCTTCCTGGGAGCTCTGAGAGGAGTTTGGATGCTGGTGGCTGGAACCTGTCCCCTGTCAGAGAGCACGAGGCCCTGCAAATTAAACGGGGTGAGGTAATAATAACCCTGATCCACGGGAGGGGCTCGTGTTTCTCAGCAGCTGAGGGGGAAATGAAACTTTGATGAGTTAACCAAGAGCCAGAAGCCTCCCAGCAGCTGTAAGGAGACACCTGAAGGGAAAGGTGAGTCAGGATGTGCCTGCAGTGAGGCAGGGCTGGTCCAGCCAGGGCAGCATCGCTTTCGTCCCGAGGAAACGGAGGAGACACCCAGGAGGGAATGGAGGAGCCAGGCACAGACTGGGGACTCTTGGCATTCCCTCACTGCTTGGAGAGGGTATTTACAGGGTTCCCCATTCCTGAGCTATCCCACAGCCTTTGGGGGAGGCAGGGATTTGTCCTGAACCTCCTGAGCTCAGGAATCCTCATGGCATGGGGTTGGTGCTTTCCTCCCTCACAGGCACCTTCTGTTCCTCATCTTTGGTGTTTTCCTGGTGTCATGTAAGGATGGATAGCCATAAATAATCCTAGATAGCCATAAATAATCCTAAATAACCATAAATATGTTGCTGATCATGTTCAAAACCTAAAGTTCTGTAAATGTTCCAGGTGGGTTGGTCTCTTCTCTGAGACAAGAGGAAACAGCCTCCAGGTGCACCAAGGCAGGTGTAAATTGAATATTAGGAAACATTTCTCCATAGGAAGGGGTGGCCAGCATTGGAACAGGCTGTTCCAATCCTGGGGGATTTAAGGGGTGTGTGGATGTGGGATTGGGAGTGCTGGGGGAGCAGCTGGACTTGATGAGCCCAAAGGTCTTTTCCAATCTAACCAAGGATATCAGGAATTGTTTGGCAGAAACATGGAACACTTCTTGCAGCTTTTTATGCTGCTCAGAGGGATATTTGGGCTCAGTTGTTTTACCTTGATGCTTGCAAGTTTTGGGGTTTTTAATTTGTTTTTGGGGTTTTTTTGGTTTTGTTTTGTTTTGCTTTTCTAGAAAGGCACCAGACATGCATCCTTTAATATAATTACAAAGTGGATTGTTCAGCCCAACCACCCATTGTTATCCTGCATCCTTAAACTGAAATGCTCTTAAATTGAAGCATCATGCAAAATGCATGGAGCCATGTTTCCTTTTGTCCTTCTCTGCATATTTAACCTGTCACTTTCCCTTTTTCCTGTGACAAAAATGTGATGCAGCTCATTCCAGGGATGTGCTGGAGTCCATTTGCAGCCAGAGGTTGCTTTGAAGTAGCACAACAGAGGCTTTATTGATTTATCCTTTGCATTCAGAACAAAGATTTCTGTGATCTGCTACAGGTATTACCAAAAGCTTCCATCAGCTATTCCAGCTTCATCCCAAAAATAATTTCTTTGTGCTTTAGGATCTATTTCCAGAAGTCATTGCTTGTACATATGTATATACATAGGTCTTATTAAAACAAACCTCTGAATTCAAAGGCTTTTTAATGATTAAACCTGGCAGGAATTAGTACTAAATGGAGCTCATGAGAATTCTGTTCAGAATATCAGGACAAATCCTCTCATGAAAGGACAATTTAACTGTAATATTTACATTTGTCTATATGCCATAGGTGCCACAGCTTGGAATTTTTCTTGGAGAAGTAATTTATTGGGATGCATTTTCTATGTCATGGCAATTTGACCTGATTTGATTTTATTTTCTTTACAGGATTAGCTGGAACTGCTGCAGACCTAGAAAAAAGAAAGCTTATTTTTGGAAAAAATTTTATACCTCCAAAGAAGCCAAAAACATTCATACAGCTAGTTTGGGAAGCGTTGCAGGACGTGACTCTTATCATCTTGGAAATTGCAGCCATCATATCTTTGGGGCTTTCCTTTTATCAGCCACCTGGAGAAGGGAATGAAGGTAAAAACTTTTCACAGAAGTCATCTCAGTTTAAGCAAAGCATGTCCTAAATCTCAAATCAATTCCATCACCAGCCTCCAGAAGGTCACTAACAGGAAATTTCCACGTGGTTTGTTCCTGATCCCATTACATCTGCTCCTGACATATTTTTCTTTTCATCTTGACGTTTCTTTATGCAAATCCTGAACTTCATGACGTGAGTTAAAGGAAAATCATAACTTTCTTGTGAAACTGGAGTGGTTTTGATACAGTTTGCACCTTTGAGCCTGCATTTGGAGGGTGTTTGATTCATCCTTTGTGGTTGTTTATCACGTATTCTGGATGAGAAATATGTAATTGCTTATGTAACTGCTGGATCCCATTGCAGGAGCACAGATCTCCAGTTTACACCAGATGAAGGCTTGAACTCAGTGAGATTCACACATTTTAGTATTTTTAGTGGTGCAGCTCAGGCTCATGAGCCTGGCTCCAAAGGGAATATTGGAGCAAAGTCCTGTTCCTGATAAATATTCCCCATATTCTGCAGAGCCTTCCTGGCTGCAGGAAGTTTCACCACCCTGCCTGCCCCCCTTCCTTTTTTCCCATTTCCCCCCCACCCTCTTTGGAAAGCACTCTTGAATTCACATGCTTAAAATATTTGTTCCTCTCCATAAATGCAAGATTTCCATTTCTGGCAGCTGATCCAGATTTTTTTTCCTCCCCCCCCCTCTCTCCTGCTCCCTCCCAGACTTCTAAAGCTGGATCAAACATGCTGTGTGAAATGACGTGAGCAGCTTGGCAAATGTAGGAAGAATGTCTTCCTCTAAATATAGCCCTGAAATGCTTTTTACATTTGCTGCAGTTTCCTTTGGCTGCTTTCCTTGCAGCCCCTTCCTCCTTGCCTTGCCATTCAGCAGCACAATCAGCACGTAGCCATGCACAGCTCCTGCCTCCTGCCTGGGCTGCTTTCATCCTTTAGAAATCATTGGGAGCCTTTCATTGCTCCCTTGCTACATTTTGAATGCTTGGCTATTGATTCAGCAGGTGCTCGATTTAGGCATGAAAAGATAAAGGAGTCATTGCTTTTTTACTTTTTTTTTTTTTAACTGAAGAAAATGTTATTTATTGGAATTACCTCATCTAACTGGTGGGATACCTTGGGGACATTATAAACCATGAGAGATTCTTAAAAAAAATTAGGATTTAGCTTAGACTAAATGTGCAGATTGCCCTGTTTTACTTTATTTTATTTTGGGGGAAAGGAATTTTGAAAGCACGATTTCTCCAGGTTTTAGGGGAGCTGTGTCACCAGGCAGGGGAGGCTTGTTCCTTTCTTTTTCAAATTGTTATTCTTCTTATTTTGATCCTGCATTTAAAATGCTTCTTTTCCCATGGGAAGACAGGAGCCAGCTGAGATTGTGAGGGAGTCTGGAAAGCTCAGCAGCACAGTCTGGGAAAATGTGTTTGTGTTTTCCCACAGCACAGCATTCTATTCAATAGTCACTGCTTTCCCTGCTTTAAGAATTGTTTTCCTGAAAGGTTTTACACAAGAAGAAAAATCAAATTAGTGAATATCTTGTAATCCAATTTATGGAACACATGGTAAAGGTCTTCCACATTTTTTTTGGGAAGTCTTTCTTTGGGCAGTTGTATAAATAATTCCCTTTAATTTGAAAATTATTATGTCATAAGTTGCTGCTGAAGGCACCTTTAATTGATTGGTAGATGACTTTTTGAAGAGTCCCAAACTCTGGAAAATGGACATATTAAGTTTGATTTTGCCTTGGTGAAGTGGGGAGTAATCCCACTTTTAATTGATTTTAATGGGTTTGACTTCAGTATTTTCCTTTCCTCATTCTCCCCAGAATGAAAATTTCATTGAAATATGCATTTATTGGCAACTTTTATGTTGGTTTTTTTTTTCCCTTGAAAATATTTACTTCTGAAAGTACAGCGAGGTGTTAGAAAGGAGAGCTGGCACATGTTGTTCTCTGTTCTTGATCTTGCCTCCTCTTTAAAATTCTAATTTTTTCTTTTGTTTTTCCAAATGAAATGCATTTTCATTTTGAAAATGAGCTAAGAGGAGTTTTCTTTCCACACTGATTTATTTAACCACCACTGCCAATATTCTGAGCTCATCAACTTCTTGCTTGGAGTAACTTGAAAAGTTGTCACCCCCCAGAAGTGACAGTCTTGCTTTGGAGGATTAAAGGATAATATGGAAACAAGAGACTTTAGAACACAATATCAGGGAAACACCACTTGTAAACTGAGCATTTATCTCCCTTTATTTAATATATCTATATCAACCTCTCACCCATCCTGAACTTATATCTACCAATGGCATTGCTGGTTAGTATAATAAGTTGAACTCATCGAATTTAAAAATTAGTATAACTCTTTCTTCTCTTGACTCTTGAAACCCACTTGTAACTGTTGGTGCTGTAACAGACTTAGCATTTAACTGCTTTCTGCAGTTGAAGTGCAAAGTATATTTCTCCTGAGGCTTTTGAAGGAGAAAAGCAGGATAAAATCCACAGCTCCAACAAACATTGGAGTGCTCAGGAGCCTTGTGTAAGGATGTGAGTGTTCATATCTTCATTTCAGATCTGGTGAGTCTTGGAGAACATAATTTCCATGTCTGGTGCAATCAGGGAATCTGATCTAGAGGAATCTCTGGATAATAGTTCAGTTTTATTGCTTCTCCAGAAGCCACCCCAGTTCTTTCTTTCCATATTCCTTAGCAGGAGTGCAGGTTTCAAGAATGTTGCTCTCAGGAATGGTTTGGATGATGTTCTTTGCATTCCCTTTCACCATCTGACAGGCCATTAGAAGCAGTTGAGAACTTCTGCATCAATTATTGTCAGCCACGTGGGCAATTACTGCTCTCATTACTGAGCCACACGAAATCAGTTTGCTGCCCTTTCAAAAAAGTGCAAAACTGAGGCTGGGTTTTAGGAAATGCATCTTGAGAGAAAATTCCCCATGCAAGTGTAGCCTCCACTGCAGTGAGGATCACACAGGGGCAGGGTAAAAATATTTTGTTCCTCAGGAAAATACGTTCTGTGCCTGGGGTTTGTGGATTTCAGTGTTCCCTGGCCTTGCAGAGCAGGGGGTCTGTGGTAGCTCAGAGGATTTGATGGAAGTGTGAAATAATTTAATTCACATTATTTTTTCTGTAAGGTAGATTAGAAGCAGTCCAGGACTAAAATGGAAATGTTTGTAGATCAGTATATGGTGAAATGATTTTTATGAACAGTTTGGAAAGAAATGCCCCATCTTGTTTTTAAAGACAGTGTATGAGCAGATAGAGTGCAAGCAATGGACTCAAACCATCACATTGCTTGAGGAAACAGGGCATCCTTTAGGAAGGAGTGCTTGGACTCAGAAATCCAGCAAGGGAATGGGAAATGGCTTCTCTTGGCCATTCCCAAATCTCTGTCTTGTTGTCCCTGTAGCAATGCAAGAATGTCATCTTCTACCTGGTCGTTTGTTATTTTTGGTGGGTTTTTGTTGTTTTGCTTGTTTGTGGGGTTTTAGGGTGGTTTTTTTTGGTTTGTTTGGCTGGTTTGCTTTGGTGTTTTCCCTCAGAGCTCTGCTGGAGCAGTCCCTCCTGGCAGAAATGCCCTGGTGGCATTTGCAGCTCTGTCCCTTTCTGGGGCTGCTTTTCCCAGCCCCCCAGCAGGATTCTGCTGCTTTGGTGCCTTCCCCATCCCTACCCATGTGAACTGGTCCAAACATTCCCAGAGCCTTCTGCAAACACCTTCAGGGGCAATTCCTGAGCCCTCTCCAGCCTTCCTCCTTGTTTCTATCTCCAGCCCCTGCATCACATGTGGATCTTATTGCAAAAAGTGCTGATGTCAAGCCCTGCCAATCATCTGCTGTTTAGAGGAGTGTAACAAACCTTTTAACTCTTCTTCCTTGAATTCTCTTTCCTTCTGTGGCTTGCAAAGGGGGGGAGAAAGCAGCCTGAGGTAAGATGTTTTAACATCCCAGTGCTTACCAGGAAGCCCCAGGCAGGATATCTATTTTCCAGTGTACAGCTTTTAGCAGCTTAAAGGTGGAATAAAAAGGAAAAGTCTTTTTGGTTCAGGCAGCTTCTGTTAAAATTCCCAAGGCAAAGGTCTGGATTGAAAACAAAGTGAAATGATCAGTTACATTGCTCAGTGCTGCTCAGCTGGGTTTTGGCTGGGTTACCCTTCCCCTTACTCATACAACAAGTTGGAAAAACACAGAAACAGGACATGCTCCCCTGAAATTTGGGCTTCCCAAGCCACTTGCTTTGAGATGGTGGTGGTTTCATGCTGCTGCTGCCCAGGGCTGGAGCTGGGGGTCCTGCTGGCCTTTCATGACCTAAAAGAGACTTGATTTCATATTTTATAAACAAAAGAGACTTTATTTCATGGGGTTCACCACTCAGGGGTTTTCTTATCCTTTTTATAATGTGCCACGTTGCTCAGTGGGGACTCAAGCTGGAGATTTGAACCAGAAAGGGCATCCAGAAACTGGAGGGTGCTGCCTTACCCTGATGCTGTGCTGAGCCTCCCGTGGAGGCAGCACTTGCTCAGACTCGTGGCACAACTGTTGTGGGAATGTCAAATCCCTGCTCGGATGGGATGGACAGCAGGACCCAAAGAGCCAGGGAGAGGCAGGAGCCCAGCTGGCAGCAGTGCCTGAGTCACCAGGCAGCAGGAAAGGCTCTCCCTGCAGAAGCCAAGGCAGCCAAGGGGTGTTCAGATTAAAGAACTCTGTGAAAATCAGTCAGAGGGGAGAAAAAACCCAAAGCCAAACAAAGAACTTGCCCATCTCCTTGTCCAGGTCTCTGGCGTGGGGTTGGAGGTGCTGTGCTGTTCCCATCTTCTCCCAGGCTCCTGCCTGTGGAGCACAGCCCAAGATGAGTCTTTTGGCATTTCATCTCTTTAGCAGCTCTGGAAATAAATCACAGTGAGGAAGATTTGACCAGCTGTAACTTTGGGTATCTCTGGGAGAAAGTGAAAAAAAAGTAAAGCATTTTATTGATATTAGAAAGAAAACCTATAAAAAAGAATATCTAGATATGAAAAAACACAGAGCAGTTGGCAGCAAGCTCCTTTCTCTTAGTTAGGAGTGCAAATGCTGAATGTAACACCAGCTAGTTTGAATTTCTGTGCAGTTTGTGCTGATGTACATTTAAAAAAAATATTCCCATAAATTTGGACAGTCTAATTCTCCTCCATGTAAATTCCCTGCCTTGGAGTTGTGCTGGAGCAGAACAGCTGCAATAGTGTGTGTGCTAGGCTCAGGTACAACATTCTAAAGATGGGATGTCTGTCCTAGTCCCCCAGAACTCAGTCTGGTATTCCTAAAAAAAATTAAAACCCATTGGAATAGCATGAAATTGAGCCATTGCTCCCTCAAAACACTTCAAAATGTTGGTTTTGTGCTGTGTCATTTTGTGGTTCCAGCTCTCACCTTTCTTTGGGTTACTTTGTGGTTTTCCTGCTTCCGGCTGCTGAAGAGAATTTCAGGGTTTCAGGGGAGGTGAAACAGGCAGGAGAAGCCCCTTTCTATGTTGCCATATGTGTCAGGACTGCTTGACCAGAGATTGGATAAAATTCTTCTCTATTTTCCCCAGTTTTTAAACTGTGATTTTCATCCCTTCACTTTCTTTGCCAATAGTTGTGGCAGAACTGCACTCATTTGAGTAATTTCAGGTAGGTGATATTTGGAATTTCTCACTCCTTCCATATCCAACTCTCAACAATTTCCTTCCCACTCTCCCAGCAACATTTTTCTTTCTCACACTCACTGCCCCAGATCACAAAACTCCTTCTACTCCCTTTCCAAGAAGCGCCGTGTCTCAAGAAATGGGTCTAGTGGATATTTATATATATTTTTTTTTTTCCTGGGGATTCTAGAAACCTTCCATCTCTGTGATGAAATCATCTTGTTCTTAGATTGTACAAACACAGCAGATGCCTGGTGGGGAAACCTGGAAATGGAGCCGCGCTTGGCTCGGAGCCGTGCGCAGGTGTGGGCGGGCAGGAGGCCGCCCTTGGATCCACCGGGCACGGCAGCCTTGGCCCTGCAGGGGCTCTGCCACCTCATCTGCTCTGGGAAATGGCGCTGGGAGCTGTGAAAGCCTCTGGGGAGAGCCTTCAGCTCCTGCCAAGGGCGGCCACCTCGGGCTCGTTGGGTTTGGCACTGTCGCTGCCGAGCGTTTGCGTTGTTTTGGGCGTAGAAATGAGCGCGGCTCAGGAGTTGGTTGGAGCAAGGAATCCTCCTGTGGCCCCTGGGTTAAATGGCCTTGGGGAATAAACAGTTGGTTTGAAAAAGGGAAAGCACTGATTGCCGAGGAACTCAAAGCAAATTTAATTAAACTGAATTAAAAGTAACCTGAGATAAATAGCCACATGAAGGTCTGGTGCCATCCTCTGGGGAATTCGGTTCATTTGCTTCCTAGTGAGGCACAATTGGATAGAAACTCAGTGTTTGAATGCAGCATTTATCAATTTTTTTTACCTTGTCTTCACCTTTTCAGCCCAGCCTCCATTTGCCTTAGCATACCAATTCAGGAGGGCTATTGAATGTGAAATGAAGCACATTCATTTCTTAAATCCTTTGCCAGAACTTTCCATCCTGAGGGTCTTGCAGGGCCCATTCAAGATTGCAGGACATTTTCTACAGGAAATGTTGCATGCATCTCCCTGTCTCTAAAAATCTGCCACCCTGAGGTTCATTAATATGCAGTTAATCAATTTGATTAATGAGTGAAAAACTAAGAAATGTCAGATATGAGTCAGCTGAACCAAAGTTAATTCTCTAGTCTTTGTGGCAGCTTTACATCTTAATTTTTTTTAAGAGCATTTTACATGTGATAATGTAGATTGCATTAAAAATGCACAAAGGTAGGCAGCACAAAAATCTATTTTGTGGGGCCAATGTTAAAGGTATTTTGCAACCCTCCTGCATAGCAGCACACAGAAATAAACAACTGTAAATCTTTTGCCAGCTCTCCCAGTTATAAAGCCAAGATCAAGACGAAAAACTGACTCCACAATTTGTGTGTGTGCACTTTAACCAATGTTCACAGTAACATTTTTTGGGACACTGTGAATCTGCCATCTCTTCAAGTTCTCCCCATTAAACAAAATGCATTGGAGAAAATATGAAACCTTTTCAGGAGAAAGTGAGCCAAAATTAATTTTTTAACACTTTGCAGTGCTTTGAAGCCTAAATGACACCCCATTTCATGGCCTGTGTTGGTACAAAACCCCTACAAGAACTGAAAATATTCACAAAACTTTGCTGCAGATGCTGAAAACAACAAGTGGTGGACATCTTCCAGCTTCTGCTGTGTTTGTCTCATCCTGTAAGTGTGCACAGAGAGTGCTACATAATGTTCTCCAGGCACTGAGCAATCAATGGGAAATCATGGATATCAGCGGGTATAAGGGCCACAGAGCCTTAAAAGCTGTGTCCTAATAGGAATCCTTCATCATCTTTGCTGCTAAACAGATCACACTGATCCAGTTTTATTGTGCTGCCCAGGGAGGAGCATTCTCAAGAGAAGCTGAGCTATTAGAAAATAGCATTTTTTTCATATAAAATAGATTAATCTCAAAAGTGGAGATTGTTGTCAGAGTTAGCAAAACAGCTTTTAAGGACTGTTGCTGCACACACTCAAAATTCTTCTCTCATTCACCATAAAAATTAAACTGTGAGATTCCCCCAGGATCATTTAAACCAGTCTAAGCAGTCTGTGAGCAGGAAGGGGACGAAGCAACTGGCAGCCTGGAAAACAGGAGAAACAGAAGTATTTGCCCTTGTAAAAACAGCTTGTTCTGCCAAAACCCCCATTTAACCTCCTTCCTCCCAAAGCAGGGATGAGGTGAAGCAGCATATGGCTTCTAGAGACATTACCCCAGTCTGTTTGGCTTAGGAAATTTAGTGCTTGTAAGAATTTGCTTTTTCAATTCCTGCTCTAAATATTGCTTCAATGCCAGGTCTAAGTAGCCATGAGCAGGGAGCGGGACAGGTTGGAGTGTGTGTGCTGTGTGTCCCAACCCTCATTGTCAGCAGCACTTGTACAAGGCTGAGCTCGTGGGGAGGAGATTGTGCCCCTTTGGGTGGTCATTCCCTGGAGACACTGCTCAATTTCTGCAACATCTTTGCTTTGGTGTTATTCTCAAAAGAACGGGACAGATTGAGGTCGGGGGCTCCTCCATGGATGAATGGTGAGAGTCCTTTGTGCTGTGGGGTCGTGGGCTGGGGAGAGGGGCCAGGCAGGGCCCAGGCTGAGCCTGCAGAGCCTTTCCTGGGCTTTGGGGTGATGCTCTTGGAGGGAGCCCCAGGGCCACAGCAGCCACCATGGTTCCTCCCAGCTGGGTGGTGCTGGTGAAGGTGCTGTTCTGGCTGGATCTGTGGCTCTGGGGAGCCCCCAGCCCCTGGGGGGCTGTTTGAGGGTGCTGACAGCCAGGGGTGATGGGCAAGGGGGAGCAGGGCTCACCTGGCCATGGTCCTGAGCCCAGCAAGGTCAGGAGGGCAGGACAGTCCTGCAGGGCAGGGCAGCCAGGCTGGGCTTGGCCAGAGCTCCCCGAGGTTCCCTGAGCTGAGAATGATGCCAGGAGGAATCCTGGCTGGGCAAATCAGAGAGCACTCCAGCCTGGCCTGCCTAATCCCAGCCTGGCAACACCAGCCTAAAGCAAGGAGGCAGGAGGTGATGAGCAAACCCACCTGAGGAGAGGCTGGAGGGGATTTAGTCCATCCCACACTCAAGAGCACCGTCAATACTTCAACCCTCCCTGACAGACATTTATCAGAATTATCTCTAAAAGATTCCACTGATGGAAATTCTCTCAATTCCCTGGATAATCTGAGTGTCCCTTGCACACAGACATTAATTCCTGGTGTGTAACCAGGGTTAGAATTACCTGGTTAAATCTTGTAAGAATTTAAGCAGAACATTGAGTTTTGTGTTTTACGAGGATGTAAAGACCAATTTGTGGTGTTTTATTCCCAGCCATATTTTGTGTACTTGAAGACAGCCTGATTATAAATACTAGGGAATAGCTGTTTGTGCAGACTTCCCCATCTTTTTCTTTGGGGATTTGAAATTTGAGCAGCATGGCAGTAGTACAGAAAATGCAAATATTGCAGTGAAGCTGACAAAGGGAGCTAAAATATTACCTTAAAAATATTTACCTGTTTTTAAAAAAAAAAAAAAAAAATTCCCTCAAATCAATGGGAAACCAAAAGCTCTGAAAACATCTTTATTGCCAAAAGTTAATAGCTTATGAAATGAAACTAAATAATATAAAATACAGGAATATGGAATGTTTTCTTATCTCATCATGATTTAAAAACAATTTTTAATTTGGCAGCTTTAAGATACCAATTAGTATTGAAATTTGTAGAATCTTTATGATGTGACTTTTTAAAGATGAAGTATTTCTGGATCTGGTTCTAGGATTATTTTACAGTTGGAGTTGAGACAAACTGTGCTGCATCCCAAAGTCTGCCTGTGCTTACAGTTCCTCACTGTTGGTGGGCTTGAATTAGAATGAAAAATTATTACCTGGAAAAAAAAATGTTTAAGCACAGAAACAAACCAGAAATACCTTTTTGAACAGGAAGGCACTTTGCATATATGCATATTTTCATGGTTATATATAAACACACACACATCTCTCACCTGTTAGAAAAGTAGCATTTAAACGAGTAATTTTGATTTATTTCTGTTTTGCACAAGCTCTGCCTTTTCCCTCCTCTTGTTTCAGTTCAGTGTGGATAATTAATATGCAGAAAATATAGAATGCACATTCTAAATGGAGAGTATCCTAATTTCCTGCAGCTTTGGACAGATCCAGGTGAACATTTCAGTTTAGAATTTGTCTCAGAAATCCCATCTCCTGTCTGTCCCCAGCGGGGTTCACACTGAAGGTGGTTTTGGATGTGAATTCAGGGGGGATTTCATCCCATCCTTTGGGGTGAAAGTAAACTGAGACCCACAGTTCAGGACAAGTTTCCTTAGCACAGAGATCTGCACTGTAAAACTGCTTTTATAGGGCCACGCTAATATTGGGAGAACTTTTTGGTGCCTGCTGCTGTAAGACATTATGACAGAATTTAAATCTTTTACTGAGCTCATTCCTCACCCCTTAAAGCTTTCCAGCATGAAGGAATGGAGATGAGAAATGGGATGAAAGCAATGAACAGTGCAGGTTATGAGGGGGTTTTGTGGCTCAGCTCTACAAATCTTCCCCATCTCCTTTGGCCACGTTTTCTCCTTGTCCTGAGCGAGGCAGGGACAGCATCAGGAGAGGCCCAGGTGCTCCAGGACTGGCTCCAAGGGCAGTCTTGAATTTTCTGGGATTGCAGGCTTATTTTTTGGTTTTTGGTTTTTTTTTTTTTGTTTAAGCTCCTCAATTGCAAATTTCCTTTATCGGTGCCTTTCCAGCCTGAACCTCTGAAAACTCTGAATTACTCTTGAGGGACCTGTTAAATCAGTCACCTTTCCTCAGTAACCTCTCTCTGCAGGGTGGAAAAAGTTGGCAGTTTCTCTCTAAATAATCTGGGTGTGTGAAGTGTTTCAGACCTTGGAAAAGGCTTCTGCTAGCACAGAACACAACCAAAGCAGCTGCAATCATCCAGGAACTTTTAAAAGAAATGTTTGTGTGAGTGTGGTCAGGCATCCCCACTCCATCCCCTGCTCCTCCTGGGGTTTTAGAAGCTCCAGTGAAACATCTGTCGAGATTTCCAGGCAAAGCCAACCTTTTTTCAGTTTGGTTTTTGCAGATTTTGGGTAATATTTCTGTTAAATCCTCCCTGTTAGAACGCCTTGTTTTAATGCATCAAAAATCAAAAAAAAGGAGAAGATTTTGGGGAGCGAGCACATTTCATTTCTATCAGAACACAGGCAGAGAGGGATGGAGCAGCACAAGCAGCCATCACTGAGGCAGATGCCACCCCAAAAACCTTTTTGCAGTGATTTGCTCTTTTCATGCCTGTGCTCCAGACAGAAAGGGAAGAGGCTCTGTGGATGGCACAGGACAGACAGCTCTCATCTGCTCCTGCACTTCTCAGCTCTTTGCTGCTCTCTGTCAATGTGAACCGTTCTGCAGGGCTCTATTTAAAGCTGAGTGCCCCGATGAGAGCTGCTTTTTGGGAAACATTTCTTTATTTGCCTGGGTTTCTGTGTTTCCTGGGGCTCTCAGTGATCTGAGTAGGAGCTGAGGAAGTGCTCAGAGCCTCCTCTGCCTCCAGCTGCCTTTCACAAGTGCTGCAAGTGAGGCCTTTTTGGGCTACCTAAAAACAGAGGCCAGACAGAACTAAGGGGAATAAAAAGCAGTTCTGTTTATTGAAGGGCCTGCAAGTACATTTTGGGCAAATGAAATCCCCCAGGACTACACCCATAATGAACCAGGGCTCACAGGTTTTTATACTTTTATAAGTTTGGTCCATCTGCACATTGGGGGTTCATCTGCCAATTCCAGCTGCAGGTAATGAAGTCATTGAGCCCAAGTTTGCTCCCCCCAAGTCCCTTTTGTTCCCATCTCTGGGCCCTGGGGCAGTGAGGTGTCCTTGATTGCCAGGCCTGGAGAGGAATTGTTGTGTGTGCCCAAAATGGGGAAGCTGCAGCTGACACTGGGTGTGCAGTTTGGAGTGACACACTAAATCTTTATAAAAGAAATGAAAGATATAAAAGCTAAAATCCCAAGGCATCAGAAGTAGCCAGGGATTGCTCCATGAGAAATGGGAGCTTTCTTCCTGTTTGTAGAACCCAGCTGCACCTTTATCTCTGACACGGCTGCTTAGCTGCAGCTCCAAACTTAGCAGATTTTCCTGACATTATATATATTTTTTCCTTCATCTATTCGTGCTCAAAAAGGCAACTTTATCCCAGGAGCTGCAGCGTTCCCTCTGCCATTTTTTATTTTTTCTAATAGCAAGGTTAGAATTCTAACTCAAACTTAATTAAACTTTTCCAAGTGAGTAAATGTCAACATATGGACAGCCACTTCCCTGCGAATATCAAGCTAACAGAAATTCTAATTTCTAATTGGTTTTATTCCTAATGATTTGTTTGCATTGGCACAATAGCCTATCCTAAATGTGGTCTTGCAACATGTGATCATGAAAAAAAAAAAGGATTTATTTCCCTCCTTCTTTTACTCTGAATTAACCAATGACATTTAGTAGTGTTCCATCCAAAGCTCTGGGGTCACAGTTCCCCACGTTGCTAATTCAATTTAGTCCATACATCTTTCAAACAGAGTTTGTGTTTTACATTGATTTTTTTTTTCATAGTTATGACATTTAAACAACTTAGGCTGAAGGGGATCCCTTGTTTGTGCTGTGTGTTCTTCATTGCTGTAAATTGGATTTTGATGAAGTCTGAATTTAAAACACTTTCCTGGTAGAGTTTCTGGGGGTATCAAGGCTGGCTGCTGAACCAGATTTCTCCATGTATTTTTATTCTGCACTGGAACTGAGCTGAGGCTGTCCAGCTTTTTTCCATGAAAAACCCTGAGAAAAAAAAAAGGTTTTTTCTAAACTGAGCAAAACTATTTAAGGTTAAGACCATGTGCACCTGTTCTGCATTCTTGGAACAGTGACTTAAATGTGGAGTATTTTGTAGCTCTATTTTTATATATCCTGCATGAGTACAAAGAAAGCTTCAACTTGCACCAGAATTTTCCTTGTGGACATTAATATTTGTGCTGAAATGAAGAGAAATGTCAGAATCACTTGTTAATGACAAATTTATTTTTATATTTGATTTATTCTTTTTTTCATTGTTTCTACAGAGAGAGTTAAATAATATGAATTATATTTCTTTATGGAATAGTTGTAGGTCCTACTAAGAGCTCTTTCTTTTTGAGAGAAGGTCACTGTAACAATCATCCCAGCACAGCCTTCCTTTCACTGTGGAGTATATTGTCCTGTAATTTTGGTTCACAGCCTCTCAATTAATCCCTCAAATAATTATTACTTGCAGAAATTTAAAGAGGAATGATTTTTAAAATTTAATTATTTTGTCTTTTTTGAATATAAAGTATTTTTGTTTGTTTAGGAGTGCCTGTGAGGCTGTTTAGAGTTGTTATTATTACAGGGGTAAACATTCTTATGTAAAACCACTTTTTCTGCAAATTCCTACTGGGCTGCAGAAATTTAAGCGAATGCAATTGCTCTTTTCTAGGTGTTTTGATGAAGATATATTCCACTGGTCATTTTAGAATACAGCTAGCTTGATTTTTGCCATATTCTAAAATACTTACAAGGAGCTGCTTCTAGACTGAGATTGAATGAAAATTTATTAGTGGAAATTTTCTTTGCTGAAGCCTCCCATTATAAAATCCTTGATTCTTAATTTCCTGCGTTCCTGGCTGGGTATCCAGGCAGTCTGTCTGTCTTTATGACTTTCTCTTTTCTCTGTTTTGAACCCATCACCTTTGGAATGAGAGAACAAAGGAGATTCTACTCATCCAGCACTGCTTGGGGTTTCTTGAGTCAATTGACATTTTTATTGCAATGTGAAGTTTTTAATTTTCATTTATTTTAGATTGGGTTTTATTTATTTTTATTTTTCATTTGTTTTTCATTTTTTTCATTTATTTTAGATTTTTTTTTTATTGCAATCTGGTGTTGCCCCACTGCATCCAACTCTGCATTCTGTGGGGTTCCCCACACCAGGTCAGCTTTGGGAGCCAGTCCCTGACAGAAGTTTAGTCTCAAGCTGGTGTCAGTAACAACACATTGAGAACTTGTAGAGTGCAAAATGTGCAGCTTTTTGTCATGTGGGACCTGCAGATTAAAGGATTATTTCCTAGTGCACAGGGACCTACATCTGCTTTTTGCAAATCTCTGTTGGGCTGCAAAATCTGAGGTCCCCCAGCTGCCTTCCCTTCATGAGAGCTGTGCAGACCTCTGACAAAACTTTTGGATATTGCTCATCACACATGGCCAGGGTGCCAGGCACGACTCAGCTCTCTGCTGGGGAAGAGGGATGAGATTTAGAACTTTGGGACAGCATAAAATGTCTTCTCACATATTTTCCAGGAAGAGATCCTCCAGAAATATTAATTCTGCAAGAAGGACTTGGCTAGGACGTGCCCTTGCAAGTCAAGTGCTGAATAACTGCACTTGAATCCTTGTTAATAAACACAGAGCAACTTTTCAAGGTCTGATTCCTGCATTTGGAGCCCATGTTTTACCTTTGGAATATGAGGTTTTATTTACCTGACATCTCTAGCTTGGAGCAATATAAGTGAAGGTACAACAACCCAGCATCAAGGTTTGTCTCTTGCAATCCCTTAGAACAGGACTCATGATGAAAATTCCCTTTTTTTTAAACTTTTTTTTTCTTTCTCTCTTTTCTCTCTGGCAAAAAAAAGGAAACAAAATTGAATATAAACACTGTAGAAGTATTTGCTTGGACTTTTGGTGGAGTGAGGACCCATCCCTTTGCCTGATCTCTCTAAAATGAATTTCCTTGGAGATGCCAGGCAGAAGAATCCTGCTTGACACACCCCATTTTTCTCCTGAGATGGAGGGGATATTTCAATGAACATTCCTGTGCTCATGACTGTTTGTGATCAGACTGAAGAATGTGTGAATATATATATGTAGATATATCTATATCTATATATATTATAGATAGATAGATGTGTATCTATATGTATCCATATCTATATCTATATCATCTATATCTATCTCTATATATTTATATTTATATGCATCTAATATCTATCTCTATTTCTATTTCATTATTTCATCTTTATTATGTATATCTATATCTATGTCATCTATATCTACATCTACATCTATATAATCTATATATAAATCTATATCTATATCATCTCTATCTATTTATATTTCTAATTCTATATATATTTCTATTTCTATATATATTTCTATTTCTATTTATTTATTATGTATATCTATATAATCTACATCTACATCTATATCTATATTATCAATATCTATATCTGTATAATCTATATCTAAATCTATATCTATATCATCTATATCTGTATATATTTCTATTTCTATGTCTTTATTATGTATATCTATATCTATCTCATCTATATCTACATCTATATCTATATCATCTGTATTTATATCTATATCATCTATATCTCTATCGATCAATGCTTTCAGGGCCCCCAGATTTGTTTCCTTGCACATAGATGCCAAGAAAGTGTAAATATTTAATAGCAAGCTGTGGAGCTGGCAGTTACATAACAAACCCACAGGGACAGCAGCTCTTTGCTTCCCCCTCCCTGCCCCCCTGGAGCCCTTACATAACAAACTGGTGGATCACAAAGCCAGCAATTCTCATATTGGGTTCAAAGATGTGTCTAAAAGTGGCTTTTAGTGAATGCTTAAACTCCCTGAATGTTGATGTTTGTAGGGGAATTTTGTCACCCTCATAAATGGAAGGAGTGTGGGTTTGGAGAACACTGATCCTGCAGGTAACTTGTCTGAGGAAAATGAACCCACAAACACCAGAGGTTTATGTGCTAAGAGGAGACAGAGGAGCCCTTTTACTTTATTTGAATAAAGGGAGAGGCCATGGGGCATCCCCTGGGGTCTCTCACGTTTTTGGAGGATGCAGCCTCCTTTCTATCCCCATTTCCTGGCTGCATTTCCCTTCTCTCTTTCCCCATTTCTGAGGTACTTGAGAGGTTCAGACTTCCCAAATCACCTGATAGCAGAGATTTCCCTCTAATGTACAACCTTCCCTTTACCTCTAATGTATAACCCTCCCTTTTAATTTTTAATTCTTATGAAATTTAGGGGTTTTTCTTCCTCACTGTTCCTTTCATCTTTCAATGTCTAATTTCATTTATCAGCAAACCTACAGTTTATTTGTAAAGGCAAATATCTTTTTCCATTCATCAATCAGGGAATCCTTCCCATTGTTTCTTTTATCTCTGGTTTCATCTACCAGCAGACCCCCAGCTTGTTTGGAAGAACAAATCCACTATTCCTCTCACTTGGAAATGTTTGTCAGGCTGAGTGAAGCCTTGGAGGGAACGAGGGAGAGGCAGAAATGGGTGACATTGCAGTGATTTCTGCCCCTGTGCCTGAGCTGTGACTCGGAGCCAGCCCTGTGCTGCTCTGCCCTTGTGGGAAGTGATTCAACATCTGCTGATGCAGCGTCATGCAGGGGAGGATTTGGGGCAGGAATGGTGCTGCCAATCACTCCTGGGACTCCTTGTGGAGCAAAAGGCCTGACACAAGGAGGAATCTGCAGAAATAAACGCTGCAGTGTTTGTTACAGCTTGAAAAGCCTTGTTAAGGAGGGGAATTTATGGGTTTGATCACATAATTTTTGGGTTATTGTTCCTTTTCTTACACAGCTAAAAACATTGGTGAAGTTCGAATCATCAGTGGTGCTGTTGGGAAGCAGAGCTGATGACAAAGCTTTAACTTTGAGCTGCTCCATTTGCTTTAATAACATCAGTGCTGGAGCTGCAGCGAGGGGAAAAATGTCTTTAGAGAAAGAGATTCAATAAAAAGTTTTTATCCGGGAGCTGTTGTCTTTCTGATGACAAAACCAGTTTGACTGACTAAAAAAATTACCTCTGGGGGTGTGAGGAGATTTTCCTTGGGAATTTAAATGCCACAAGGTATTCTCAGCTTAAAAATAGCAGTGTGTAGGTTGAAATGAGTAGCTGAGAGGTATGTGCTGTAGGTTGGGATTTAGGAATACAGATGTTCCCAGATTTTTAAAAATGTACTTTTTCTGATTTAAAAATTACTGTGCTGCAGCTCAGGATTGTATAGTTTGTAATTATAATCATTATGTTCTTCAAAGCAGCCTAAAGAATCTCCTGATAGCTGTTTGAAATTTTAAGCAGATATTCTTTTTAGCTGCACTGAGCCCGTGTGCCTCCTCCTGTATGTGCCCAGATTTGAATGTACATTGAAATGGTGTAAAAGCATTCCAGATCCACCAGGACAAGAGCCTGCCAAGCTGTCAGGTGATGCTGTCTGGCTTTTTGTGGACTTCTATTAATTCCCTTTCTTGCTTGCTAGCTTTCACTACATTGAAATTATTAATAACAGCCACCAGGTTTTTACCTCGTGCTGCCTCTTGCTCACTGTTCCTGAAGTGCTTTAACCTGGTTTTGTTCCTCCTCCTCCTCTCCTTCTTCCCCTTTTCACCACAAGCACATTCAAGATTTTTTCTAACTTTCCCTTTAATAACCTATTTCTTTCTTCCTTTCTATTTTTTAAATTTTTTTTTCTCCTTCTAAACTCTTCCATATAATTAAATTCTATTCATGCAGAGGAGGTTTTTCAGGCCAGTTTTGAATTTTCTTGAGATGAAGTGCAGCCCAGGTAAGTGCCTGGGGGTTTTGCTCAGCCCTCCAGGCTCCTGGTTTGGAGGTTTGGAGCCTTCCAGTCCCTGCAGAGATGGAAATCCAGCTGCTGCCACCTCAGCTGGGCTGAGAATGGAAATCCTGGGCAGCTTTGGAGCCCTGCAGAGATGGAAATCCAGCTGCTGCCTCCTCACTTGGGCTCCCTGTCTGCCTCCTGTGATGGGTGGCAGAACTTCCCTATTCTTTCCTTTCCTTTGGATTTTTCCTTCCTTTCATCTCCCCTCTGTAGAACACTTTCCCATCAGCTTTGCTGATCTATTTCTGGCCCAGTTTTAAGCTTTTTAAAGTTCTGTTCTCCTTCCACAAGGTTCTGGAAATGTCCTTTCAGGTATTTTATGGGCACAGGAGTCCCCTTGGTTCCCCTTTGTGTTTCTGAGCCTTCTTTGAGGTTGTGCTGCCGAGTTCTCCCTGTCCTGGGGAGCTCCAGCTCACCTGGGTGCTCCTTTTGGGATAAATTGATCCATTTTAGGGCTCCATCTGCCTTTTTTGTGCCAAAGGAGTCTCAGTCCTTTACAGCCTTGACTTGCAGGTGTTCAGCATCTCAGTTTCAAGCCCTGCACATTTTCTGTGCTGTGAGGCTCAGACTTCGGCCAAGGCACAAGTTCAGAGTTGTGAGAGAAAGAATTCCATCTTTTAAACTTTTTTTACCTCTCTGCTTTTGGGTTTTCTGACAGATAGGGCCTCTGTTAAAGGGAATTTAAGATGAGAACATCACAATTTGCTGTCTTGGAATAAAACCCTGCCACAAATCACATCTGCATGTGAACAGCTCTTTTGTGCTGCTTTTGACTCCGTGCATTTCAATAAAAGCTCGGGCAGATTTTTGGGTAGCATTGAGAGCCACGTGCTCTCTGTGAAAGCAGAACCCCAATCTTATACCTCAACATGAATTTTTCAAGCTTATATGACATTTGTAATAAATATTAGGTGCTTTAAATTCAATTTTGCTACTTAGATGTATTAATATGATGTATTTTATTAATATTTCTTATTTTCTCCTTATCTGTAAGGTCAATGCTGGGTCACTTTACGCTGCAATAAGGCCAGATAATCTAAATATAGAGTTAAGATGTTTGTGTCTTTTTCCTCTATAAATACATAAAGTTCTTTCTGTAAATCCATGTCAGTCTTTCTATAATTTCTAGAAAGCCATAACAGCAGGAAAAAATACTAAAAACCCAATTATTTTTCTGTAAGTATATAAGAAAACATTAGACAGACTCAAACCAATGGAGATGCAGGTTTCCTTTATTTTTTTTCCTCTCAAAAGGAGCACCTCTAAAACAGTTTGGAATTCAAGAACACCACATAATTCAAGTAAATGTTCCCTGACAGATGGGTCATGTTGTAAAGGGCAGAGGTTGCATTTTAAAGTCTTGCTTTTCATATTTTTTAAAAAATCTGCTCAGAAATTTTGCTCTTGTAAGAAGCAGGTAGTTTTTTGCTAGAGTTGATTCCTAGAAAAAGAACGTTTTGCATTAATTTATGCAGCACTTTTATCCCCATCTCCTTTCTGTGGAGTGTAAAATGCAAAAGCAAAATTTGGGGAAATTCTGGTGGTCTGATTGACTTCTCACCTGGGCCCTGGGGTTTTAGAGAGGCCACATTGAATCTCAACAATTAGCAACTCAAAAATCAACTCAGAATTTCCTCCATCCTCTCACAGACTTCAGGTTTTGATGAGGTCTGGCAATTAATTCCTCTACTCCTAAAATTCCCTCCTCCCTTCAGACACCTCTGCTCCACCTGAATTTATCATTGTCAGATGAAAGGAAAAGAAAAGAAAATTAAATGCATTTAAAATTGTGTTGTTTTCATTGGGTTCTGGAGGATTGTCTCATGATTTTAAGTCATAAACATAATTTTTTATTCAGTGTGGAACCTTGTCAGATTTAGGGATGTTTTCCAAGAGCTTGATCTAACTTCAATCTGTTTCCTTCAGATTTTCTTCCATTGTTACAAACAATTTTTTCAGCTGGAATAAAACAAAATTTTCAGCTGAAAAATGAATTATTTTATTTGATTGTGCTTAATCTACAGGTAATTCCTTTTATGTTAATGATAATATTTTGTATTATTTGCATGCTCCGTGGTACCATTTGTGTCGACATGGAGATCAAACTCAAAATTAAAATTAACCTCACTGCTCAAGTCAAGGAATATATTTATTTTTTACCTGATTTTTCTTAATCAAGGTTTGGGGTTTTTTTTTAATTTTATTTTTTCTTTTTTTACACTGAAGGACCTTGGAAATATTACTCAGCAGCAGATCTTGGTAATTTTGTACAAGCTGGGCTAAATTTCAACCATCTGAAAAGGAAATAAAATCAGTGTTTGAATGTGGCTAGACCAGGCCATGTTTCTTTTATGAGAAATAGAAGAGGAGGTTTGCTGTTAAAAAACCAGAATATTAATAATATTTACTTCTAAGTCATACCTAATGAAAAAAGGAGAGTGAATTCTGGTGTTTCATCTGCTGAAACAGAATTTCTTGCACTAGGAAACCATTTAAAACAATCAAGACACAAGTGAATCTGCTGATTTGGAAAAGGAATCTAAAAATCCAACACAGCCCAGCTGAGATGATTAAGGTGAAACAGAGCAAAATTCATAATTCCTTCCCAAAACCCCCATTGTGCTGCAGGAGGAAGCTGCAGGGTTGGTTTCTGAGTTGCATTTGAGGCTGGTAATGAGCAGCTGAAAGTACTGAACTTCAAAAAGGTTTTAATTTCTTCCCTGAGTGCTGTAAAAGTGGTTTTAGCGTGGTTCTTGTGCTGAAGGTTCAGGTGGAGCAGCAGTGGAAGAACATCCCTGCCAGCAGCCCCTGCCCTTGGGAGCAGCCTTTGCCTTGCCCTTAGGAACTCAGTGTAAACTACAGAGAACTTGGCTAAAAACTCCCTTTATATTCATTTTCTTCCTCTCTTAGTGGCTGTTCAGGCTCATCTTTCTTCCTTTGACTTTTGGTAGTTTTGTTATTGTTCACATGCCAGAGTAATTACTCAGCTGGTTAATGGATTCTGATGCTCCAGTTTGGAATTTGAATACAGAAATCAGCCTGGCTGTTACTTCTCTCTAGTGAGAGGTGATGAAGAAACCAAATGAAACTTCAGTCAGAGGTGGAAGAGAAGTTGCTGAACCCCCTGGTAGCTGGGTGAGGTGGAGAGGTGATGTCAAATTCCTGCCTGGTCCCATTCTTCATGGAAAATGGGAACAATTCTTCCCAGGTCCCTGGGGAGAGGAGGCTCTGCTGGCCAGGCTGAGTTCTCCTCTCTCCCACCAGCTGGGATTTCTCTGGAATGTGCCCTTGGCTCTGTCCAGTGCTCCTCCCAGGTGCTCTTTCAGTAAGAAGGAGAGCTATGTCACTTTCCTTTGGTGAATATTATCTAATTGAATTTTAATTGAAATAAATAATTAGCAGATGTATATAAAATAATTGAGAATTAACAGTTCAGAAGAGAGTGGTTCTCTTAATGCTGTTTTGCTTTTGGCAGCAATGTACTTGCAGTTCTAGAAGCATCCCACTGCATTTCTGTGTAGGGAAGACTGATGAATTAATATCAGGGAATTGTTTTTACTCAGTGTTCCTTAATACATTCATTATCAAATCGAAATGCTGAGAAACTCAGTTGACCCCAGTATTTTTTTAACAAGTGCTCCCTATAAGTGTGTTTAGTTCAGAACATTTAGAAATTGTGTTGAAAATTAAAAATTTTGTTAAAATTGTTTTTAAAAAAATAAAAAATTGTGTTAAAATTGTTTAATTTAATCTGGCAGGGTGTTAATGCGAGTTTAATGCCATTGCTTTGCATTATTTAATGCCATTTATTGTTTTAGTCCTTCCTGTCACCTTTAGTTTTATTCTTATTCTTCAGTATTATTCTTATTCTTCAATATTATTCTTATTCTTCAGTATTATTCATGTTCTTCAGTATTCTTATCTTCAGTATTATTCTTATTCTTCAGTATTATTCGTATTCTTATCCTGCATGTTTTGGTGGCTCAGGTGAAGCTCTGAGTCCTCTATCACAAAATGGAATTGGTTCTTTCTCCTTCCATTTGTTTAGTCCGGGTTCACCAAGGATGGGTTGCTCAGAAGAAAAACTAAAAGGACAAAGAATTCTGTTGATTTATTTATTTTCTCTTTTTTACAGATCTCTTTATTTGTCCTTTTCCTCCATTCTGCCACGTTTCATCAGCAGGCAGTGCTTGGAAAAGCAGCTCCATCCCCTCACCTTGTCACATCCCAGCAAATTTCATTTCTTGTGGTACACCCGACCTCCCCTAAACCGATCCTTACCGTCTCTGCAGGGTGTGGTACTGCAACAGGAGGGGCTGAGGATGAGGGGGAGGCCGAAGCTGGCTGGATTGAAGGTGCTGCCATCCTCCTGTCTGTCATCTGCGTGGTCCTGGTCACTGCCTTCAACGACTGGAGCAAGGAGAAGCAGTTCCGGGGGCTGCAGAGCCGCATCGAGCAGGAGCAGAAGTTCACCGTGGTGCGAGGGGGACAGGTCATCCAGATCCCCGTGGCAGAGATCGTGGTTGGGGACATTGCACAGGTCAAATACGGTGAGTGCACGGCCTTTGGAGCCTTGGCTTGCTCTGCTGGCCCTTCTGGACACGCTTCCCTGGCAGGTTTATAGGACAGAAAATCAGTGTTGGCCATGCTGAGGTGACACCTGAGCTGTCAGGGCCAAAGGAGATCGTGAAGACCTGCTGTAAAGCTGCACTAGGAAACCAATTCAATTGGTGTAAACTTCTTTCACTGGCAAGGACTGGTCAGATTTCCAGTTCCTTCCAGTTTTCTGTGTTTGTTCTTCCAGTTTTCTGCATTTGTCCTTCCAGTTTTCCGTACTTGTTTGTACAAAGGTAATTCTCTAGCACGGAGGATTACATTATTCAGGTTAATTTCTTTTTATTTCTGTCCAGTTAGGGGCAAGAGGAGGTGTTTTTAAATGTTGTGTAGAAGGGAATTGGGCCTCTGTGATCACCTCATGAGGTGCTTCAGATCCAGATTGACCCCGCAGATGAGGTGCCTGATGATTCCATGCCATAGGGAAAGCCCCGTGCTCCAGTGGAGCAAGAGACTCTTGCAGGAGCTCTGTGTGCTCTGGAGGGAGTTGTTAATTCCAGCAATATCCCCCTTCCATCAGCCATCACATTTCTCCTGGACTTACCTTAGGGCTCCCTGAGGGGGAAGGGGAAAGGGCAGCTCAGCTATTAATTAGCTGCTCTTAATGAAGTCTGATGGAGAAACCTTCAGGTGATGTGAGGACTTCCCTGGCAAACCCCCATGATGGAGATGTCCATTGTGAGGGAAATGTGATACATTTGGATTTTGGGATAGCATGAAGCAGAAGATGTTTGCAATAAAAGGCCTTTCCTGGCTGGACTGCAGTACTGTGACTCGTGTGGACAGAATCAGGAATAATTCCTTCCCTTCTCCTTTCATTTCACCTTTTCATGCAGTTAATTGTGATTTCATAACAAAGCCCATAGTGTAATTATAAAAACAATCTCATGGAGGTTTTCCACTGCCCTTTTCTGACCACAGGTGACCTTCTACCTGCTGATGGGATATTTATTCAAGGCAATGATCTCAAAATCGATGAGAGCTCCTTGACTGGAGAGTCCGACCAGGTCCGCAAATCCGTGGACAAAGACCCAATGCTGCTGTCAGGTAAGATCTGCCCCACTGTGCAAACCCAGGGCTGTTTCAGGAATATTTCTCTGTCTGCTCTGGGGTGCCCTGACCCCCAGGGAGCTCTGACTTTGACCCTCATTGATGGAGAAAGTTTCCCAGACTTCAAGATAGACCAGAATCCACAAAAGTGTGAAATAGATTATAGAGAGTAGTGTAGTTATATCACTTGGTGAGAAATTTAGTTTTGGGATTTTTAGTGTGTTGTGGATGGAAGCAAGATGGAGGGCACAGGGTGTCATCCTGGGTTTCTTCTTCATGCTTCTTCTTCCTCCTTCTCCATGGGTTTGGGTGGCATTTTGTAATTGGGCAGAAAAGTCCCCATTGCAGCTCTGTGGGATCAGTTCTTGGGTTAAAAGGGAAAATAACCCAGGTGTCAGTTCTTAATTGGATAGCTCAGTCTTAAAAGACCTGGTAACAAGAGACTGTTGGCCATTTTGTGCCTTCTAATGAAAAGCTGCAGAACTCCCAGTAGTGAGACTGTTTTACTGACAAGAAATAATAAACATCTGAGTCTGAACACAAATTACTGTCTCAAGTGCCTTCAGTCCAGAGCCAGGGAAACTCACAACTGATACCATCCCATCCCATCCCATCCCACCCCATCCCATCCCATCCCATCCCATCCCATCCCATCCCATCCCATCCCATCCCATCCCATCCCATCCCATCCCATCCCATCCCATCCCATCCCATCCCATCCCATCCCATCCCATCCCATCCCATCCCATCCCATCCCATCCCATCCCATCCCATCCCATCCCATCCCATCCCATCCCATCCCATCCCATCCCCTCTGCCTGCTCTGCCCCCTCCAGGTGTGCAGAGCTCAGCCTGTTTGCCTGCCAAAGCTGCCCTGGGAGCCTAGGAGCCAAGGGCACTTTTTGGAGGATATTTTTATCCACCTTTGTCATGAAATTCAGGAGAAGATTCCCTCAGAACAAAACACAGGGATACAATTAGCAAGTTCTTAATTAAAAGATATTTGGAAATAGTGACACATCCTAAAGGAGGCTCTGATAAATTTCTGAGGAAGGTTGCAGCAGCGCTTTTCCTTTCCAGCTGAACCAACCAAGTCTCTGCTGGCTTTTAAAGATATTTTCTTTAGATCATTTCTAAAGATATGATCTTTAGGTTTGTATGGAATTTATTTGTTTGGGGTTTTTTGGACCTAATTTGTGTATTTGTGATGTCTTGCTGAAACTGTTTTCTTGCAGAAGATAAACTTGATCAATGACAGTATTTCCTTTAAAAAGAGAATCTGATGATGATGCATGTGCAGCCTGAGGTTTGTGCTTAAGCATTAATTCTTGGTTGAGAGTAATGCACATCAGGGTTTATTTTGGTTATGTGGTACTATCCCCCTAAATATAGGTTTATAAAGTGTAGCAAATCTCTCTCAATACTTTCAGAAGGCCTTGCATAATTTTTGACATTTATTTTAGCTCTCTGTAACCTGTTTTGCCTCTTTTCAGGCACCCATGTCATGGAAGGCTCTGGGCGGATGCTGGTGACTGCTGTGGGGGTGAATTCTCAGACTGGCATCATCTTCACTCTGCTGGGAGCTGGGGGAGAAGAGGAGGAGAAGAAAGACAAGAAAGGTAAATTTCCCAACACCAGGATGCTCCAGAGAAAGCTCCTGGGCTTTGTGCAGCCAGAGCTCTCCTTGGCTCTTGACAAATGAATGGGATTTTTCAAACTGCCTTTATTTTTTTTATGACACATTTTTATCATCACATGTCACACAGAAAAACAGCAGAAGCTGTTAACCAATAAATCCATTGGATAACAAGATGTTTTTCCAGTGTGAAACTGCAGGCTCCCAGTCCATACTGAAATGCAAGGGGGATACCTGGGCATGCTCCAGTTGCTGTGGCTTCTCTACATGAATCCATGCTCACCTACAGTTTGCTAAGATTTTGTGCTTTTCTATCAATTCAGTATTTTTTTCTCCAGGAAAAAAACCCTTTGGCCATGGAAATAGCATCTGTCTTGGAGCTTCAGGACTAAGATAAAGATAAGCTGTGGCTCTTTGCTAGCCTGGTTGTTTAATGTCAGTGACTGACTTGAGAGGCATTTTAATTTCTTCAGGTGTAAAGGTCGAGCTAAGAATAGTAAAAGCCAAGAATGTAGCAGTAAATGTTAGCAGACAGTTTTACTTTCATGTCCTGCATCAGTTAATGAAATCAAGAAGGCTCTTTGGGCTTTTCACCTTATTACAGTGTGATGTCATAAGCATTTGCTAATTTATGAGCTGCACACTAAGCAGAAACATGATTTAATGTCTGTCCTTGCCAGTTTTTCTTCATGAAGTCTTGTAAATTGTTCTGCTTCCACAATTTCATTCCAAGTCCTAAGAACAGTTGTCTTTCAGACATGATTAAGGGCCAATTAATACAGGTTTTTCAGACATTTCTGCTCTTTCTAGTGGTGTTCACTATTAATTAAAAAAAAAGCAGTTAAAGCTTTACTGAACATTTTATTTGCTATCTCTCAGGCAATATGATTCCACCTTTTTTGTTTCCATCATTTTACATGAAGCTGCAGATAGGAAGGCCAAATTCAAATGGTTTCCAGGACCTACAATTTCCATCTCTGAGTGTGTTCAACAAGTGTCTGCCTTTGACTCTCTGCTGCTTTGAGGAACTCCCTTTTTACTAAATGAAATGTTTACCATTTCATTTCTGCACAGGAATGCACAACAGCTGCCAGGCATGGGTGGGGGGTTCCAGGAGATTTGAAAGAGAAAAGACTGAAACTTCACAAAGCAAACCTCTTTTGTAGCAGACCAGTTTGGAGCAGCTCCTTGGAGTTTGCTCTTGCTGTCGTTCAGGTCTGGGGGGAGAGGAGGAGCAGCTTCACCCCTGTGTGATGGGGAGCTCCCTGGGCTGGGTTTCACTGGGCTGGCCTCCCTGGGCTCTGCTCAGGACACTGCTGGCTCTCTCAGGTTTCACAGGGAAGGCTCTGGAAAGGCAGGAAAAGAGAAATCAGGGAGTTTTCCCCACACTGTGACTGTAACTTACCCAGAGGTTCTTACAGAGGTGTGCTAGAATTTGGACGCAGAGAGAATTTAATTGAACATGGCTCTGTAGAAACAGCTATAATATAAAGAGTCCATAGTACAGAGAATCCCTCCACATTTTCTGATGCAGCTTTGTGCTCGTGCCTGGGCAGAGCTGGTGGCAGAGGGAGGCACCAACTCAAATGAAAACCTCTGGAACATAAACCCGCAGTTCTCAGAAACCCTGCCCCTTTCAGGCTGTGTGGGTGTGTGCTTTTATTGTTCATTAACACTTTAAAAATCATCATGCAGGTGTGAAACAGGAGGAGGAGCAGCAGCTTCCAGGTAGAGTAAGAATTTACCCCATCCAGTGATGCAAATCAGGGGGGAACTGCTGATTGAAATAATCATCTTCGAATCAGTCAAGTTGAAATTGAGAAATGATTTCAAATCAACAAGATTGCTGGTGCCAAATCTTTTGGTGAGCAGGCATTGTTGGTGTTGCAAATCTTCCCGTTCAGCTGGAAGAATCAGCTGTTTTCCAGGAGTAAATTGCAAAGTATTTCATGTGGAATACTTGATTTGCTGTTAGCAGCTCACGCTGGGCTGGTTGGGGTGGGGATCCAAATGGAATAGAGAGCAAGCACGAGTCACCAAAACAGTTTAAGTCGTTGCCACCACAGTAATCAAATTTGCAATTGAAATTTTCCTCAATGCAGTTGCACAGGGTGTGTTTTTAAATCCTGGGAGCTGTTTATTTTCTTCTCCCAATTTGCCATTTGTAAATAAAATCAGCCCATTCTTCTGCAGTACCAACCCAGTACAGCCTGAAATAATCCCTGTGGGGCAAGGACTGGAGCACTTTGAGGTCTCAGTCAGGATCCATGGGAGGACTTGGTTCTGTTGTGAGCAATTAACCATCAGGAACAAAACAAAATAAATTTTAGCTATTATTTGCAGAGACTAATTTTATTGGTCTTCACTATAAAAAACATAGTAAAATGATAAAACCTTTTTCAAGCTTTTCAATTTCCTGTTAGGAAAGATTTCTTGTCCAGTTTTCTCTAATATGTGGATAATACCTGAAAAGAAGAAGAGGTTTTCTTTTCTGATTCTTCTTTCATGTCATCACAAACCAGGAAATGTCTCATGTCCGTTATCTGGATTTAAAATTATTCTCCTCAAGACTATATTTGCCTTTTCCACATAAAATATAGGAAAATGCCATGTTTCTACTCAGATCAACGTGCATTTTACCTGGGTGATGGCAGGACATGGACTGAGCCCTGTTAGACTGTGATGCATCAGTGATGATAAATCATGATGGGCAAAATTGTTTAAAACATAAAATATGTACCATTGCACTATGTAGAAGTATGTGCAGGTATAGACATAATGCATTTTTAAATGCAAATTTTAAAGCTACACTAACACTGTGTAAATTAACTCTGAAGGAAACATTTCAACCACTTTAAAAATGCATAAATTACATTAAGGTACAACAAATAACACATAAAAGGACTGAAGCAATGTACACAGGACTGTGTACAGCCAGTTCTCACCAGCTCCTTTAACTTTGCTAAATGTGTTTCATATTTATCTTTTGTTATTATTATTATTGTTATTATTATTTGAGTTTTCAGCTTACTTTGTGACACTTTCCCAATTGCTTTGGAAATTTGTGTTAATTAATTTCAAACTCTTTGATTTTGGGAGCAAACAAAGCCGCGAAGGCTTTTCGCTCTGTCACGTGCATTCGTTCGTGTTGCTGTTCTAATTTATTTATTATTTGCTCTTTTGTTGTTGTGCTTTTTTGTTTATTTATTTATTTTTTTTATCCATTATTGCTCAGTAGATTCTTCCCATCCCTCCTCCCACCCTCCTCCAGCCACAGATGGTGCAGCAGGTGCAAATGCCACTGATAATGCAAATGCCAGCTTAGTCAATGGTACGTCACAACCCCCGGCTTGTCTGATTTGATGGATTTCTCTCCTGACTGTGTCAAATTCCCTCTCCCCTCGCTGACCTGCACAGATGTTGTGTTTGTGTGACTGCACTCTGAGAGATCCTGCTCCACAGGCTCTGCAGGAGCCCGGCAGAGGGGCCACAGGGATGCTGCAGCTTCATTCCCCCAGACTGCAGCCTGGCAGAGGCAGAGTTTGGAATCGTGATTCATTTGCCATTCAAGCTGCAGTTAAACGAAACAGTTATGTCAGGCTGGTTTCAAAACTTTCAGGCAGATTCCCCTGATGTTTTATCATAAAGTTTGATTATTCAGCATAGATCTGGAGAAGAGCACCATGAGAAAGGGGCTATCTCTGCTTCTCCTCTTTTTCACTCTCCTAATTCCTCACACAATTCTGAGAGAGGGCTGGGATCAGGGATCTGCCTCCATTTCAACCAACACCGTGCTAGGAACAGCTTTTGCTGTTTTCAGCATCTGTTTCAGGAGGGACCAAGAAGTTTTGTGGATATTTGTGTGAGCCCTCAGTGACTTTCCCCTGAGCCTGCCTGTGTAAACTAAACCCAAAGCAAACCTTTCCTGCAGCCAGTTTTGACTGTGTCCCAGTACAGATTCCTGACCCTGCTTGTCAGCACGCAGATATTTCAGTGTCTCTCCTAACAGTGAAATTCCAGTGTTAAATTGGATTGAATGGGTCAATATTGGTGTAGGCATCAGCTGTATTTTGCTGCTAATCAGATGCATGAGCCTTTATTTGCCAAGCAACCTTTCCCTCTTGTGCAGAGCCAAAAATACTGTGTAAAGTCATTCTACTTTTCATCATGTTGGTGAAAGTTTCCATGCAGGTTGCATTTCACATGTGAAATGAGAGTTTCTGACAGCAATAGCAAGTGCTAAACAAGGAACAGGATTTACTGCTGTAGGATCTTATTTAAGACAGTGACACAGGAAATCTTTAAGCCTATTTTCAAATCATTTAAAAGAAACATATAACCAGAATTAAAACCCATTCTGGAAAACTAGGATTTACAATCCCTACATCTCCTTGCATGGCAGGGACCTCCATCCTCCTGGTTCCAGATTCCCTAGAGGGCAAGAACCAGGGAATGAATTGTAAGTGTTTTATTCTCCATTGCTGTGAGGGTGCTGAGGTCCTGACACTGAGCAGCTGTGGCTGCCCCTGGATCCCTGGAATGCCCAAGGCCAGGTTGGACACTGGGACTTGGAGAACCCTGGGACAGTGGAAGGTGTCCCTGCCATGGCAGGGGTGGCACTGGATGAGCTTTAAGGTTCCAACCCAACCCATTCTGTGATGGTTCTGTGCTAATTCCCCTTTGCTGAGTGTAAAATCCCTGCAGAGGAGGGATGGGAGCAGAGTTCAGCCCCTCTTTGCTAGTGCCCAGCAGGTGCAGAACGAGCCCTGGGCTCTGCTCAGAGCTGGGGCTGCCTGGTAAATCCCTGTTGTGTTTGAGCTTAATGCTGAGCTTAATGAGGAAATTGAGTTCCAGGGGATATTAGATCAGTGTCGGAATTAGGGATGTGATTTTCCATCATCCTCCCTCCATTCAGGAACAACACTTACTGGCCATGTTTATCCTGGAGCTGAGGGATACAAACTCAGGGCTTTGCAGTGTGGAGTGAATTATTTTGTGCAGTTAAGGATGTTTTGGATTTGAGCTCCTCTGAGATGGGGCAGGTCAATCATTCTGCTGCTCTTTGATCAACAAGGGCAGGAGAGGCTTTCCACAATTCAACTGCTCGGAGAACTCAGGCAGGCAAACAGAGGTCTGAGTGCTTTGGAATTATCTGGGAAATGGGCAATGCCAGATTTCTGGTAATTTCTCAGTTAGCACTATTGATTATGATGAGTTAAATACTGAAAATGTAAATATGGTTTGGAGGGGAGAAAGGAAGGAGAGGATAAGTTACAGAGCAAGGACCCCAAATTCATCTGCATATTCCTTTGGTCTGGATGAAATGAAAATTTTTTTAAAGCCTGAAAATTCTTCCTGAGGTGTGACTGGAAAGAAGAATTTTACCTACAGTCTTTGTGTAGAAAGTATCTTAAAATAAGAGTTAATAATTATATACTTGAATAAGTAGCAAGATCAGGAAATGTTGTTGCTTGAAAAATCAACCAATTCCATTTCAGATAAAAGATTTTCATTCTTAGTTGTCAATAAACAATTGACACAAAAGAATGAGTTTGTTGTCAGCCTGTGAGGCTGTAGTGATAAATTCATTTACTTTGTGACCCAGCCTGTGTCTTAAGTGCTGTACCAAAGGAACTCTTATGAATTCCTATAAATGTTGGGTTTTAGGAATTTAGATCAAAATACAGAATTGTTACTGAACTCCTTGTCAGAACTATGGACAATACATTCAGTTTTTGAAAGGTTGCAAGTGAAGGCCATAAACAGAGCAGAAAATTTGGCAGAAATTTGGTAATTCAGGAAAACTCATCTCATTCCAAAGTATTATATTTAGTAAAGGTAACTTGAAAAAATGGAAATCAGGGAAGCAGCAATCACTGTTTACAGCTTGTTTACCCCAAATTTGATTTCCTTCTAGTAGCTCAAATTACCCCAAATTTGATTTCCTTCCAGTAGAGCACTGCCACCTTCCTAAATCAGGATTTCCAGGGTGGCTTGTTGGGGTTTTTTGGCATTTGTAACCTAGAGAATTTGCTACTTAAATGTGTGTTCAGAAAATATAGAAAAGTTAGAGAAATGGCTGACCAGACTCAGAGAAATCTCTGCTGGAATATTTCACATCTACAGCTAATCCCAGTGTAGGTACTGAGCTACTTCTGCTCCTGCAAAGCAATTTGCTGTCTGAGCTCTTTTTAAAATATAATTTTTCTATTTTAAATACATTTTTTGTTTATATTTTAATAAATTTCTGAATTTTAAGTGAAGTTATTTATTGAATGCTTAGAAAGATTATCTAAAACTTCCTGTTTAATTCAGTGGTTCCCTCTCAGCACTTGGAACACAATTCCATTATTTTCTTTGGTTGATTCCAAGCACTTCTTCCAGTTTAGAAATAATTTCCAAATGAGGGAAATAATTTCCAAAATAGTGATAGGACTTTGTTATTCTGTGTCATTGGCTCTTCCTCAAGGGCTACAGCAGATAAAGGGGAGGCTTTTCTTGGGAACTTTGTTTGGTGAAATCCTTGACTTTTATAGTAAGAATTTAGTCAGTAAAGGTGCCACGAGTCCTTTCCAAAATACAGGACTTGTAGTGAAGCAAAGGCATGTGAAAAATATTTATATTTAAATTCAGAACTTTCAAATCAGCTGCCGAATGCAGATGTTAGAAATGCTATTCTAAACTTTCTGATTTTTCATCCTTGCTTAGAAAAGCAATAAAAAACTCAGATGGATTTCTTCAGCCCAAACAACATTTCTTTTATTTATCATTCTAAACAGAAAAGAAGAAAATATTTTCAGAATGATGTAAAAAAAAATTTGTATTTTTAAAGAATTATTTCACATGATGCTATCAAAATATTAATAAATACTCCATCTTTGGACAATTCTAAATGATGCACCAAGGAGAGAAGGAGGGGGGAGTATTTGTATCTGGAAGGAGGAAGGATCTCTCAGCAGTGGGGATTCTATCACCTTTCTTTCTGCCTTCATTTCCTTGTTCATATTTTATACCAAAATGCAGCCTTAAAATTATTTGGCACAGGAGGATATAAATAGTTTACAGCTTCCTTTTCTTCATCTTGATTACTCAAATTACCTTCTCTTTGTTGTTCTGTCTAAATAACTGAACTCTAACTACCTCTGATGACTTCCCCCACTCAATAATCTGAATGCAGTAGATTAAGAATATTAAGAATGTATTTTTTAATACCTGAGCTTAAACTGCTGTTAATGATTGTTTATTTTGTGTAGTGTTATTTTCAGGGAGCCAATCAATTGTTGGATTAATTTATTATCATAATTATGCTATCAAATAGCAAATATATGTCCTAAAAGTATATATTTGAATTAAGAAAAAAAATCTCTGTGATGTGTCTGCCAGCTGGGACAGTCACATTTGGGTTTTGTTGGTGATTTTTATCCTTTTGAAAGTTGAATATTGTTCCATTTTTTTGCCACTCCAAGGTTTGGAATTGCACTCTGCAAAAAGGATCTCCAGAGCAGGAAATGGAGCAGACTGCCTGCTCTAAATTAATGCCTTCCAGTTCTTAGGGAAGGCTTTATGCTCCAGCCAGAAATCCCAATCTCCAGAGACATTTTGTGTCTTCCAGTAACTTTATTAAAAGCCCTTCTAAGAAAAACAGCCACCAGGCAGGTACTGAGTCCAACTGTGCCCCCCGGGCCAAGGTTTTATAGGGAATTTCACTGCGGAAAGGAGCTTGCTTTGCTCGGGTTCATGGATCCCTCTTGTGCAAAGTGTAAAGCTCTGGAAGGTGGATGCTGAATTTTTAAAGTGCTGCTATTGCTGGGGTAGGAATAGAATTAGAAATGCAGACATGCAGCTGATGGTTCATTGCAGTAATTCACCTGAGCTCTGAGATGATTTTAGGACGTGAGAGCCTTTCCCTGGCTCTGCTTCTGGGCTTTGGAATTTCCCAGTGTGGCACTGGGGCCTTTTTTGACAAATACAGCACTGACTTGGTCACCTTTGCTCTCCCACTTAGTGCAAAGACCAACATGCAAGAGATGCATCTTAGCTTTTCCATTTTCTTATGATTTATTCACAGCAGAGTGAAAAAATTAATCCACACAGCAGTCAGAAGAACAAGATGTACCTGCTGGCACATTTTTTAATAAATTCTGATGGTACATTTCTTATTAGAATGTGTCAACAATCCTGTAATGGTACTTTAACTTAATTTTCCTTAGCATCATTTTTTATTGTGCATTTTACATAACTACCAAAAGGCATTGTCATCCATTCTGAGATAATATTTGTTGTAGCCTTTTCCATAAATTTATATAATTACTGTGAAAGTTTTATAAGGGATCCCACCAAGAAATTTTGAATCCAATTGAAAATATTTAGCTGTTATTCTGAATACCAAAGTTTTGTATCTGATTGGTATATTTTACCATTTTTGTCTCATGCACACTTTCGAATGACATTTCCACTTGTAAAAGGCACAAGGGAATAAGGACTTTGCTGTGGTAAAACTTTTGGTGGATAAAATGTCAAGCTGGAAATTAAAGAGGCACATGGTAAATCTATGTTCAGGATAAATCTGAATTTAGGTCACCTGGCACTTGTATTTCCAGGAGAAATTTGCTAATTAATACAACCAAGTGAGGAAGATGTAATTTAAAAATCCTATCTGATTTACATTTTTTATTTATTAATTTAGATTTATTAACACCATTGTTTCTATTTTTTCTCAATTTAGTAGCATGATTAATTTAATTCTGGAATACATTAAGAAAGCCATACTCTATACTGTTGTGTGCCAGAATTTTTAAGTCCCAGCCCTCTGAAACAACAGCTCAGGAATATTATTCCAATCCATTTTCCCACCAGATCTACTTTATTAGTTTCCCCCTCTGAATTTGTGCAGATTCCTCAAAAAGACATGCTGATATCCAGCATTTAAGGTGTTCCAGCCCTGAGCTTGGCTGGAATTCCTTGGCCCCTCTGTGAGTGCAGGTGTGAGGGCAGGGGATGGTGCCCGTGGTGTGCTCATGGCTTTTGTCTCCCATTTTTATAAATCCCCATTTTCGTGTTCTGTCTCGGCTGAAGGTTGTTTACTGTCTGTTGTCTGTTGGAATTTTTCATCATTTAGGCAAGATGCAGGATGGGAATATGGAGAACAACCAGAACAAAGGTAATCTTCTTTGCTATTCAGGAGGTTGTGGATTGTATTGTTAGCATGTAGTTCAACCCTGTCCCAAAGTACAGTGAGAACCTGTGGTCTGTGCCTGTGTGTGAAACTGGCCCTAATTGTTAATGCAGAATGTCCAAAAAAAAACCCCAAACAGCCAACCCCAGCCCAAGAGATTGTAATTCCCACAAGCTGCAGAGGTTTAGGAGAGGAGCCTTTTAAAGGGACCATTTATAGATGTTGCTTTCATCTCACAAAGCTCATTTGAATTAATTGTTCCTGTGCAAGTTGTGTATCCTGTGTGTTTGTTAGTGATTTGTTTGTTAGTTTTCCAGCCCAGTTTTTTTATGTCTCATCATCTCTGGTGTCTGATGGCATTGTCTGGACATCTCTTCATTTGTAGGGGAAAGGCAAAACAATAAAAAAAGGAAACCTTAAAGCCCAGGTGTTATCTAGCAGTGTAAAAGCCTTTTGTAAGGATAAACAACAGGAAGATTGAGAGTCCTAGGTGTTTCTTATTTAATATGCAATGTCAGGAAGAAATTGGAATCAATATTTTGCTTTCTCTGAAGCAAAGTTATGGTTCCCTTTTTATTATAAGACACAGCTATCAAGAGCTCTTTGGGTCATACCAAATTAAATGACAATTTTCTCTTCTCAGATCATATTGAACATTGCAAAGGTGATGGCTCAGAAACTGGATAGAGAAACTCAGTGGTTCATGGTACAAAAGTACCAAATAAAATGCTATTAAATAATAAGCATTCAGGCTAGGTAGATAAATTAGATTTCCAGGTCAAACAAGCACGGTCTTGTACAATCTCTTCACGAAAGCAAAGCTGTTTCATCTCATCCTATTTTATTTATTGTGCTCAGACACATGCACATATATCCACTGCAATGTCATTGCTTTTCAGAAACAGTTAAAATGAAGTTTCCTTCTGCTGGCATTCTGTCAGGAAAGGAGGGATCAGCCCTGAAACTGCGTGTGGGTTTTGTGGGGGAACGGTGATGCCAGCACCATCAGACCCACAGGCTGAGCACCTTGATCCCAGAATGCTGAGGAAACTTTATAACTGAGGGATTTTCTGAAATGGTGGATGGCAGACGGGTGGTCCCCTGCTCACTGAGGTGCCCCTGCAGCCCAGAGAGGTGACACACAGGCCACCTGTGCAACCACATTGCCTTCAAAATATTTGCCTTGGAAATGTGCATTGCATTCTAAGAGGCATCCCAAACTCCAGAGGAATGTGGATCTGTCAAAGCACCCGAGCTCTGCCATTGCAGGGAATGCTGCAGTGCTGGTGCTGTCACCTGCCAAGTCACCTGCAAGACATTCAGTGACATACATGTGTATGGCCCAGAGCATCGTGGGTGGGGGTAAAGATGAGGGTTAAACCCAATCAGTGCTTTCCAGCCCAAATCCCCACGTGTCCTGAGGGATGTGCTGGCACAGCTGTGTCCTGCAGAGCCCTGCTGGCTCTCCAGGCAGCCAAGGGTGTCCCTGGCACAGATTGTCCCAGGCAGCCGCCGTGATGCTGGCTGGGTTCAGAGAGGATGAGCACAGAGGGAAGGAAGGGCTGAAGCTCTGGAGTAACAGTTTTGTTCTGCATTATCAGCCAAGCAGCAGGATGGGGCTGCTGCCATGGAGATGCAGCCGCTGAAGAGCGCAGAAGGGGGAGAGGGAGACGACAAGGACAAGAAGAAATCCAACATGCACAAGAAAGAAAATCCGTCCTGCAGGGCAAGCTGACCAAGCTGGCAGTGCAGATTGGCAAAGCAGGTATGGCTGGGTGGCAAAAAACCCCTCTGGGTCCCAGGAGGCAAAGAGTTGCAAAGCAAATGGTTCTGAAAAGAGACAGGCCCTTTTTTTTACTGCAAGATTTGGAAATGGGTCATCACAAAGCTGTTCTAAGGAGAGTATGTGGTGCTGAAGATCTTTTATTCTCCTAAAAATCAGCTTTGACTGTCAAGGAGCTTTGGGCAACTTGGATTGTTATGAATATTTGAATCAAAATGAAATGCAGCTTTTCTCAGAGTTAATATTCCCAAGTGCAGTAATTACGTATTTAATTTCCTCTCCCCTCAGAACTTGAGAGTGCACAGTTTCAGAATCTCTAATACCATCTTAAAATATCACTCACACAATATTTCCCTCTCATGGATTCTGAAATCATTCTGTTCCCCCCAAATATCCACATTGCTACCTTCTCCCCAAGCATGACACATCTCTGGACTACCCAGAACCGTCTGGCCCCTGGGCTGGAAGCAGCACTTCTCCACCATGTGGGCAGAGAGTGGAAACCTTCCATAAGGGCCTAAAGTTCCTTAGATTTCCTTTTCTCGTGGTAATAAAGAGATTTTGATCTTCTAAAAGGGATTTTGATCTCAGCTCCTTGGCGGAGGCCCTCCAAGATCCCTTTACTTCTGCTCCATCTCCCTCAGCCTTCTCCCCCAGTTTGGATTTTCCCCTTCTCATCCCTCTGTGAGCTCATCACAGGAGTTGATCACATAACCCCACAATGCCAATTCCCTTTGCCTGACCAGAGTATGACCAAATCCAGGATTATCATCCCTGGTATCCAATTTCATGCCTTGCCCCAGTTCATATGCCTCCAACTCCTCTCCTTTGTTTCCCCTGATGATTAATTCCTTGGATTAAATACCTTTTTGCACTGCCTTGACTTCTGCTCTGGCGCGTGAACATCACTCTTGAAGTAAATGTGTAGGGATTTCTGACCAGAATGTGGCAAGGAACAGGAATTAAATTAATTATCATTGCTTCATTTGGTTTTTCTTTGGTATTGAGAAGCCTATGGGGATGTCTTGTGTTGTCAGGAGTATTTGCCTGTGCAATATTTTAATAGATTTTCCTTTATCCTCTGGCACAGAGTGATCTTCCTGACTCATCTGTTTCCTGTCAACCTTAGCACCCTTCAGCTTTACCAATTTTTTAAAAACTGCAGTCAAGACATGAAATTCACAGCATTCTCCTTCTCCTCTCTGATCTCATTAGGGAGAAATTAATTTATTCCAAAATGTAGGCTTAATTCCTTCACACAAACCTGCCAAACAGGGCTGTCAGAGCAAGGCAAAGCTGAGGCTATAGTGGAAATTTTATTTGTATACTCAAACCCAGGGAGTGCTATCCCAGCAGTCTGTGCCATTGGGAGAGTGGAGAGAATGCTTGGGACATTTTGTCAATTCTGTGAAATATTTATTGGTGGCTCTGTCTCTTTGGAACCTCTGCTTATGAAAATACACACACTGCAGATGTTCCCTTGAAAAGGGACACCTTGGAAACACCAGTATTAGTTACATTTTAAAGAAACCCAGTGAAAAACTGTCCTGTGGCTAATTCTGCATTATTGCCTCTTTATATTCACCCAGACCCATATGTAGGGCTTTTTGCAGAAAAAAAAATTTATACAGCAACATGGGAGGCTCCTTTGCTCAAGCCTCTAAAGATATACTTACTTAGAAAAAAGGTGTTTAAATATGGATAGACAAGTAATTTGTAAAAGGTGGGGGTTAAAAGGACAGATAAATATTGTACCAGGCAAAGTAATGTGCTAAACTGAATAAGCTTAGCTTCAGTGACAGCAGAGCTCCTGCACTGCCTGGGAAGTTGTAAAGGCAGCAGTAAGTGCTTAAAAATGAATTCCCTAGAATTCCTTGTGCACTGTAAATATATTATGGCAATATTTTTTCTTCATTGTACAGTTTATCATTGTTATTTGTACTGGTGAAAAATGTCACAAAGAAAGAAAGAAAGAATTTCCTATCAAATCCCCATTTCTAATTGCTTGTGTTCCCAGTGCTGTTTGGGTTTATGGTAACTGGTGATTTCTCCTCCCAGGTCTGGTGATGTCTGCCATCACTGTCATCATCTTGGTACTGTATTTTGCCATTGACACCTTTGTGGTCAACAAGAAGCAGTGGTTGCCTGAGTGCACTCCTGTCTACGTTCAGTATTTTGTTAAATTCTTCATTATTGGTGTTACTGTGCTCGTGGTTGCTGTTCCTGAGGGACTCCCACTTGCTGTCACTATTTCTCTGGCTTATTCTGTAAAGGTAAGAGACATTCAAAATACTCCAGGGAGAAAAGTGCTGTTTGTTTGGGCTCACAACTGAGTTGGTCCTCAGGTTTTATCAGATGGGATGAAAAATGGTCTGAAAATGATGTGCTCAAAATGTTCATGAAATTGCTTTAAACAACACTTATATTGAAAGTATTTCTAACAAAAATGCAAATACATCTTCCAGCACATCTCCTTAAAACTGCACAGTGCAGGAATATCAAGCAGTAGAAATACCTACTTAATTTGCAAGGAACCAGGAATTTATTGAGCAGAATGTACTCTGAAAATAGTCCAGTCTTTTGATATAGAATAATTTTGTATTCAAATTTTCTTGTACAACTATACAAAGTTTTGACAAGGATTTGAAGTCTTCAGGAACACTTCTCAGAGAAACTGGAGCTTCTCAAAGAAATTAAGAGTTTCACTGAAGCTTTCATGTACTTTTCTTAAATGCAGTTGCAGTTCTTTGAAGTCAATGTAAATGGTTCTATTAGGAAATTAAAGAGGATTAACATCCTGGACTTCAGGATTACTTGAGCAATTTAATTAGATGATTTAAACGTTCTGGGAATCTTAGATGAAGATGGTGTAAAGTTGATTTCCATTTAGCATGTAAACAAATTAACTTAGGAAGTTTAGGAAGGAATCTCTTGGCTTCTATGTAGCCAAATATCACAATTATTAAAAAAAGGAGCAAGTCTCGAGGATGGGGTTTTGCTAATGAAGAATGTAGCTGCTTTGAAAATGTTTTCTCATTCTCCTATGTCCTTCCTTTGACACCCTTTCTCTTTTGCTTTTCTCCCAAAACGTGTGGTCCCTCTGTGTGCTGCCAGATAACATCCTGGCATTCCAAGCAGTGTTAAGAAAAAATCCCAAATGTTTGCTCTAACAATAATGTTTAAAAAATGCTGTTGTCTCTGGCTCCTTTGGCTCATCTTTGCTGTTCCAGCTATTCCTTAAAATGCAAACCTACTGCAGGAAAATGATGCAACTCTTTTAAAAGTTTATCAAAGGCAAAATTATCTCAGGGATAGGCACAGCTTGGTTGTCTGTAAATGGGATTTGGGGTTATTGGCCCTCACCAATGCTCTGCTTTAGGAAACTTCAAATTCTCACCAGCAGGACTAACCATGGGCTGATTTCCATTTTGAGACTAAAGACCTGTCAAAGTCGACATTGAAGGGTTTCTTACTTGGGTTTTGGTGGATTTTCCCCTCAGAAAATGATGAGGGATAATGGCCTGTTCCAGCTATTCTTAAAATGCAAACCTTCTGCAGGAAAACGATGCAACTCTTTTAAAAGTTATCAAATGCAAAATTACCCCATGGGCAGGTACAGCTTTGCTGTCTGTAACTGGGATTTGGGGTTCTTGGCCCCCACCAAAGCTCTGCTTTAGGAAACGTTCTCACCAGCAAGACAAACTGTGGGCTGCATTGCTTTTTACGACTAAAATCCTGTCAAGGCCGACACCGAAGGGTTCCTTACTTGGCTTTTGCTGGGTTTTCCCCTCAGAAAATGATGAGGGACAACAACCTGGTGCGGCACCTGGACGCCTGCGAGACCATGGGCAACGCCACGGCCATCTGCTCGGACAAGACGGGCACGCTGACCACCAACCGCATGACCGTGGTGCAGGCCTACGTGGGCGACGTCCACTACAAGGAGATCCCCGACCCCGACTCCATCCCTGCCAAAACCATGGAGCTCCTGGTCAATGCAATTGCTATCAACAGTGCTTACACTACCAAAATTCTGGTGAGTAGCTGTTGGGTTTTTTTGGGGCGGTTCAGTGAGGCCTAGCAGCGCTGCCTTGTGAGGGCTGACCTGGAACAGAGGCTGGGCAGAGCTAAAAAATAAAGTAGGGATTTATTAAAATGATCTCCTCCTTGGGTGCACCTTGGGCAGCACAAGAGCCCAGCCAGGGCTGCACCCAAAATGAACCAAAATGGTCCCAAAATGCACAACCAAGCACGGGATCTCTCCCTTGGATCAGTTCTGCTCCCTTTGCATCTTGCAGCTCATTGTCCCATTCCAGCTTTAGGTTATGAATCCCATCCTTCTTGTTTTTCTCTCTCAGCCACTGTTGTTTGTGCTCTTGGGCCTTAGATTTGGATCATTTGTCCATGGTGCCCAGCTAGATTAGGAGTTGTTTTGTCTTCCTACTCTGTGAAGAGAGTTTACTCTTCTCTTATATAAAGCCCAGACCTGTGGATTATTTGTTTGTATTTTCTACTTTTATTAAGGTTGGGATTGAAGGCACTTGAGACAGTATTTTATGTTTGGACATAGGTGTTCATTATTTATCAGTGAAACAGTCTTACAACTATGAGTTTGGTAGCTTTTTATTAGTAAGGCACAAAATGCCCTACTAATTACTTACAATATTTTGTTACAAGGTCTTTTAAGACTAAACTATCTAATTAAGAAATGACACTTAGATTATTTTCTTTTTTAACTTAATAACTGATCTTTTGAAGCTTGCAATGCAGACTTTTCTGTTTAATTATAAAATACTACTTAAACTCGTGAAGAAGAAGGAAGAAGGTGAAGAACAACTTCTGCTCTAAAACTTCTATCTTGCTTCATATTTATTTTTATATTCTAAAACTCTAAGTTTGCTACTTTGTGATATTACACACTTTTAAGTAACTACATACTTGTAATCTTAGTGCTATTATTTAATTTTGGAATTCTTTTCTACAGCTTCAGGTTAAATGTAGTGTTCTCTTGCTAGTCTGTGCCTTTCAGCACAGAAAGTTTAAAATTTTCAGCATCTAGGATTCTAACCCAGACCCACAAACAAAAGCAGCACAGAATCTGAAAAATATAAAAGCTAAAACCTGAGGCATCAGCAGAAGGAGGTGTAATTTTTTTTTTTTTGAGAAGTGTTAATTCTTTAATATCTTGTTGTTGATTATGAAGCATTAAGTACTGTTGAGGTCCTCAAAATAAGAACAAGTGCTTTAAAAACTGTATATTTTATTGTTTTTTTCAAGGACAGGGATTTATTTAAGAGTGCAAGACCATGAGACATTTAAAAAACTCCTGCTGTCATTAGATTGGGGTAGCCCAGTTTTGGTGCAGATAAATTTGGGAACACAAATGTTTTTGTAACACATCTGGTTTTCACTGAGTCTCCATACGTGCAAAATGATTTTTGTGTGTCTAAGAAATTTCAATTAATGCTCAGAAAGCACAAATTGGATTGGTTAAATCAGTGAGGTCCATGACCTTTATTCATTCTAGTGTCAGGTGAGTTACATCCTGAAGTATTTTATTCACTCCGTACAGGAGGCCAGAATGGAAAATATCCTGTTTGCTTGTGGCATTGGATTCTTTTGTACAGAGCTAATTAAGTGACTGAAAATTTTTGCAATTCCAATAGATTTGTTCTTTGAAAGGTCAAGCTGAATGTTAACGTTGCTGAACAAATAGATTTTATTTCTTTCTAGTTTATGAATACATGTATTGTCCTTTTTATAGGTCTGTGCTGAGCTGCCAAATAAAGTCAGGCATGTGCTTGATGTTTGTTTTAAAAGTGGTCTTTTAAAATGCAATCAGAGAAAACAAATCCTCTCTGATAACTCAGAGTGGATATTTTATGGCAGCAGCTCCTTAAATTTCATTTGTGCATTTCCAAACCAGCAAGAACAGTTTCCTTTTACTGGGTAATTCCTGCTCTCACAAATCAATGTAATACTTGATTGCTGGAGAGAGGAAAATACACCTTGGTTATTTAAATGTTGTGACAGCCTCAGTCAGCTCAGGTGCTTCCTCCTGGAGAAAGGGAATGAAAGACCCTGAAGAGCCAGGATCAGGGCCAAGGCAGGGGGTTTGACTTTGGGAAGGCTTTGGGAGAGCATTCCCAGTGTCAGCAGAATTTTCCTCCTTCCCAGGGAGCAGCAGGGCAGGCAGGGGTTGGTTTTTCAGTCAGGTGTGACTGGCAGAGGCTTTTACAGAGTTTCATATTTTGCTGTTCATTCTGAGATCAAAGCCAGCACCAAAGTGTTTCTGCTCAGCTTCCACACCAGTTCACCCCTCTGAATCCCAGAGTAAATGGGAAATCATCAGACCTTCCACATCTGCAATATTAGGTTTAATAATCTGTCTTTTTCTTGTGGTTTACTGAAATATTTCTGGTCAATACTAGTTCTAAAACTGTCTCAATATAATTGTTTTTTTCTCTGAGTTGTCTTCTTTGCTCCTTGTTGGAATTAGTTCTTGTGCCTATTAAAAAGAGTCAACATTTCATAATTTCAGTGCTTTTTTAGCTTTGCACAGAGACTGATTCTAAGCTGATAAAGGGGTGAAATCCTCTGGATGCAGATCAGTGACTGCTTGAACTTTTCTGTTTCAAATTAATGGAGATCTTTTAGATCTTGTGAGCTAAAGCTTTGCAATATGGACTCCACGAGAACCACAGCTCCAATCTCAGGGGATTTCATTTTATTCACAGTTTATAACAAGCTGACCTTTAAGAAACAAGATATTGTTCCATAGCCCATTTTGCATCCCCAATAAATACAGTAAAAAGCACCTGAGGGAGTTGTTTCCAGGATAAATAGGCAGAATTCTTGTCCTTCCTGCTAATTCAGAATGCATGCTCGTGCACTCGTTCTTGCAGCATGTTTAATCAAATTGTGAATTTCAGCTGAAACCCAAAGGGCATTGGAAGGGTTCTGTCGCCAAGAGTGAGTTTTGCATATTCTATTTTTAGCTCTCCAGCTACATGTGTGCTGTAAATTGGTCTTTGTGTGAACTTCTGTTCACAAGGATCACATATGGGACCATAAAATTAGTCAAGATGCTCTGCTGAATGAGAAATATTCCCTCTTGCATTGTCTTTTGATTAAGGGGCAACTGAACCATTGATAAAAATATAAAAAGGGAATAATATCAGTGCTTGGCATAAAAGATTTAAATTTCCCTGAGAAATTAAACACAATTTATTCCAACTGAACAATAGCATCATTAAATATAGCTCTTTTTACTGCTTTCCAAGATTAAGTTGCTGGGTGAGCTGATTTTGCATCCCTCTAGCTTCAGAGCAACTTTTTCTGCTGTTTGTGGGAAAGGAAATTTCAGGAAAGGAAAGGAAAGGAAATTTCAGGAAGGAAAGGAAGAATTCAGAAAGATGAAAGGAAGAAAAGGAAATGGGAAATTGTGAATTGGCAGCAGAAGAGTTTGCAGGATTCTCCCCATGGTGCTCCTCTATTTCCAGGTGCTTTTCCCTGTTTTTCTGCACCACGTGTGCCCCACAAATGCAAGCTCTGTCCCCAGGGAGCTTTGCAGTGCTGGTGTTGGTAGAGAAGGGCTTGAGGGAATTTTGGTGCCAATTCAGCAGTGACCATCCTACAGAATGTTTGTGTGAAGCTGTTCTCCAGCAAACCTTGGTGTTCAATATTCCTGATTCCACATGGAAATAAAATCAGGTTTTGTGCATTTCTGCCTGTGAGCTGTGGTGGGGACTGCAAAGGCTCTGAGAGCAAAATTTGCATTTTGGGAATCCTTTGATTGCACTTGGGGCAGGAGCCCATTGATCTTGGATGCCAAGGAGCAGTGATGAACCAAAACCACTGATTTCAACTTTCCTGTGCAGCTCTCGCTTTCATAATTCCAGTTTTAATTAGAGAGGAATTTCTGCTTTTAATTTCCTGGCTGGGTGTGATGTGCCTGATTAAGGAGACACCACAATTAGGGTTTAGCTGAGGGATTTTCAGCACCAGTGGAAAAGTCCCAGCTGGAGCTGTTCCTGTGAGGGTCTAACACTGACTTTTCATTTGCTGCTTGATGGGTGTGAGGGATAAAAGGCTCCTTTTGCCTCTGCTGGATGAATTATCTGTATTTTTAGTGCTGTTCTGGCTGTGATTTGGTGCATTTGCACAGAGTGGGGCAGGGTGTGGTGGCAAACCTTGAACCAAAGGAAGAGACATCACAGGAAAGTGCAAAACATTCACTCCCTCCCATCTTCACTCCCTTTTCCCAGAGGAAATAAAATCAAAATATGCTGGTGTATATGTTAGTAAATATTCATCAAGTTATGAATGTGAGCTGTTGTTAGATAAAACCTAAAGGGGAAAATGAAATAAACCACAAAGAGTACAAACAATTTTATTGCAGCTGAAAGGCAGAGTGGATAGGTGATAATATATCAGACACCCAGAATATATAGAAGCCATAAGAAGCAATGACATTCTACAAAGGTGAAACGCTGGAAGGAGAAAAAAATAAGATTTTAGCACAATCTTGCTGCTTTGTGAGGATTGATGCAAATCTGTTGCTGGTATTTGGAACATGGATGTGGTAGCCAGGTGAAAGTTCTTTTTATTTGGGAGAATATATTTGCATGCCAAGCAAGAACAGCTCTGTGATTGTTGGGAGACACAATGTTCCTGTCAGGAACAGCCTTTGAGAAGGTGTGCAAAGTACAAAATATGCTTCTTTCTTTGAGATTTATTTCTTTTTTCATTCAAAGACTGAATTTTATACATCAAATACTTGAATAATCTTGACTTTATAAAGATTATTTTCTTTAATTCAAAGACTGAATTTTATTCCTCAAATACTTGAATAATCTTGAATATAAAAAATTTTTAATCAGATAAGAAAGTTGTCTCAATAATTACATATATATATGTATTACATATTTTATATATATGTATATATAATATGTAATACATATATATGTGTATTACATATTATATATGTATACATATATATATTACATATATATATGTAATACATATATATATGTATTACATATATATATATATAAAACATATATATATATATTATTTAGCAAATAGAAAATTCCTGGCATTTCCTTTTGCCTTTCAGAATTCCAACAATCTCAATATAGTGAGGTCTTCTAAAAAAAAAACCCAACTTTAAACTTTTTTTGGGAATATGGATATTTGGAAGTTTCCTACCAAATAATTTTGAAACTTGAGGTGTAGCAGGTGCATTTATGGATTTTTCCATACATTTCCCCACATTAATGTGTAAAGTTTTTTGTGATGGGAAGGAGAATTGAGATGTCACTTTTTAAGCAGTGGTTGCTTGTGCTTATCTGACAGAGAATAGACTTTATCTAGTTACCTTTATTTATATATATATATTTTTATGTGTCTCTTATTTATTTGCAGTTTTGCTTTGCAAATAGAAAGGAAGATGGAGACCCTGAGTGTTTAGGAACTGTTTTTTTTAATTTCATTTTTTAAAAAAGCTCAAGCCCCAACAGATCAGATCAGGGCTCAGCTCTCAAGAGAAAATCAGGGGATTTCTGTGGCCTGAGGCTACAGCAGCAGAGCTGTCTGCCTGGGGCTCTCTGCTGAATGAAATTGCTGTTCTATGTCACTGGAATTCCCTTTTTTATTCCAAGGAGAACCATAAGAAAACAGCTTTTGACCTCCTGACTGCCTTTTTGAGTTATTTTGGAATCTGGAATTGCAAAGATGTTTTTACTGACAGGTAGGGTTTGCTTAAAACCTATTCTCAAGCCCTTTGTGGCTTGTGCTAAAGATGATTTTCCCATTTATTTTTGTTGCACATGAAGGTTCAAGCATTCTCTTATTTCTCCCAGCTCAGTTCCCCCATTTTTGCTGCTAAAAATGATAAATACTTAAAATAAAATAAATATTAAAAATAAATTTAAAAGAACTTTAAAAAAGAAATCCAAATAAATCCTTAAAAAAAACCCCTTCAGACACAAAATATGAGGACAGAAATGGCCACAAAAGTGGTAAAAAAATAAATTAGTAAGGATAGATTAAGGAAAGCTTTCATTTATGATTATTTAAATGACAACAGAGTCTCTGGCATGGCCTAAATGCTGTTTTTTCCTTCTGCCACTGATATCAAGGCACAAGGGGCAGCTCCAGCTGTTGATTGGAAGTGTTTGGGAAAGATCAGTCATTTATTTAGCAGGGGTTTAGTGGCCAGTCCAGCCTGAGCTGCCTGGGGACCAGAACAGATGATGGGAAAAGGAGTGAGAACCCCAAAACCAGAGTTCACAGAGAGGGAAAAGGGAAAACTGGTGTGGAAAAAGGGGAGGAAAAAGGGGAGGGAAGGGAAAAGGAAAGGAAAAGGGGGGAGGAAAAAGGAAGGGAAGGGGGAAGGGAAGTGGGAACAGAAGGGAAGGAAAAGAAAAGGAAAAAGAAAAGGGGGAAAGGAAATTTCAAGGAAAGGAAATTGCAAGGAAAGGAAAGGAAATTTTGGGGAAATTTCAAGGAAAGGAAAGGAAATTGCAAGGAAAGGAAAGGAAATTTCAGGAAAGGAAAGGAAATTTCAGGAAAGGAAAGGAAAGGAATTTCAGGAAAGGAAAGGAAATTTCAGGAAAGGAAATTTCAGGAAAGGAAAGGAAAGGGAAAAGAAAGGAAAAGAAAAGGAAGGAAAATTTCTGAATTGGCAGCAGAAGAGTTTTCAGGATTCTCCACATTGTGCTTCTCTATTTCCAGGTGCTTTTCCCTGGTTTTCTGCACCATGTGTGCCCCACAAATGCAAGCTCTGTCCCCAGGGAGCTTTGCAGTGCTGGTGTTGGTAGAGAAGGGCTTGAGGGAATTTTGGTGCCAGGTCAGCAGTGACCATCCTGCAGAATGTTTGTTTCTCTCTGCTTCCTTTCCTCAGGCAATGCTCAAAAGCAAATTCTCCCTTCAGACACTCTGTCACGATTTCCTGATTTGTGTTTTAAAGCTGGTGGGGAGGAGAAGTGCTATTTGTCAGGTATTTTATGGAAGGAGAGGCCTGTCCAAGGTTTTATGCTCACATAATGATACAGGAAGTCAGTAAACAGTAAGAAAAATTCATTTTGTCATCTTAGGCCGTGTAATGACATAGGAACAGCACATTGGTGCCACTGGTTTTGGGTGAGGGAGGAGAAACAGGCTGGAATCACCTTCCTGCACTGTGGAATATATTGGGACCCCTAAAATCCTCTCCTTGTGTCATTAAAGCCATCCAGAAAACGGCTCAGGAAAATGCCCTGGGAGGAACTGGTGGGGAAACTCAAGGATCCTCATTGAGGATCATCCCTGCCTGAGAGAGACCAAGGGAGTTTGGGGGAACTCATGAAACTGCTCCAGGCTTTGCAGTTGGGATCCTGCAGCCTTGGGGGTACAATAAATGACTAAATATGGGATACCAGGAGAAACACAGAGGAAAATCAGATTCACTTATGGCTCTTTAAAAATCACTTTTAAAGACTTGCAGGCAACACTGATTTTGAAATCACTTAAATTTAAGTGTTTTAAAAAATCACTGTTTCCTGCAAGATGCTCCACAGTGTTTTCATCTGGATTTATAAATATTGCTTCTTGCTGCTTCTGAGCATTTAATTTTTTTTTTTATTTTTTAAGCAAAATATGTTGGTACAATGAAATATTTGACTGTGTTGGGCTTTTCCTGCCTGTGAAACCCTGTGTGATTTTCAGGGTGGGTTTAGATCAGGAAAGGCATCCCAGGAATCAAACAGTTTCTAGATAGTGCTACAATAATTGGCTGTACAACAATTATAAATACAAATACAAAATACAACAATAGTACAACAATTTATTGGCTGTTTTCAGCACATTAGTTTGGACTGGAAATTTGTGAACATTTTCTTTTTGAAGTGCTCAGGTGACAGGGTTAAAAAATATTGTCTGTAAATCCAGCTAAATGGTGCATTTGAGGCATTTAAAATGAAAAATTAGCTTGATTTGGTTGAAAACTGATTGAACTGATTATTAAAAATCTATATATTGGTTCACTGATAGATATATATTCAATCACTGATTCAATCACTGATTGAACTGATTATTAAAAATCTATATATTTTGTAAGAGGTTGGATTTCCCAGGCAAAACAATTCATATTTTAGGTAAATTTATATCTTATTCTAGTTTTTTTCTATTTTGTTCCCAGCGTTACACAACTGTGTAAGCAGTTTTAAATTATGGATGGGAACAGACAATGCAGGCCAGAGAATATTTCTAAATATAAGCAAGACAATCACCACCCAAAAAAATCCCCCCCAACATATTGAAAACTTTTTCTAAAACCCTTGGTAAGCATTTTCTCAGGATAAATTAGGCAGGGAAAAAAGAAAAACACCCAACCTATAGTGTCCATCTTATTTAGTGTATAAATAATAATTATTAGGGATAATAGATGATGCAGTTAATTGTCTGTGCTTCTAGGGGTGGTAATTAGCAGGAAGTGATGATCTCCACACATCACTTGCCATTGGGGTTGTGTAGAATGAGAGGTTCAAACCCAGCTTTTCTCCCTGAATTAGCAGCTGACTCCATAATTGAAATAATTGTGTTTGGGCAAGGCTGGGCTGGGGCCAGGCTGGGCAGCCCCTTTACCCCACCCTGCTCTTCCTGCAGGCACGAGGGGCTGGCGCTGCCAAAACCACCGGGCGTGAACCAAACCTCCTTTCTCCGTGGGTTGGGAGGGCTGGGGTGGAGCCAGCTGCCGAGGAACAGGGGATTTGGGAGCAGGGATAGGGGATTTGGGAGCAGGGATGGGGGATTTGGGAGCAGGGATAGGGGATTTGGGAGCAGGGATAGGGGATTTGGGAGCAGAGATGGGGGATTTGGGGGAAGAAGGGGAGGATTTGGGAGCAGGGATGGGCAATTTGGGAGCAGGGATGGGGGATTTGGGGCAGAAGAGGGAGATTTGGGAGCAGGGATAGGGGATTTGGGGCAGAAGAGGGGATTTGGGAGCAGAAGAGGGGATTTGGGAGCAGAAGAGGGGGATTTGGGGCAGAAGAGGGGGATTTGGGGCAGAAGAGGGAGATTTGGGAGCAAGGATGGGGATTTGGGGCAGAAGAGGGAGATTTGGGAGCAGGGATAGGGGATTTGGGGCAGAAGAGGGGATTTGGGAGCAGGGATAGGGGATTTGGGGCAGAAGAGGGGATTTGGGAGCAGGGATAGGGGATTTGGGGCAGAAGAGGGGATTTGGGAGCAGGGATAGGGGATTTGGGGCAGAAGAGGGGATTTGGGGCAGAAGAGGGGATTTGGGGCAGAAGAGGGGGATTTGGGAGCAAGGATGGGGATTTGGGAGCAGAAGAGGGCATTTGGGAGAAGAAAGGGGATTTGGGGCAGAAGATTTTGTCCCCTTTGTTTTGTCGGGTTTCCTCAAGTGACAGAGCCCATGGTAACAAACAGCTCCTTCATCCTGGCCTCCTTTGCCTTCAGTTTGGTCATGGCAGATTCCATCAGCTCCTGGTGGAATCAATATTCACTGCAAGCTTTTAGGCAGTCTAAAATCACTTGGAGTCTCTTTGATATTAAAATATAATTTTATACTTTTTTTTTGTTTGTTTTTTTTTTCTTCTTGCTGGTATGCAAATGAATAAATTAGATCTTGAACTTGCTATGATGCAACAAACGTTTTTCCTATTGCCTTGCACAGAAATTTCCTTTATGTAATTTATCTTATGTTCTTCTTCTTATTCTGCACAAATCTTCTCCTGGCATGAGAAACTTCACCTGTGGGGATAACCTCCAAAAGTGCAGGCTTTAAAAATCAGTGTTTCCTGCAAGGTGCTGCACTGGCTTTTCATCAGGGTTTATAAACATTGCTCCTTGGCTGAGCATTTTAGGACTTCTTTTTTTCTTTCTTTTTTCCCAAAAAATGATGCACAATGAATGATTGGAGTGTGTTGGGCTCCTTGTCCTCCCCTGCCACGCTGCTGAGGTGAAGCCATCCCAGCCTGGAGCTGATGGATGTGCTGGTGGGGCTGTGGTGGTGGCACTTTTCAGGGAATATTCTCAGGGAGCACATTTCCCTGCTGGGAGCTTTTGTTTTCACACGAGTTGGTGTAAACCAATTACTTCAGGCACATTTTGGTTTAATGTGAGTTTTCTTTGTGCTCTCAGTCATAGGAACGGGGAGATCATCACCTTCCAATGTGATGATTTAATACCAATTTCACGGAAAATGGTGGTGCTTTTATGAGCTACACAAAGAGGCTGATTGGAAATCAATGTGGTGGGTGAATCACCTCGTAATGAAATAGGAAATTAATTTCCTTTCACATTTATATTGTGTAAACATATAGTTGATATACAATGCAGTTTTAGGAGGTTTTTCTTTACTCTCAGAGCTCCAATGTGGTTTATTCCTCTGGGGGGGAAAAAACCAGTCAACAATCACCAAAAACTGCAAATGGCACAAGATCTGAAGTACAATGGATCAGGAATAAAGTCTGACAGGAGATGTGTTGATTTCAGGGCAATAAATGCAGGAGTGATTTGCAGACTTGAACAAGACTTTAAATTGACTTTCATTGCTGTTCTTTGTGACTGACCTTGCACTTCACAAGATCTATTCATTCGCTTTTAATGTAAACAAAAATATTCTTTTTGAGTCACAGATGACTTAGAAAATTGGTATTAAATGTATGCTAAGTAAAATCAGTGCTTCAATTTCCAGTTCCTGCTTTCTCCTGCAGGTAGAGCCCATTTTTCTGTCAAGCTTGCAGTTTTCTCTTCTTGTGTGTGAAGCTCTTGCCTCCTTTGGGATACAACCAGTTTTATGTCTGGGTTATTTGTGAGTGTGGGAAGGTGTCCAAAAATCCTGGGCATTTCTGCTTTTAGGACAGCAAAAGTTCTAGGATGGGTGGAAACCTGGAGGATTGTTCCCAGGGATCCATGAGGAGCTCTGGCTTCCCAAAGGCTGTGATGGATCCAGATTCCCAGGGCCATGGGACTGAGCAGGCAGGACATGTGTCCCACAAAATCCTTTTCCCAGCTGGAGCCTTGCAGAGGAAACAGGAAGTTTTCAAATTTTATAAGGATTATTTTAACTTAGTCAAAGTCATCTAGTCCCTTAGCATCACTGAAACAAATGGCAGAGCTGCTGTGCAGGCACCTTGCATGGAAAAGAAGCTTCTAGAAATTGTAAAAAATTAGGATAAATGGAATAAGCACTGTGAGCCTGCCTTAAATAAATGGAATGGGATAAATTGAATAAATCTGGGAACCTGACTTAATAAATTGAAGAAATGGAATGGGGTAAGTGGAAGAAATGGAAGAAATGGAGGAAATGGAATGGGGTAAATGGAATAAATCTGTGAGCCTGCCTTACCTGTGCAGGTGCAAACAGAGCAGTAGAGTGTGCCTGGCTCCTGGTGAGTCCTTGTGGGGACATTGGGACACTTTATCCTTGGGAAATTCTGGATGAGAGTTGGGCAGAAGATGTGGCTCATTGGCCATAGCACCAAGGAAAGCCTTGAGCATGTTAAACAGCTCCACTGCAGATTTTATTTTTTTTAATGCCACTTTTATTTTTCTGTCTTTTCCATTTATTCCATCCCCCTGCATTTCCCCTCACTCCAAAGGCTGGCAGTGCTCAGTGCTGCTGTGATAGGGGCTGTGCATTTGGAAGAGGTGAGAAATGAGATTTTTCTGGGAGAATTTTTTCTCTGAAGAAGGACAGGATGTTCCAGCTCTCCATCACTGCTGTCCCATTTCCTCCTGAATGAATAATCAGGCACAAATTGGCTGCAGCCTCCGTCTGCTGCTCTGCCCAGCCAAGGCATCATTCCTGGTGTCCTGACAAGGAGAGGGCCTGGCCAGAGCACTGAATTTACAATGCATCCCAAACATTATCCCACCAATCATGCAAAAAAAAAAAATCCCTCTGAGGAAATATATTAGCTAAGCATGGCTCTGACAGATTATATCCACTCGAGCTCATCCATTTGCCTCCCAAAGCCCAAATGGAACAGACCCAAACCAATTTAAAAATAGTTGCAGCTGATACGTGCTGCTAAAGAGGAGCACATTTTGTATCAGCACTGAAAATTTCTGCTCTTGGTGGTTTTAGACTCCTTTGGAGATGGGTGCTTGAAGGAGCCTTCTCCTTACTCTGGAAATGAGTACTATTAACAGAGATCTGTAATTACGATGGGCTATAATCAGGAGCTTCAATCAAGTGAGAAAACTTCCTTTTCCATGTGGCTAGATTTGCTTTGCACTCACTAAATTGAGCTCCTTCCACTGTACAAATGGTTTGTGGCTGAGGTGCCACCAGAAAGGCAGCAAGTATTAAGATTAATCTTTGCCTTGGTTTGGTCTTTCTAGAAATTTATTTCCCCATCTGGTTCTATTTAATAGAATAACAGACAATCCCCAGAGTATTGATAAGTTTTCTGCATGTGAAAACTGGATGGACAGATCAGCCACCTGTCAATTCTCTTTCTTTTATGGAAATTCAGGTTTTTGATTCCTGTAAATTCTCTTTCTTTTATGGAAATTCAGGTTTTTGATGCACATCTGTAAAGGTCAGGCATTTTCTGTTATTTAATGCATGATTGAATTCTTGTACGTTATGATTATTATCACAGTTCATATTTTTCAGATGGTGGGACTGGGTTTTGGTGGATTTTTGATTAAATTCTTGTGTATTATCATTATTATTATCACAGCTCATATTTTTCAGATGGTGGGATTTTTCAGTTTTGGTGGATTTTTGATTCAATTCTTGTATATTATCATTCTTATTATCACAGTTCATATTTTTCAGATGGTGGGACTGGGTTTTGGTGGATTTTTGTGCAAGGGGATGTTTGGTTGATTGGTTTTTCCACTCCTAATTAGCTAAAAGAAGCATGGAGGAGGCAATACAAATAGCAATGAGAGTGGGTATATGTAGATGCCATGGAATGGGTGACGGGTTTCACACTTTGTGGTTGAAATTCATGCAGGATTGCCAGACAAAAACAGGCATGAGAGGCAACTCAGGTTACCAGTGGAGGTGTTTTTAAAAAATGTGATTAATTTTGATTACAAGAGTAAAATAGTTAATAAAAGGTGATGAGATTTGAGGATCACATGGTCAGAATTATTGAATATTACTATTGGCTTGGTGGGAGAAAGGATTGAGATGTGAGGGAAAAATCTGTTGATAAATGATTTAAGTGTGTAGTAGAGTGGCTCCAAGGACATTTTCCAGATGTACAGGTGCTGATTAGACTGGAGAAAATGTATCTCTGCTTTTCCTTAAACCTAAAAGGTGAGGTTTCAGCCCTAAGGCAGTTGCTTTAAGGCTTTTAATGTTGGCCAACCTCATGTAAATCCCCGTGTTGGGTCTAATTTGGAAATATGCTTTTTGAACTGGGTACATTGCCTTGGAACTGGAGTTTTCCTACCTGATGAGCTCCACCCCAGGCAGTTCCTGTCCTGTTTGCTCTGTCTGCAGCTCTCACAGAGCCAGCCCAGGACCAGCAGGCTGTAAAACCTGAGTTTAACAGATCTAACCAAGGCAGCAGCTCTTGGGTGCCATTAGTTACAGCCCTGCCATTAAGTGCAACTTCTCTTGTGAAATGAAAAATGCTCAGCTTGGTTGTTGCTCATGACAGTTTGGGGAGTGTTTGCCAAAGGTATTGAAGGATTCATTAGAAATTTATGAAATCTCTTCATCTGCTCCTAATTTTTGCCAGTTTGGTTTAGAAATTGTCCCTTTGTCACTGTGGTCTGAGTTCTGCTGATACTGGTGACAGGAGAAGTGCTGAGGCTTTCTTTACAGAAAACTCAAAGAGAATCCCTGTACTTAGGCTATGTTTAAAGTAAATTAGGTTTTGATTAAAGCAAGTTAATAACAATTGGTGTGTCTAATTACTTTGATTATATAGGTTACTTGTGAACAGTTCTTGTTGCACTTAAAGCTGGGATGGTGCCAGAATAAATCCAACCATTGCCAGTTCCCTGGGGCTGCACAAAAGGACAAGAGTGCTGGTTTTTAGTGGAAAGGGAATAGGGAATATTCCAAATTTAGAGCTAAATTGTCATGAAATGGCACATTTTAAGGGAGTGTAGGAATGGGTTTGATCAATAACAATAGGAAGATCCCTAAATACAGATGAATATCTTACAGTGAAATAAGTACCCCAAGTTTCCTCTGAGGGAAATGTAGAGAAAAATCTGTGCCAGTAAAATTCAGTTGAATCTCATCTGGAAACAGCAAGGCTGGAGGATCCTGGTCCTAGCTAAGAATTGATCAGTAGTGTCATAACAAGGCAGAGTTCCTTCTTTGCACTGTAGTGCATTAATGTACCCCTGGTGAAACCCAGCCATGAATTATTGTCATTTGGAATGGGGAGATTTTTCATAATTAGTTTTGGTTTTTAAATTAAAAGACTTCCAGCCTTCTGTTTTAATTATATTTATCTTGAAATGTAGACAATTTATTACAAAAGGAAAAAGTTCAAATGAGAGAACCAGAAAGGATTAGGAAATGGAGAGGAATAATTCACATCTTTATGTTATGGAATCACTGCTGAACTGTGATGTATAAATGTAACATCTCTGTCAGTGTTTGGTTCCTTAGAATAGGTATTGTTAAATTACATGTGCAGGACCTTATGGATAGATATTCTTAATTTTTAAAAGTTATCAGTTGTTTCATTTATAGTTTGAAATCAGAAAACCTTGCTCTGGTCCAAATTAAATTAATTGCATTGATAAATGTGGTTAAATTTAGCTTTGCTAGCTACTTCTGCTAGAGCTATCCCTCTATTTATCTGGCTGTGAAACTGAAAGAAATAGTAATTTTTGTTTGAATTAGTGGTGAGGGTGGTCAAACACTGGCACAGGTTGCTCACAGAATTGTGGAGTTTCCTTCTCTGCAGATATTCAGAACCCCACTGGACACAGCCCCGAGCAACTCTCTAATTTTTTAAAAAAATGCATACAAACCTGACATATCCATCTTAAATCAGTGAGAAGAATTATCAATTTTCATGTTTGTGGAAGTATTTTTTTGCCTTTTTTTTTTAAAGTGAATCAAAGGCAGATACGTCCTTCAAATTAAAAGGACAATTAAATTATTTGCTATTAAACTCGAAGGGTTTTTATTAAAAAAACCCAACTCTGTGAATGTAAAAATAGGTGAGATTCAAAGAGAGGGGGAGTGGGGACTGTCACACCAGCCTCTCAGCCTGTTCTTCATGCCTGATTTCCCCTTCTTCCAGAGCCACTGGTGGGGGCATTCATGGGCTCTATCCTTTTGTGTCCCTGTTCTGTGAGCTGAAAGGAGCACGAGTCCATCTTCACTGAGCCACATCAGCACTGCTCCCTCAGCCTTGCTGCTGGGAAATGTCACCCTGATCCATTGCACAATTCCAGCTGGCCCCCTCTCAGGGGAGCACTGCCTTGCTGGAGTTGCAGGCAAGATGCTGAAATGCACCATTTTTATATCAATTTATAGCTGACCAAACTTGTCCCCAGCTCGAGCAGCAGCAGCAGGAGAATGATGTGGTGCAAAACGTTCCCTTGGTTTGAGCGTCGTTTTCAGGTCGTTTTCAGATAATAGGGAAAAGCATTTCAGATCATAGGGAAAACCATTCAAATTATCCTCCCAAAATTGAAATAATTACCCTGCATCCCAGCTAATCTTAGCCAGGAAGCCTTTGAATATCCTGCAACTGTTGTGGGAGAGCTGATGGTGTGATGGAATTGTACCATCAGTTGTACCTGGATAATTCCATGGTGTGATGGAATTGTACCATCAGTTGTACCTGGATAATTCCATGGTGTGATGGAATTGTACCATCAGTTGTACCTGGATAATTCCATCACACATGAACCTGCTCTTCAACTGATACAGGAACGAGACAAAAATTCCTGCTACCCTTTTCTTAGGCAGTTTGGGAGCCCTGATATTTAAATAGGTTTAATAACCATGAGGGGTATTAAACCTGAGGGAATTCAGGAGCCTCACCAGCCACCAGTGTTGGTTTTCCCAGCTTTTACAGAGATGGGGCAACTGAGAGGCATTTTAAAAGATTTTATTCCATTATCAGTCTTGATTAAGAGTGAGACGCAAGAGATGTAAAACTCAAGACCATTCCATCAGAATCAACCTATTTCTTAGTTACAATCCCTTATAAATGTTTTTCCCTATTAGCTTTTGCCACACAATGCTGCTATTGTTTCTAATACCACTCACCTGTATTATTTTCCCCATGTGGTCCTGTTACAATGCATCTTTCACAGCATGCCACTGTAGTTCCCATCAAAAACTCACTTCTATTTTTATTCCCCACTAAAACAATACATCTCTCCCCCATACTATAAGTCTTTACACCACAAAAAACCAAATAATCATTATCTTGCCTTCAGAAATATAACAGTAATCATAAATTCACTTTACAAACACAATAAAACTCCTCCAATTCCTATAAAACACCCATAAGTACTACTAAATTCCAATCACTCAACCAAAACACATAAAAAATTATAAAAACATCTACACCAATATCCAACAGACTTGTAATATTAACTATATAATTAGGCCTCTATTCAATGATACCTATATATATATTAATACCTATAATATTAACTATTTTACCACAAGGAATTAAACTGCAAATCAATTCTAACCATTCATTACTAATGCATTCCACCCAAAAAACATAAAATACTAAATCAAATCTCTCACACTAGAGCGAACTCTGAATGTAGAACTTTGTTATTATGAAATAATCTTGTTTATATTTTTGATTCCAGTCTTCAGATTTTGCATCCTCGCTGGGGGTTTCATTGTGCTTTCATTTTAGGTTGTCTACATGTGGGATGAGCTGGCAATTCCTTCCCTGCCAGCCAGGGTTTGGAATAAATTCCCTTGGTTTTGAGAAGCATTTGGTGCCTAAAGGAAATAGTGAGAACTTGAGGTGATTTGTTTGGTGCTATTTTCCCAAGAGATGGAACTGCTGTGGATCTTGGGGTTTTGTGGGTGATGGGAAGCAGAAGGAATTAGCTTCTAAATCTCATTTTTTCTGTTTTCAGAGTAGAAATATGGGGGACACCAATAACAGGCAGCCCTGGGGAAATTTTAGCTATTTATTTATTTAGGTGATTATTTATTATTTACCTCTCTGCATCCTGCTTTGGTTCAGTCCTGTTTGATGCCTGGGAATGCTGCTGATGTGCTGGATTGTTGATACAATCAGTAAAACCCAATTTTTTCTCTTGATCCTGTTCCTCCCTCCAATTTTGAGTTTAAACTTTCTCATTTTACAACAGCTCCGTGCCCTCCTGTCTGCTACAGAGATGTTTAAGTGTTTAAATCATGCAGGAAGTATATCAGGAGAAAAGGGAGAGAACTGGCAATACAGTGGGAATTAGCAAAAACCACTTGTGCTTCTCCCATCACCCTCTGTTTGATTCTTTTTCTCTGCAGATTCGTGGCACTGTGAGAGGTGAATGTTGTCTTTTTTCTGTTCTCTGCCAGAAGCTCTTCACAATCAAAGTTCCTGGTTAAGCCTATAATGATTTTATTTTAGAGGAGCTGTATTAACACAGCTCCTCTAACATTTCATATTTTTCTGTCTTCTGTGCAAGCACTGTGTAACACCATTATGTACCACATGTAACAAATCCAATAATATTTGGAAAATATATCCAATCTCAGGTACCAGGGCATGTAAAGCATCTGCTAAAGGCTTTCCAAACATTTTTGTTGTCTGTTTTCGAGCTAATTTCCAAATGTATGAGCCAGAGGGCTTTGAAATTCTGGATTTGCAATCATTGGACCCAAAAATGGTGCAAACTTGTCAAAGTCAGGGATTAAGAAGCTCGTTCTCCTTAAGGGTTGGGGACCTCTAGTTCTTGGGAATTGTGAAGGGAGAGATCTGTATCAGCTCAGTGTAAAAATATGCTTAATCTTTTGAGGGTTAAAAGGAGATCAATTTACTTTCTGGTGAACAGGTGATATAAGTGAACATAAATATAAATGAATAGAAATATAAGTGAATGGGAACACTGACGTGAAGCTACTCAGCACTGTGCAAAAGAACAGGAAAAAACCACCTAAGCTTCCAAGTTTGAAGTGCTGGGTTCTAAATGCAGTGAGGGAGCTCAGGAGGGTGTGGAAGTCCTGCAGTCTGGGTCCCCTGGTGCCAGGCAGGTTACACAACCAGCCCCAAGTTCATAACTGCTCTTCTCCAATCCCTTCTGCTGACCCCAATTCAAGCTGACTTTTGACTTTATTTGAACTGAATTTCAGCAGCCCTGTACCTTGCAGGGCTGGTTCTGAGCTGGGAAGCAGCTGTGTGGCACCACAAATCATCCTGCTCTGTGTAAAGCACAGGCAACTTGTTCACCATGAGCATGGAAACTTCCAAACCGTGCAGGAACAAATTGGGATCAATGATGTTATTCCAGGTCTGCCCTCGAGCTTGCAAGGATCCCAGTCTACACAGATAGAAAAGATTGTTTTTATTCCCATGTGGAAATAAATTCCCAGCATTTTAAGGGTGCACAGCTGCTGCCAGGTGTTTGCAGGGAATCTGTTCTTATCTCACTCTGGGGGTTGATGTATTTCTGATTTTCCTCCCCACACCATCTCAGGGGGAAGGGGTAGTGAGCAAGAGGCTCCTTTTGTGGTTTCCAGCTGGGGTTAAACCATTGCTCTGGCTCCAGAATCCCAGAGAGACTCCAAACACAAATTCCCAACCAGCTGAGGGCTGGTATTTCACTGCCTTCCTCTTACCAACAGAGCTTCTGGAACCGTTTCCCAATTTGTAATGGGAAAATTTATTTAGTCCAGCAAAGTTTTCAATTCTTAATCCTTGACTAAAAAAGACTCACCCCTTTCATTTTTGCAGCTTTTCTCTAAGAGAAACAGGCAAAATCTCTGTTGTTTTAGCATGAAGTCAGTTGAAGGAAGATATATCTGCAAAAAGCTGGAATATTTGGTTATAAATTGGGATGTTTTAATCTTGCTTTAGATGTCTTGCATTAAAATATTGATTAAAATTATGTAGCAAGGGAATCTCTCTGATAGGACCACAGTTCTTTAGTAGTTCTTTTTGCAATATTAGGAATTCAAAAATAAAAATATCACGTGGTTTGAACAGCATTCAACCTTGTTGGTTATTTTAAATTTTACATATGACATGTTTAATTATACAGAGAAAAATTCCTGTGCATCCTGGTCCATTTTGTCTTTTGTTTGAGTAATTAGAGTATGAAGTGGAAATCTTTTGCAATTCAATTTCAAAAAGTTTTGTTTTCCTCTGTTTTCCTGTTGAGATGCTGGGCTGAAATAGAACACTCAATAGTGATATGGTATTCCAGCAAAGCTCATTTTCAGTGTTAATAAATTAGAATATTTAATGTCATTGTTATTCTGAAGGAGTAGTTCAACCTGTAGAACACAGGAGAATTTCATACAACAAATTAAGACTTTAGATAATATAGAAAATCCTGACATTTTAATGTAGAAGGACTTCTTGGGTCTTCTTGCAGAGAAGAAAGGGAAGTTTAGCATGGAGTTAGGACAAAAATGGGAATTATTTCCTAATCTAATTTTACAAGTTGGATCACCTCTTTAAGTTATGCCCAGAATGTTATCTTTCTTCTTAAAACCTTTTATTAGTCAATTATTTCCTAGTGCAACAATTCTGAAAATTCCCTTTGTAATCCAAACTCAGTACCAGGTCAATACTGGCTTTGGATTGGTATTTTTAAGCCTTGGTAATGCAGCTGTAGTTTGACCTAGAAACCTATTTTGATGTGCTGGGTGTAACCAGGGCTTTTTAAACATCTGTCAGGGGGTTCTTCTGCATGCGAGTAGCTGCTTGCAATTGAAATGTTGTGGGGAAATAATCCAAAGGCTTGGGAGAGATGTTTGAAAAAATTTTGCAAGGGTCATGACTGGAGGAGGATCCTGGCTCAGTCCCTTGCAAGCAGGTGATGGAACAGATTGCAGGTGACCTGTGGGGAGCAGAAGGGCCTTGCTGGAGCTCCCTGTGGTAAATCTCAGCTCAAAGCCTTCCCCTCTTCCCGCTTCCAAGGGTTATGGTGCCTTTTTGGAGCTGCCTAAAACCAGAGGCCAGGCAGAATTAAGGGAATAAAAAGCAGTTCTATTTTTTGAAGGGCCTTCAGGTACATTTCAGGCAGATGAAATGCTCCAGGGGCTAAACCCACAAATGGACAATGTTTCACAGGTTTTTATACTTTTATAAGTTTGGTCCATTTGCATACTGGGGGTTCTGCTTGGGGTTTTGCACTTGTCATCCCTGAATTTCCAGCTAGCCCATTACTCTGTCTCTAATTAAACTCAAATGATGAATATTTGTCAGGCTTTAGAGATGTTTGTTGTGAAACCAGCTGCACCTGTTAATAAATGGGGGAGCAGCACTGCCAGGAATGTAGTAGTGTAAATAACGATGGCAGTGGTTGTTCAAAGTTCCCATTCTGCTAAAATCAATATTAAATTGAGGAATATTAGAGTGATGCCTTGTCAGAGCCATCTAAATCAGAGGCCAGTGAGAATTAAGGGAATAAAAAGCAGTTCTGTTTATTGAAGGGCCTGCAGGTACATTTTGGGCAGATGAAATCCCCCAGGGCCTACACCCACAAATGGACCCTGGCTCACAGGTTTTTATACTTTTGTAAGTTTGGTCCATCTGCACATTGGGGGTTCATCTGCCCATTCCAGCTGCAGGTAATGAAGTCATTGAGCCCAAGTTTGCTCCCCCCAAGTCCCTTTTGTTCCCATCTCTGGGCCCTGGGGCAGTGAGGTGTCCTTGATTGCCAGGCCTGGAGAGGAATTGTTGTGTGTGCCCAAAATGGGGAAGCTGCAGCTGACACTGGGTGTGCAGTTTGGAGTGACACACTAAAGAGCTACAGGATTGCAAATATGTGAAAAATATAAAAGCTAAAATGCTAAGGCATCAGTTCCATGCTCTGAGGGGTCACTGAAGCTGCTCCCAGTGAATCCTTCCAGAGTAACCCCATCGGGCTGTCCTTGTTTTCCAGGTGCCATGAACCGCAGAATTCAGCGAGAAGTAAATTTAGCTGCAGCCCAGCAGGAAGTTTCAGAGGCAGCAGCTTCTGCAAGGGATTGTCAAGAACAATCTGCAAGGAGGCTGCTCCTGGCATATAGATTTTGAGCTGGAACAGTGCAGGGAAGGAAGTGCTCCGTGCCAGCTCTCAGCACCATATGCTTGCCCCTAATGTAATGCACAAAGAATATGGAGACAGCAGCTGCTCTGCAGGGAGGTGGCCACTTGTTAGATTTTGAAACCCTTCTGAAGTGTCTGTTCCTTTTCTTTTCATGGGTATTTTTTTTTCCCCCCTTGCTTACGTATTTGCATTCAAAAGATGTTCCCTGAAAGGAATCTATTTTTAGGCTGTGGTAAGAACAGGGGAGTGTGATCTACTTTTTGTTGAAATAAAGGTGATTTTGGAAGGACTCTGATAGTTTTTTGTATTGAGAAATTGTATTGAGCAGGTTTTTATTTTCTTGATTTCTTTGGCATCAGGGCATGATGAAATCATATCTATAAATTAATTATTGTCTAGAGCTGTCTGACTTTGATGGAAAACTTTGTCTTTCTTTGGGTTCCAAGAGTGTTCCAGTGGCCTGACCACATTCACATTTAATTCAGTGACAATTTTCATTGAGTTCAGTCGCAAAGAGAAGCATAAATGAGGATTTAGATCCAAAATGAGAGGGGTTGGATTTAATATGCCCAGGGGAATGGATCTTCCCTGGCACCCATCACTACCCAGGCACTGAAGTTGGTTCCTCTGTTGCTTTGAGAAACCTGAAGTTCCTGGCAGATTTCAGGAACTCTGTGCCTGCAATGCCAGGAACACAAAACCTATTTAAGTAAACAAAACTGGATTTTAAAAGGTATTTTTTTGACTCCACTGAATTCCAGATACACCTCGCTATGAGCACTTCCATTTTGAATTAGAGATTCTTAAATGAATTTGAGAATCCAGAGGGAAGTTACATCACAGTATAATGAGGTTACAGCAGGACAAGTTGTTATAGCAGGTAATAAAATTAATGTTATCTCCCTGGCATTTTTGCTGAATGTCAGTGTTTTACAGTGACCCTGGAGTGATGTTAAAATGTCACAGCAACACCAGAGTGACCCATATTAGTCAGTAAAAATGATGGTTCACATAAAAGAAAGATGTTACAATCCTTTTTGGAAGGATAAATCTCTTTCAGACACATTTTTGGGTTATTCTGTGTTGTTCTTTGTAGCTGCTTCTCTCTGAAAAAAAACCAAACAAAGACATTAATCTACCTGTCACCAGGTATCCAGGTATCAATCTTCCTGCTGGTAGGGAGATGATTCTTTTGGAAAAATTAATGTTTATTTGTTTGCTTCAGTTCTAGAAGTCTGTTATCTAGCTGACCTTCGTTTTCAAACCAGCTGCAAGTGGTGGTTTTCTGGGATAATTAATTCCTAATGCTCATTTCAAAGTCCCCTTTTCCCTTTTGGTGGCCATACTTGTTGCAAGAATTCAAATCCAGTAGGGTGGCTGATTTGCAGCTTTAATCATTCCCTATGTGTGCCCTCATCCCAGTGATGGACAATGTAGGAAGTTCTATCTATTAGGAATCCCATTGCTGAAGTAAACTGGATTTTAAAGTGAAATTAAATACGGATTCTGAATACAGTCCTGCAGTCCTAATTCTGCAAAATGTGAGGTAAATTTTTAACTCACATTGAGAATGATGACTTAGAGTCTTGGCTTGAGCCAAATCAAAATCTGTTTTCAGTGCAAATTAAAGCTGTGAGATGATTTCCTGTTTTTATTCCCATAAGGGCAGTTTAGCCCTGGCTTAAGGAACACTTTTTAATTCTACTGAGCATAAGAAACTGCAAGTTATCATTAGCTTATAGTTCACACATTGGCCACTTGAAGTCTGGGGTCCTGGCACAGGAATATTTTGTTTGGGGTGTACAACACTCCCAAGAAAGTTTGTAAATTAAGTGTTTATTTCGTTTTGAAAGGGAATTTAAAGTCTTCCTTGTCCTTCCTTCTCTCCTTCAGAAGGATTAAGAATTGGTAGAAGTAGCACAGTGTTCAGTCTACTCCATTTTCACTAACATACGTAGAATTTATTTGTCTGAAGCAGCAGACTAAAGTAATTCTAGAAACGAATACATTTAGATACAGGACTATTATTTCATAGATTTTTTTTCACTGAGATTTGTTGTTATGGTTGCATGGAGATTTATTTTTATATAAAAATGCCTGGCAGGAATAAAGAAAAAGATAGAGCTTTCTTTAACTCACTTTTAAAGCTGTGAAAATCAGCAAACCAATGGAATTCTAAGCAAGAGAGAAAAGGAAATCCTCTGTTCATGACAAGTGAGAATTGCTTGGTTTTCAGCCTAAGGAAAGTTACTTCCTTTTTAATGGATTGCCCAACCATCACAAGCTGCCAATGGCTAATTTAAGAAAAAAGAAATGCAAGAGACCAAATGTGGCAAATATGGTCAAGAGAAACGTTTCTCCTTGTGAGGAGATGCTTCAGGTCTGTTGGAGCTCCATGGAATTTTTACCTTGATTTTAAAAACTGCAAGACTCGTGGCTGCACAGCTCAGATATTAAACTTAAGAACTGTGAGAAAAATGAGAGAAATTAATCTCCATTTTTTTTTTCTCCTCTCTCCAGCCACCAGAGAAAGAGGGCGGGCTGCCTCGCCAGGTGGGCAACAAGACGGAGTGTGGGCTCCTGGGGTTTGTGCTGGATCTGAAGCAGGATTACGAGCCCGTCCGCAGCCTCATCCCCGAGGAGAAGCTCTACAAAGTTTACACCTTCAACTCCGTGAGGAAGTCCATGAGCACGGTGATCAAAATGCCCGACGGCAGCTTCCGCATGTACAGCAAGGGAGCCTCTGAGATTGTTCTCAAGAAGTGAGTGCACTGCATCCCTGGCCTCGTTTTTTCCAAAATTCAAAGCATCCTGATGCTAAAATGCGGGAATTCTGGTGTTTGGAGTTTGCTGCCTGCACCAGAAATGGGACACACCTTAGCAGCATGAGCTAAATTATTGTTTTTTTAATTTTTTTTAAGTGCTTCTGGGAAATTGATTTGTTTTTCTTACCAAAGAATTGGGTCTGCTCTTGGTAATTTGTAAATAGATTCTTTATGTTCAACCCATTTGGAAAATAAGCACTTTTCAATTTCACTGTAAGCAGCCAGCTCTTTGATTATTGAGAAAATAATGCATGAAGGGTTCTTGGTGTCTGTGCAATAAGTTTCAAATTCTCTCTGATATTTCAGCAGTGAATCTTCTAGAAATTTACATTAGAAACTTAAAACCCGACATCAGAAGAGGAAAGCATTGACTGAAATGAGCTTATACAGGAAATACTTTGACAGTCATGCAGATGCACACTTGATGCTTTTTTGGGACTACCTAAAAACAGAACCCAGACAGAACTAAGGGAATAAAAATCAGTTCTATTTATTGAAGGGCCTGCAGGTACATTTGGGCAGATGAAGGTCACAGGTTTTTATACTTTTATAAGTTTGGTCCATCTGCACATTGGGGGTTCATCTGCCAATTCCAGCTCCAGGTAATGAAGTCATTGAGCCCAAGTTTGCTCCCCCCAAGTCCCTTTTGTTCCCATCTCTGGGCTCTGGGGCAGTGAGGTGTCCTTGATTGCCAGGCCTGGAGAGGAATTGTTGTGTGTGCCCAAAATGGGGAAGCTGCAGCTGACACTGGGTGTGCAGTTTGGAGTGAACTGCAGGAGTACAAATAAATGAAAAATATAAAGGCTAAAATTCTAAGGCATCACACTCAGTTTTTATTCTCTTTTCCCTGCCCAAACCAGGTGTTCCAGGATCCTCAACGCGGCTGGGGAACCGCGCATCTTCAGGCCCCGCGACAGGGACGAGATGGTGAAGAAGGTGATTGAGCCCATGGCCTGTGATGGGCTGAGAACCATCTGTGTGGCCTTCAGAGACTTCCCCAGCAGCCCTGAGCCTGACTGGGACAACGAGAATGACATCTTATCTGACCTGACTTGCATCTGTGTCGTTGGCATTGAAGACCCAGTAAGGCCAGAGGTACGTCCAATTTTTATCTTGTGTAAAACTGGACATAACCTGAAGGGTTTCTTACAGGTTTTATCTCTTTTTTTAAATTAGTTCTTTCAAAGAAGCTGAAAATCAGCTTTAGAAATGGGTTTTACTTGATGAAAAGCCAAATAATTAAGGTGATAAAATTCAACTATATTTAAATAAAGGAATACAGGGCTTTCTGCAGTGCAGGATTGAAATGATCAGCAGAGGTTTTGTAATGCTCCCACATGTTAAAGAATTTTCCTTTAAGCAGTGCAGTGATGTACAACTCTGAAAGAAGGGAAGACAAGTGCAGTGATTAAAATTGCCATGGTTATAATGACAGTTTCCAGAGAAACTGGAGTTTTTGCCATTTATTGTAATAGTTGTCACTTTACTTAAGATTGTACCTGGTGACTGCTCAGGAAAACTTGTTTTTGATGTTGTATTTGAAGAAGGAAAGGCGCAGTTGTCATGGATATCACATTTACGTGGAGTGTACAAATATAAATAAAATTTCAGAGTAAATCAGTAGCAGGTGTGCACATGGGAAACACACCCCTGCTTCTACACTTGTAAATTACATTCCTACATAAATAGAAAGGGCTGAGTTAGAGAATTCTGATCTCTCTATTGGTGCTTGATAATTAATGGAGAATTATGAATTCCAATGTGGGGTTTGAAAATGGTGACAGTACCTTTGGAGCTAGCACGACACAACCCCAGGTACCAACTGCACCAAGACTGTGCCTTGCCTCAGAATGGATTTTATTGGCTTTTTCTCCTCAATATGAAGGTTAAAATAAAAAGTAAATCTTGTGTAGGTGACAACTGGATGATAAACTCCTTATCTCCACACAGAGCAGATAAACAGCATCCACTTTATCTGTCATCAGATGGTCTCCTGCTGCTAATGCATCTGTCCCCTCGGCTGACATTGCAAGCCTTTCAAAATGTTGGAAAATGTCCTTTAGAAGTTCTGTCTGCAGTGCTCCTTTAATGCTCCAGCTCACACAGACGGATATTTTGCAGAAAATATTTTGCAGAAAATATAGATATTTTCAGAAATATTTTGTCAGTGGCCACTGGAACTGTGAATCAATCCTCTCCCCCTCCTAAACTAAATCATGATCCACGTTAGAAAACAGCTTTAAGTCAGGTTCCGTGTGGTGTGACAGACTGAGGGATTGGGGAGCAGTGGGATTTGCAGTTATTATGGAAAATAGCTGCAAACTCTCCTTTCATGTGATTGTTAGGAGGGTGTTTTGTAAGAAAGCTGCTCTTATCTTGCAGAGAATAATTTTTGAGGAGCTTGAGGTAAAAGTGAATAATTCTGCTAAAAATAGAGGGCAAATCTGACTTCTATGTAAAGAATCAAAGAGATGAAGGCAGGAAAACATCTTATTTCTAAACAAACACTTGAATATTGTATTGAATTTCTTGTAGGTTAGCACCAGAACATGCAGGAACACTTCTATTTTAGTGCAAGACACACGAGAAAATATTTGCAATTTCAGAATTTTACCAAATTTTGGACATTTGGGACTTGGGTTTTTGTTTTTTTCCTCCATGTCTCTTTTGACTGCTTCGAAGTAGCAATAACAAAATAAAAATATTTAAACCAATATTTAAATTATTACTACTCTGCACATTATAAGAAGCAGTACCTTAGGGGAAATAAATGAACCAATAAACCCTGAGCCAGGAGAAAAACATAAAGTTCAGAAAACTCTGTAAGTTTGGAATATCTGGCTTGGTTGGAATATTGTGATGTGCGTGTGTGAAATCCCCATTGCTGATGCAAATAGCAAGATGTTGAGCAGTTCTAGGGAATATTTTGCCAAAATGAAATCTGCTCATTAAATTGACTCCCCACTGGAGCTTATGCATTTTCAAAGTGCTTTCTGTAGGGCTAAAAAAAAGAACACAAAAATAAGAATTCTTACTAAAAGTGCTGCTTTATCAATATTCTCAATATTCACCGATGTCAGGATTTATTTGGATGGAGGTGATAATTCAGGTAATTCTAATAAAATTGTCCCAGTCCTGGCAGCCTTTACCTTCCCTTCACTTGTATTCCTGTGTTTTCTGGGGAAGAATCAGGATTCTCCTTTTCCCTGAGGGAGTGTTGGGCTGTGCTGAGGATAGTGTAGGACATGGCTCCTGTGCATCCAGGAATGATCCCAGGTGGGAACCCCAACCAGCTGTCTTGGAGAAATCCTTCCTCCCTCCTGCTTCCAGGGATATTCTTGGGATACTCAGGGAGATTTCTGGCACTCACATCTCCCCCATACACTAAAAAACCACAATTTGAATGAGTTATTTATCACTGATGTCCAGCAAGTGTTGAGTTTTCTCTGGAATGCCCACCATGGACACCCATGGCTTTTCCATATTCCCAGGTTAATTCAGACACCAGCTTTGTCATCAGCAGCTGCTGGATTTAGCAAGCACTGAACTTCTTGCTTGATATTTATATTTTGTGGGTGTGTTTTTTATTTTCTTTGATAAATACACAGGAAGAGAACAAACAGAGTGATGCCCTTCTCCTGCAGAGATTCTCTGTTGATCCTGACACTCTTTCTGGCTTGATTTTAATGAGCCCGAACTGGCTCACACTGATCTGCCAGAAAACGCCTCCAGTCTGTTATTTCTGGGAGATGAACGTAAATCCCTTCCAAATATCTCCTATTTATTTGTCACCTGATTGGGAAAGATATTCCTGCATTGGATACTCAGTGCATGCGTGCTTGCATTGGAAATTTTGCTTTGCAGAGGGAAAATAAACCCCAAAAATTGTGAAATGTGTACTTAAGCTCTGCAAAACTGATGGAAAATATCTGCTTCCTCTGCCCACTCAGTCTGCCAACACTCTTTCTCCCTTACAGCAATAAAAAAAATATGAACAATATTTTAACTGTAATTACTGTACACACTATTAAATCAGATACCACCCACCAGCTGTCCAGAAAATGACAGGAGAGGAAAACAGGATGATTTCTCCAGTTAGATGTGAGTTTGAGACCTGTTTGCAACTGGAGCTGTTCTCCCCTGACCTTGCTCAATGGGACTGACCCTTCATGGCAATATCCTTTCTTTCTGCTTGCACTATAATTTATTTTTCTCCTTCACAGTCCATCCATTGGGCTGGTTTTCCAGATTTCCATCTAAATCTGTCCTGTCCTATACATGAGGGTCACCACAGCTTCAAGTGGCTACCAAAAGCATTTCCAATTGACAAATGGGATTTAGGCAGGATTATGAATGTGGAAACTGGGGAGATCAGGGGTCATTTGCTTAAGGAACAGACTGGAGCTGATCATATATTCCCCTACAGAAACCTATTTCACATCACTAAAAGGCTTCAGGTGGAAATATTTTTTCCAGGGTGTACAACTTGTGGGGAAAATATTCCCAGTTAGAGGTGTGGAAATGGGAATATAAAGCTCTGTCCCTGCATTCTGCCCTTGATTTTGTGATCTGTGTTGACAGAGTCCTGCAAACAGCACGTCCTGTGGGTGGAGGATCTTCCTGGGAATCCTGGGGAAAGTTCTGCTCTGGTCCTTACTGAGGTGTTGGTTTAGGGAGGCATTTTGGAAAGCAGGAACTCCACAAAATGCCTTTAATAAATATTCACAAACCTGGTGTGAAATTATTCCCAGGCTGGGAGAACCATTATCTGTGGTGTGGTGGAGGAGTTTAGGGTTTTCAGTGCCTTCCTGGCCCCAGGAAATCCCTTAAAGCCCAAGGTGTGCTACACTGGCTCAGAGCAATACACTCAGTGGTGTATGTGTAAAGCATTTGTAATATATATAAAGATATAATATATATTATAATATATAATAAAACACACAGTGGTGTCCCCTACTTGTGGCTACAGAGAAAATGAAAATATCTAGAAATGCATAAAATTAGCAGTATAATGTTGGAGATGGTTTTTCCTTTTCTCAGCATTTTCTGCACTAATGGATGAGATGAATCCACTCGAATTGGCATTGAGTTTCACAACACATTTATATCTGTGCTGGAGGTTGTGCACTGAATACAGACAGTAATATCCATTTTGATACCTTTTCTTAAATAGTTGTGTGGTTTTAAAATATTTTTTAATACTTGTGCATTGCCATTTTCTGAGTAGGGCAGTTCACTTCCCTGTAGCTCTGTGAAGGGCTTCAGCCTTCATGATGAATCCTGGGCTGCTCTAGGCTCTTGTAGGTAAAAATGAAATTTAGAGAAGTGGTGCCGTGCTGAAGAATGACATCCAGGCTCTTCTGGATGTTAAACACATTCCTCACTCTCCCACTTTAAATAATATTGCTGTTTTTCTCTTGAAGAAATAACGCTTTCATAACAATAATGCAAAATAATGCAAAAATGTGATGAGACTGAATTAATTGGTTAGTGATATTTACTTAGAAATTATAATTAATTAGGATGTAGTTTAAGGAAACAGAATTTTTTTCCCCATCTGAAACTGAGCTATAAACATGGAACCTTTCTATAGCCTTCATTTACTGAAGTACTGTATTAAACCAGCTTTATTTAATTATTAGAAATCAATCTTTTCTTTTAATGCCTGAATTTATTTTTTTAAAATAAGATGTGTATGATGCCAAGTCAGAATGGAGCCCCTTCATTAATCTCACAGCTCCTGTTATACCCTGAATATATCTCTTTCCCTGATACATTTCCTGTGCAGCAGAAGTTTATCTCATGCATGAAAAGGCATCAGTAAAATATTAATTTTAAACTCCTGTATTTAGGAATTCCACCTGTTGATAAACATTAATTAAGTAGTTCTAAATCACAATAACTTTTAAAATCTTGTTGAAAGATTGGATCAGAAGTAAAGTCATTTTCTGTACAGAATGTTTGTATTGTCCATTCATATTTACATGTGTTGAGTAGTTTTGTTCAGCTGCTAAAGGTCAAAAAAGCTGCAGAGCACTCATTTTTATTCAAGCCAGGAGAAAGTTGAAGGAACTGATCTAAAAGAGGATTTTTTTACTTGATACAAGATTTGCCTTGCTTGTGGAGTGACCCCAACTCCAGAACAGTCAAGTTACAATAAAACACATCTGATTCCCCTTCCTGCTTCAGGCATTCCTTAGCCTGAAATTTTTCTGGATGGGGACACCTGCCTTGTGTTTAACTCTGATCCAGGAGTTTTCTTTGCCCTTGCCTTGTTTCTGTGATGCCTTGGAGGGCCTCTAGAGCAGAGGCCAGGCAAGGTTCAGGGAATAAAGTGGGGATTGATGAAAGCCTTCAGCAGGTGCAGCTGGGGCAGCCACAGCCTCCAGAGGCTGCAGCCAAGGGGGGCCATGGCACGAGTTTGTCCCACCATGATCAGTTTGGCCATTCACACATCAGGGGTCAATGCTCCAATTAGAACTGCAGGGAATGAAGGCAGTCACCCCCAGTTTGCTCCCCCAGTTCACTTCTGTTTATACTTTTTGGGGCCTGAGGCAGTGAGGTGTCCTTGAGTTCCAGGCCTAGAGAAGAACTCTTGTATGTCTTATAATGTGCACAATTTATGAGAATGGCAGCACTTTTGTGTAATCAATAATTTTATCTGACCAAAATGTGAAGACAGTTAGCTAGCACTCTGTATGGAGTTTAGAGTTACAGTACAGGATTTGAAAAATACAAAAGCTAAAACCCTGAGGGATCCTCTGCAGGTGCCAGAAGCCATCCGGAAGTGCCAGCGAGCCGGGATCACCGTGCGCATGGTCACCGGGGACAACATCAACACTGCGCGTGCCATCGCCATCAAATGTGGCATCATCCACCCCGGAGAGGACTTCCTCTGCCTCGAGGGCAAGGAGTTCAACAGGAGGATCCGAAATGAGAAGGGAGAGGTAAACAAAACCCAGTGAAAACACCAAAATATTCTCCTGCACTGGTATGCGCCTCGTAACATAAAGACTGCTTGGAAAAATTCCTACTTTTTTCTCCCACTAAATTTTTGTAATTTAAAACAGGGGTGAAATTCCACTCTTTACTCTTCCAGTATCAGTTTAGTGCAGGCCTAATTCTGCAGTTTTTAGAACCACTGCACTACTCCACAAGAAATCAAAACAAAGCCCATTGAGGCAGGTTTATGGCAGGGAGGAGAAGGAACCTTGCAGGTTTATGGCAAGGAGGAGAAGGAACTCAACAGCAATTTTGCTCCTAAAATTCAATCTCTACTGAGAACCAGCTCCTCTCATTTCTTTAATTTATTCCACTTTCTCCAATGTACTCACAGCAATGATTTGCATTAAAAATAATCCATCCTTTGGAAAGTTTTTAACTCCTCATCAAAGATGGAGCTCAGACACAGTTCTAAAAAAGAAAAATCTATGCTGGCTCTTGAGTCCACCTTAAATGAGTGGACACAGTCGTGTGCTCTCTGCATGGATGGGAGGAATCCTGGGAATGTTAGTAAATGCAACAAGTTTGGCTTTGTTCCTGTTGTTACACAAGAAAATCTTGCCATTATTGGTGCTAAATGAAGGATTTGGGTTCTCCTGTGGAGTAGAATAACAAACTTGTAAACAGGTTTGATCAGCTTTGAGAAACTCCAGTATCCTTTATCTAGAATGATGATTCTGGGTGGAATTATCCATAAAGATGATAAGAAAGGCTGGTTAGATATTGTGGAAGAATTTACCTATGTTAGCCAGCAGCTGAGCCCTGTTAGTACTGGCCTTGTCTTCCCTTGCAGCATCGATGGCTGCTGGAATTTTTCTGTGCTTTGGAGAAAAGCTGCAGGTTTGAGCAATCAGGGGAATTTTCTGACACAATAACACAAACTCTGCTCATCACAGGCTGGAGGTTTTACTGTTTGGGTTCTTTTTTGTGTTCCTCCCCTGCAGATCGAGCAGGAGCGGATTGACAAAATCTGGCCAAAGCTCCGGGTGCTTGCTCGCTCTTCCCCCACGGACAAACACACTTTGGTGAAAGGTGGGTGCAAACTGCTTGTGGGGGGCTGGAAATCAATGATGAAGGTGTTGAAGCCCATCATCTGCTTTGATTTCACTGTTACAAATCCACCTGAGTTGTCATCTTTAACTGCACCACACAAAGAAGTTTTCTTGCACTCTTGTGTTTGTGTTCTACCTCAGCCTTGACATGGAAAATAATAGGAAACTCCTTGGCAGGAATGAGAGAAATAGCAACAAGATGCCTGGCAAGTGGATTTAGGCAATCTCATATTTGCCTTGTGACTTTTAATTGGAATGAGACTCGAGCTGGGAGGGAAAATGTGCATTTGGAGGGCAGAAAGAAAATATTGCTGGGAAACAGGATATAAACAAGAGGAGACGTAGATTTTTTTGTCTTTGCCTGCACTGCTTTATGAGTGAAGCAAGAGCAATCTCATTCAGAGTGAATCCAGTCACTCCAGTGCATCTCTTCTCCCAGAATTATCCTAAAGAGCATTCAAAGAGGAAAAAAAAACCTTTTCCTGTCCCAGCAGCAGTTATTGGGATGGTGGAACTGGGAGCTGCCCAGTGGAGATGGGGATTTTCAGCCAATTCCATTTTTCCTATAGGCTAATTTAACTGTGGGATTTGCATAGGCTCCCTTTAGATTCCTGTATTTTTAGAGTCTGCCCTGTAGGAAATGTACCATCCAAACTCCATTCTCTCCCCATGCTGTCTGCAGGTGGAATGCTGCCATTAAAGATGGTTTGGTTTGCAGTTTCCTTCTTTCTTTTGATGACTTGGCATCTTATTCAGTTGACTTGGAGGCTCACACTTCATGGCTGGTGAAATCAGGCAGTTTCTGAGCAGGAATAACATCATTTTTGGCCATGCTCAGGTAGAAGCCCTGTCATCAGGTTGCTGTTTCCTGATGAAGAAAGAGCTGGAATACTTTGCTAATGCCCTGGAAAGTCTGGAGAGCCCCTTTAGCAATTCTTGCAGCAGCTAAAGCTCAGGCTAAGATCCAGCTGATCACATACCTGTTTTCAGCTGTTGACTACTCCAATATTATTCCACATTTAGGTAGGAAATCCTTTAGGTTTTGTTTCTATGATTCCAGATATGGCTGATTACAAAGGCTTTTGAGCATCGTGCAATTCTTAAAAATGCCTAAATGACTCTATAGCAGAAGTTCCATTGTGAAGTTGAAGATTGGATCAGTTTGGGTTATTTGGGCTTGAGACCAGTGGAAATGGGTGGTACTGGATGGGCCACTGGATGGGGCAGCTGGAGACAGAATGTATCATCTCCATCCCCCCCTTTTATATGTATATCTTCTAATGTACACAATTTATTAGTAGGCAGTACCTATGTGTAATTAATAAATAATACACATTTCTGGGGGAGGTGTGCTCCAAAATAGTTTTCCAGCAGAGTTTTGTTCAGGATTAGAAAGGTTTGGAGGCATTTTTATCTTCATGGGTCGCTGTTAGACCTGCCCAAGGTCAGCTGAAGTCTCCTCAGCAGTGCATCTCAAACCCTGTGCTCCAGGATCCTGTTCTCAGAGAACAGCCCTTGTTCAGCCCAGCAGCTGATTTGTTTCAGAAACACAACAATTTGTGTTTCATTAAGTGGATTAACCAAGTCCCTCAGGAGTGCTCGTCTGAATCATTCAGGATTTTCCCTCAAGAGGAGCAGGAAACCTTTGCCAGGGAAATTGAAATCAATAGAGAGCTGGAGAAAAAAGGAATAGCAAATTGTTGATGGTTTGTAACATAAGCACTTGGACAGCCCAAAAGATATTTACTCCTACTGAATGGCACATGCAAGTACCACAATTAATGTTTTAAAGATGTGACAAGGTCGAGAGAGCAATTAAGTGTCTTAACAAAGTTCAAGAACAAGTCTGTGGAAATCATGATGGAATTTTTTGGCTGGTAATACTCCAAGGGCCATTAAAAGTTACAAGAAACTATTTAAATGTTCACTAGTTTTGGGCCTCTTATTAAAATGTTATGTTTTTCTCAGACACTTGAGGGATTGAGAGGATTTTCTCCCCTTTGATGTATTCTATCTGCTCTAGGCTAAAAACACACATCAGAAAATAAACTTTTTTTATATTTAATTTTTAATGACATACAGCTGCTGGAGGGAATCTTTTTTCCCCTTAACATAGCACAATCCCACCCAACAAAAGGATCATTTTTATTTTTCACTTTTGTTTTCAGTACTGCTCAGGGACCAGAGAAGGGCATGGTTCAGCATTTCAGCCTGGGCAGACACTTGCAGTCAAATATTTATGGCTTTGAAGTAGAGGTAGATTGGAAAAACACCCATCAAAGTGGTTTATCATCACAAACTGCTTCAGTGAACCAAAATCCCAGTCTCACTGAAATACAATTTGGGATGGGTTTTAAGACACCTTTTCATATTTTAAAAATTTCATATTATTATTTGTCAAATTAAAATTTCATATTTTTAACTCTGTTTCAAAATATAACAAGTGAAATCACACATAATTTATACTCATGTGAGGTTACTGTGCTGTTGCTGAAATAATTCAAAATTGTCAGTTTATCTTTTAAAAACACTGCAGGAAACAGTTGCTTAACACTGATGGGAAATATCATCAGAAGAAAAGATCAAAGAAATGCTCAGTTAACCAATTAAACAAGTGGTACCTTCCAATATATTTAAATTAGACTGGAATAATTTTTGGTGATATTAAAAACAGCTATTGTCATGTAGGGCAAATTTGTTATCAAACAGAAAGGAACTTTAAGAAGAAAAGATTTTTAGTAATTACCCTTAATTACTCAAATATTTCAACTGTTATTTCATGGCATGGTAGTATGTTCATAACCTCATTAATGTGGAAAGCTGTGAGATGGGTACAATAATCAAAATACAGAAAATGGTATTAATTGATATTCTGAACTTTGGGGAGGAATTTTCACTTGATTCCCAATGCTGTCTGTAATGTCATATAGAACATTTTTATATAAAAAAAAACCTTTAAACTTCTATCCAGGCAGGTACCCAAACATGTAACTGAAATAAATTTGAGCTTTCTCCTTCAGACAGACTTTGCAAATTCTCGTTACATTAACAGGGAGCTTCCAGAAGTTTGGAAATATTAAAAACTAACCTGAAGAGGATGTGTTCATGAAAATACATGGCTGTACCTCTGTTTAGCTTGTCAAAGAAACACAAATCTGTGTGATCCTGAGGGAGGATCAGCTTTCCTGCCTCTCTAACCCTGAACCTGGCTTCAGCTCTGAAATCCTCAGCTGGAGCTGAATTTTCCTGCTTGTTTTAAGCAGTTGAGACAGAAAGAAATCTCTAAACCAGGATTTTTTTTTCTCCCAAGAGTTTCTAACAGATGCAACTCAAAGGGTGACGAGCAAGGACTGTTTAAGTAGAGCAGCACTTGTCCTGTGACCGAGGGAGAACCTGGGGCTGACTCTGATGGGTTTGAGCTGAGCCATGGGTGCAGAAGAGACATTGTTGGCTGCTATTCCCTGAGTTATTATCCTGAGTGGATTTGATTTAATGCTTGCTTAGTGTTAGATGGGAGGAAGGTGGGAGATGTAGGATATATTTCTGTTTTGTATCTTGTATTTTGTACTTTTTATAGCAGACTTATGCATTTAGAGCCCTTCTTGACAGCTCTGCATGGTTGTTTTAAATCTGATCTTTGCCCTCATCTGACACAAGCTGCTTGCTCTGAGAAACTTGTGTCTTATGCAAGCCACAGGATAAATTCCTGCCCAAATTTCCTGCCCAAATTCCTGCCACATCAGCGGGATCCCTGTGTGGAGCACACTGTCATGTTCTGCTCGAGGTGTGCTCCTGGGGCTGTTGAATGAAATTCTTTGTGACAGGAGGAAGTCATGGCCAAACAGCTCAACAGAGGGAAGAGGCCAGTGAAAGAGCAAAGGCTGTTTTGGCAGGAAGCTTTGCTGAGAGTAGAAGAATTCCCCGTGAAAACCTGTTTTTATTAAAATTCTGTAGGTAAGCATTCAACTGGAGGAAAGCTGTATAGTTGGAAGAAATTTCCTGGTTGTTAGACATGATTGATTATTACTGGAGCTTCTTTTCAGCCACTTGGACTGAGTGCAAAGGCCAGGGAATGTTCTCTTTACTGGCAGCCTGTCAGCTCATGCCCTCAGTCACATTTTTCCCTGATCACATCAGAGATTAATCCCCACAGCTCAGAGGGAGAGCCCTTCCTGGGCATCCTTCCTCTCTTTGGTCTCCTCACACTGTGAATTTTATCTGTGCACATTTCTCAGTACTGAAGAGAATTCTTGTGGTGGAACCTTATCACAGCCATTGACAGCATATTAAAAACAAACCTTAATGTGTTTGGAGGGAGGCACGTGCTGGGAAGAAGGCAAACATTTAGCAATGGGAGGAAGCAGGGAGGAGGAAGAGATTAGAAAGAGCAGGCAGAAGTCAGGGAGTGTTGGCAGAGCTGTGATAAATCCTCTGAATCCCAAATAATCGTGGCTGCTCCATTTTAGAAATTTGTCTGACGTACAGATGGGTGTTTTGCAAAGTCCTTCTCTCTTCCATGGGTAGCACTGAAATCCATCCCCAGAATTCCACACATTTCCTGTGGCACTCCCAGTGGGCACTGTGGGGAAGGTCTGGGGCTCAGGTGCTGATGATACCTGAGACCTTTTAATGTCTGGTTTTCCATGGCTGCATTTAGCTCTGGGCTCATCCTGGCTGCATAGTTTGGATTTTGGGACAAAAATGTCTCCTAAACCTTGTGAATGAGTTGGCAGCACCCAGGAGCTGGCTGATGGAGGGCAGTTGGTGGCACAGTCATCAGCACAGTCTCTATTTATATCCATTTATCTCTATTAGGAGATCATTTGTTTGAGCCTCTTCAACTTGATTTGGGTTGTGCTCCCACTTGGAGCCCAGTTGTGAGCAGATACTATCGACCTCTTTGGAGCAGTTAATACCTTAATGAGCCAGAGATTTTAATGACTTTTTTTTTTTATTTCAGAAGCTTAAACTATTAATTTAACATCAAAGGATGTGTTAATAACAAGACAAAGTAAATGCTTTTAACAGTAGTGACAGATGATGTTCCTGTTTATTTAGTAATACCAAAGGCAAATCACCCCAACAAACTGAAAGCTCTAATTGTGAGATCTTATCAGAGTAATTGCCATTTTTCTGAGATCATACTACCAGTGGAAAGTGAATAGGGCTTTTTTTTCTCATTTTCATAACTCTGAAAAATACAGGGCACTAACTGCTTGCACAGGCCACTGCAATCTTCTGGTGTCTGATAAGCCTGAACCTTGCCAAGAGGCAGCTATTGCTCGGTAATCTGCAATTTCCTATTTCTCCTTGGTTATCTGATATGGAAGGGAATTTCTTTTTTAGAGCAGAGTGAAAGCTTTTCACACTGGGCTAGGTTTGGATAATTGTTTTTGGAGGTAATGACTTTGTGCAAAATGTGTTGCAAAAGGAATCCTGTCATTTTCCTCCCCTAAGTTATCAATATGGAAAGGAGTTCTTGTATCCTACACAACAAATCCTGTGTTCTGGACTTTTACTCAAATGGACCCTGACATGGAAATAGAAACATGAATCGTGAATGATCTTCATCCTATAAAAACCTGGGCTGCTTCTGTAGCCTCTGAAAAATTCTTCATTATTTTCCTGACTTTCATTATCTGCATAAGTGGAAAATAATTCCCTGCAGCCTTGTTGTGTGAAAAACTTGATTCACCAAGTGAAAAGGGGTTTTTATTTCTCTCAAATGATCTCAAAATGAAAGTAGAAATTATTTTATTCTATCTCTTTATTAAAATGCTTGGTTTCAGAATTTAAAGAATTAGTTTGTATCTCCTTAATCATTGTTTGGCAAAATTGAACGTGGCTGCCAAAGTTCTCCAGCTGCATAAAATTCGTGAATGCCTTTTGTTATCTCTAGGTTAAGAAGGCCTCTTAGTAAAGCTGATATTACAGCTGGGTCCCAGTTTAGGAGAGGCCTAAACATGAACTTAAGTTTTTGGCAAATCCTTTCCATCGATGTTTGATCAGTGCTGGGCTGTGACACTTTGAATAGCAGGAATCTGCCAGAAGGACATAATGAGCTGCTCTCATTGCCTTTGAAGCCTGAGCAGGTTTTGTTGATGTGTTGATGATGCAGGATCAGAACTTTCCATGTAAATCCTAATGGTGATGTTTAGTAGTGGATGGTGGTGATGCTGCAGCTTTCATCATTATTTTCCTTAAAGATCTGCCTTTTAAATCTCTGTAAAACTGTGGTGTTATCCAATCTGTATTATACAGAGCCTGCTTTTTTACAGGGACCTTTTATCTTGCTAATTATTGCATTGACATTATAAATGTCTGTAAACACACACCCATACATACATTTTTTGCAGGTATTATTGACAGCACACAGGTGGAACAGAGGCAGGTGGTAGCTGTGACTGGGGATGGAACCAACGATGGACCAGCACTTAAAAAAGCTGATGTTGGCTTTGCAATGGTATAATCTTGATGTTTGTGCCATTATGAATTTGCTGTAAGGGCTTTTCCATTCATTGAATGTGAAGTTGCTTAGTTATTACTTGTCAGTGAAGGAATATATTGGAATGAGTTATGTTGACTCAGAATCCTTTAATTCACTTGGATTACTGGCATTGCTTGTTTTGATACTTCTTCAGGATTTTGTCTAATTAATTATTGGCTTTATGCAGAATCCTGTGCCCATACAGAAAAAGGAACTTCTTCTTCACAACACTGGAGTTCTCTTTTGCTGTGGTAAAATCCACCACTAATTGGAAAGGTGTCTTCCATGTGTACTCTGACTGTATATAAAGACACATAATTGTCATTTTTGTTACCAGTTCTGTTCATGGAAAATAAAAAAACACCATCAATGACAAAAATACCTCAGATAATCAGCAGTCTTTAAGCTGATAAAATACTCAGAGCCATCACCACATGAATTCCTCTGCTCTCTCTCAATTCCCTTTTCTGCGGCCTAACTCACATCAAAACCAGGCCGAATTAGCGAAATTCCAGGAAATATAAAAACCTGTGGGCTTTGACTATGGAGATTTGTGCTGTCCAGCAGGGAATCTCATTCCCAACCCCTCTCCCCAGGGCATCGCGGGCACGGACGTGGCCAAGGAGGCCTCGGACATCATCCTGACGGACGACAACTTCAGCAGCATCGTCAAGGCCGTCATGTGGGGCCGCAACGTCTACGACAGCATCTCCAAGTTCCTGCAGTTCCAGCTCACCGTCAACATCGTGGCCGTCATCGTGGCCTTCACTGGAGCCTGCATCACCCAGGTGAGCAATTCCTGCTGGGATCCTGCTGAAATCTTGCTGGGATCCTACCAGGATCCTGCTGGGATCCCGCTGCGATCCATGCTCCCAGTGAACGGGGCCTTGCGTTTGATTCCTGCTTGGCACACAGCAGGATACCTTTTCCTTGGTGTTAAAATGAAGAGCTAGGCATGGTTAAGGGTTAAAGGGGTTTTACCTTGGTATTTAATAAGGATTTTTGTGATGTAACACCTCACCAAGCTGGAGCACGCTGAAATGCGTACACATGATAGATCGTGTGTGCAATTTTATAGACCTTGCAAATTAGCATATCTACCAAAGATGGCCCAATGAGATGCTTGAATGAATAGTGTGGTATCTTTTTATCTTGAAGTATTTATTCCTGGCTGGGCATAATCTTAGTTTACAGGATGTATTTGAGAGGAGACCTTGGTTTCTCAAGGTAGTGTAGGGCTTTCTGGCCTCTAACTGTGAGGCCTTTAGGATGTTTGGCTTTCTGGCTTAATAGAATATCAGGACTCTACTAAATTATCAGACTTGAGGAATTACAAGTATGCATGCTAAGGGCACTGAGAATACATAAAAGGTAAAAAAAGGAAAGACAATAAATTGTTTTGGTATCAAAACCTTTGGAAATTCTCCTTGGCATTCCAAGGATCAGGCTGCTGAGGGTTAAAGAGCTGCTGACGTCAGGCTGGATTAATCCCTCTTTTTTCCCAAAGGAACTCACTTTTAGGAGCTTTTTTGCCTCCCTCAGTGTTTTCATCCCTGAGCCTGTGATGGTCAAACTGAAAACACCATGGGTTGGGAAAGGAGCAAGTTATGTGAATGTTTTCCCCTCAGAATACCTCACCAATGAATACATATTTTTAATGCATTGTGGAATGAGGTTATTTTCAAGACAGCAGTGCTGACCCATGGAAGTAACCCCAATCTTTTTGACTGATAAAATTATTTTGTTGCTTTCAGGCAGTTGTTTTTAATTCCAGATGCAGATGACAAAGCAATTAAATGACACATAGAGTTGGTCTTAGACCTCTCTTTCTGGCACTCCATTAATCCTTCATTGCAATCCTGGTGCAGATGCAATATATCCAGGTCATTTGCAAGAAGCATATCTCAAAGCAAACATCTTTTTTTCTCAAATTATCATTTTTTGGGCAGTAAAATTGCTTTTTTCCTCTAGAGAGTAAACGGGATATATGCAGTACAGTGTGAGGTTTTTGGTTTAATGAGAAAATAAAAAAAAGTGGTTTTTAGTGCTGTCAGTCCCTAAAATAATGTATATTTTAGATGCTGCAGACAGATGCTGTCTCAAAGTGCCTCCCTGGATTGGGATGCACTGTGAGAAAGCTGATGCTTCCCTCATGGTGCATCACCCAGATGCCCATACCTGTTTCAGCAGGTACATTTCAGCCCAGGCACACCTGAGCAAAGCAATGAATAAGTCATCAGCTCTGCTCCAGGCTAAACTTACATTGGAATCATGGAATTGATCCTTGCAACCAGAAACCCAGGTACCTTAACAAACCCATGAGGTCAAACTTCTCCTGTGCCCTGGATGACATTCAGAGGCTTTGGAGGTCCCTTCTTGTCACCACTGAGCCTGTGCTGAGGGACAAACTTTGTGGTGTTGCAGCAAAGTTGGATGAATTTCCCTTTGGAAATATTTCCTGGCATATTGAGGAAATGCCCAACTGTGAAATGATTGTTGCTGGTAACACGAGAATGAGGACTGAAACTCTGGGAGGTTTTTACATGTGGTACAAACCCAGCCAGAACAAGGTACTGACAGCAGCACCATCACTGGAACTGATTTTATTGACAATCAGTGTCTGACTAGAAACGTTTGTTTAAGGTGAAATTTCTTGGTCAATGCCCAGCATTTCTTCAATTTTTTGTGGAAGCGCAAAGGGAAACTCATTCTATTTGTTAACCAAATAATTTTTCATCCCTGAGGAGGTTAAACATTGCTGGATCAGTGCAAGGACTATTTTAAATCAAGTTAAGTGGATGTGAAGTGCATTATCAGTACAAGCATAATCCCCTTTTTAATTCTGGAGCTTTTTTCATCCTTTGAATCATTCCTTTGGCTTCTAGAAGGATTTGGATCAGGCCCAGTGCATTTCTCTTGCCCCCAAGGTCTGTGAGACCATCCCTGGGCCTGTTGTCCCTGCTCACAGGTTTTAGTGGACACCTCCTGGAACTCCTGGGTTCCTTTGCAGGTTCTTGTGCAATTCCTTCATTTGTCAGTAAGGTGCAAACCCAAAGGAAAGGTGTGGGGGAAGCTGAAGTGGAAATGGAAGCAGAAAGGCAGCAGGTCTGTCCTTTGCCACTGTTTACACTCAGTGTGAATAATCTCGAGCTGCCCCCGGTTCTGTCTCATTCAAGAAGGATTTTGCCTCACAAATGCACATTATTGTGTTAGGCTTTGACTCCAGCCAGCCAAAGGACATTCTGTTTGGCTTGAAAGCTTTGCTAAAAATTGCACTTGGGAACATGCTGTACCCTCTGGTTGCTATGAAAATAGCTCCAGCACAAAGTGCAGGGCTCTCCCAAAAAAATCCTGCCTACAACAGTCTAGGTGCACACATGCACATCCAAATCTGCAGAACTGTGCACAGGTCTGACTGAAAGATTTTGGCTGAAGTGTTTCAGTCCTTAACAAAACAGCAAGCAAACAGAGCTTAAATCTATCATTTCCAAAAGGCAGCACAGCTTCCTGTGACCTTCAAAATGAACACAAAGAAAGTCTTCACTGGACTGAGCTGTCCTTTGATTTAGGCGGTCAGTTTGTCTTTCTCTGACACACAGAATGTAATTTCAGTCCATCATTAAGATTCAGGTTAATGAACATTACACAGGCTGTTCTTTTGGTGACATTTCATATCTAGAATGAGAAAAATTCTCTGTAGATAATAACATTTGTTCTGTTCTTCCTCATGCCACCTCTCAAGTAATCTGTTCTGCAGTTTGGGTCCAGCACACTCACCTACTCTTTTTGGTTTGTGCCTGAAGGAAGTACAAAGATAATAAAATCTTTGCTTGGACTAATCTTTTTTTAATACTTGGCTTGTGCTTTGCAACATAATGGGCTTAATTTTATTCAGTCTTGATCCTGCACTTTCTCTGGTGCACATGTAAATATGAGGATGTGGTCATCTCCCTGCAGAACTCCAAGTGAAAGCACTGCAATTCTGCATTAATGAATTAATTAATGACTGTGTGAGTGTGGTGGGAGTGCAGCCAGCCCTCCAAGGGGCACCCAGAGAGTGCATTGCCCACGCAGGAGATGATTTGTTTGGTCCAGGGCACCTTGGGAGGCCCATGGAGAGGCTTAAGAAAAACATTAGGCAGAACCTGGGACCATTAGTGGCCATTTTAATAATCTGCTGCTTTTTTCCTCCAGTAGATTAATGAAGTGAAGGTCCTTGCCAATTCCACTTCAGGGAACTGCTGTTTAGTTTAATTCTGTTAATTTTAAGCAAATATAATTTTATTTTTCATCTACCCAGTGCCTGCTTCAAGAAGATGCTTCTGTTAGAGAATATCTGCCATATCTGTGATTTCTCTTTTGTTCTGGTTTGCTGTTTCAGTGGATAGTGATCTGTACAAAATGTCTCTGTACTGCTCCAGTGCCAGATAAAGCATAAAGCTTATGCAGGACAAACAGTGGGCTGTCAAAGAACTTGTTATGCACAGGACCAATGCAATGGTTGTTTCTCTTGTCTCCCCTGGCTCCCAGCACGAAGTCATGTTAAGGTGACAGCAACCATATTCTAAGCAGCATAAGAATTTCAGATCCAGCGTCACCTGCTGACAAGCTTAGCACAGCTGCTGCCACAACCACCCCTCCAAGGGATCTCACTTACATGGGGCCCTGTTTCAGTTTACAGCAGCTCAATCTATTAGCCACAAGATCTGAATTTTCAGCTAATAACAAACTTCTGTGTTGTGAGTCTGTAATTATGTAAGAGGCTCTGAGATCTGGGTCATCCAGGAAAGCAGAGCTTGGAGAAGTCCCTGGTGGGAAGCTGACTCAGGAGCCCTCAGTCTGGGGTGCAGGGGTGCTTTTAGCTCTGTGTCTGTGTGTGTGCACAGACCCCAGAGGAGTTCACACCTCTGCTTACTCCCAGAGAGCTCTGTGTGGCTCAGTGCAGCTGAGCTGGGCTCATTCACCTTATTTTTAATTAATCTAACTCAGTTCCCTCTTGCTGTCTTCCCTGTGGTGGCCATTGCACCCTTTTAGTGTGGTCAGAGTGTGGTGGTCTGGACCAGTTTGTGTAGAATTGTCCTTTCTCTTCTGCAGCCGCTGCCTCAGCTTAAACCCATCGTTTGTTTTTCCAGTGGATTTATGAGCTACAAACTTTTATATTCTGACTTCATTCTCTGAATAACAGTTTTGCAGAGCCCCTGATTGATGCAATGAGGGTGGTTCTTTGGAGCTCTGCCTACGATTCTTGTGAGTTTTGTGCTTGCAGTGAGTCACTGCTCCACATCTCTGGGTGTCCTGTAGGGCCCTGTTTGGGCTCACCCCTCTCCCTGTCCCCAAAAACCACACAGCACCCAGAGGATATCAGCTCATTACCTTTGGAGCTGTCCACAGTGATCTGGCTATGAACAAAATGAAGATTTTAAAATGCAGCTCAGTCAAACGGAAACAGTTTTTTACTGGAGCCATGAAACAAGAGGGTTTCTCTCCGTGCCAGGTTCGGTCTGTGGCTCCAACTGTTGAGGCAATTGTAACTCTCCAAAAGGCTTGCACTGAAAAAAGGGAAGACAAAGGCTGTGTTTTAACATTTTACATTCAAATTATTATTCTTGCACTTTGAGAGAGACTTAGTGTTTTAGCAGACATTAGGAGCTGAAAACAGTGACTCCATAGGACATTATGTTTGGAAAATTAAATGTTAATTAAAAGGCACTGTAGCAATGAACTGCTGCATGAATCACTGATTGTTTTTACAGATCTTGTTCAAAAAAATGAGGATGATCTATACTTACATGTAAAAGGGAGTAATTTATGTGGTTATAATGTTTTACTGCAGAACTGTACTTGGCAAATTCTAAAATAATAGCACAGGCAAACTTGAAAAAGCTGTAATATAAAATCAAAGTCTGTACTGTTTAGCTTTGTTTTGGCAAGGCATGGGGATGGAATTGAGGATGCCACTTCCATACAATTAGCAGACAGTGTGATCTAGCAGCATAGGGACTTTTTTGCATTAATGTATAGAAAGGTAACTCCCAGAAATGCTCATTTTTCTGGATACCTGCATGTGTTCTGTGGCAAATGGGAGTAAAAAGGTAAGGGTGAAAATACCTTTCTGTTCCCTTGCAGCTTGTCATCTAAATCAAAAGTAACAAGCTCTAAAATTTGTGAGGCTCTGCATGTCACAAAAGATTTGTAGTTTATTTCCAGCCTTTGGCAATTTGTACTTTTAAGTGTTTCCAAGATGAAGTGTAACATCACTTGATTTAAGGGACATTTTCCTTTCACCTCTAGGCCAAGGCTAACCTATTCCAAGGTCAAGTGAAAGGAATTTGATGAATAAGTGGTGATTTCGGGTAGTTCACATCCCCAAAGTGTTCAGAGAGGGAATTAAGAATTATTGGCTGGTCAGTTAGTGGCTAAAACACAAAGAAAAGAAGATTGATTTGCATGCCACTTGCATGAGTGACTAAAATCTGCAGTGGAAGCCTAAGCTCCTTAGCTGATATGTATTTCCCTCAGTTTCCACCAACTAATCAGAAATCAGATAGAGTTACAGTGGAAATTTCATTCCACTGCCTGCCCAGACTAATGTGTATTTAATGTTTTGGCTTCAGCCTGGAATGAGCTCTCACACTCCACTGAGCAGTGTAGCACTGCCAATAATAGATAATTATTAGGGGCACCACAGCCACCCAAGGTGATTGGCAGTGTGAAATGGTGAGAACGTGTTGTTGCCAAAACTGATGACTGCCAATTACAGTTGTGTGATTTAGAGACTGAAATACCCTGCTTTTCCTGTTCTGCTGGGAATATGGCAGCCTCTGATAGACACCTGAATCTCTGACTCCATCTATTAAATCTGACGGGGAAATTTGGTATTATTGACAGAGAATTCAGCGTGTGAAGTGGAAATTGAGTTTTTGTAACAGATCAAAGCAGAGGAGCTTGCTGAAACTTATTAATGAGACAGGCAAAAACACGATAAGGAAAATTCTTCAGCAGAAAAGATGTTTTCCTTTTTACCTGTGTCCCATTGAGGGTCTGTGAGCCCCAGCCACAAACTGCTTTTTACTGCAAGTGCTCTCTTTGTTGGAGCCATTAGTGTTAATAAAAATGAATGGAGCCTCAATTTGGGATGAAGTTTGTCCTGATCTCCTTTAGTTTTTTAGCCACCTCTAAAGACAAAGACATTTCCTGTTTCTGCAGCTGCATTTCAAATGAGTGAGCTGAGCTCTCCAGATAAGTGCACTTAATGCAACCCATAACTAAGAGGTCAAGAATCTATTAATGCTAATTGTCCTCTTTGCTGTGATGAGCCCAAGCTGTAAGACTGAGAAACAGGAGGTTGCTTTTCTCCATCCCTTTGAATAACCCAGAAGTTGTGTTTTTTTTACATAAATGAAATGCATCAAAATCTGTGTAAATGTGTTAAAAATCTGTTTTTAAGAGCAAATAATATTTTATCTCAAGGGAGAGTTGGAATCTAAGCCAGATGCTCAAGAGACCAAAGCACTGACCCTTGTTTTCTGTCAGTCCTTGGGATACTGAATGCATGTTCTTTTATGGTATTTCATTAAAAATGAACATTTAACCCTTTGAAGAAACGGGCAGAGTTCTCAGGGAGTTTTGTTGGCTTTGCTTCGGTTTGTATCCTGTCCTCTACGTTGTTTTGGCTTCGTTGCTGCAGCACCATGGTAATGAAATACATAAAAATAGTGCTCCCTCTTCCCAGCTTTCATGCAGCAGAGTAACTCAATTTCATGATGAAATTTGTCATGTTGATGCCTTATTACTTTGGTGATTCTTTTTTCCCCTCATAAAAACAGTTTGTTTGGAACAGGAAGCAGACCTGGCTAATGCTGCCTGTTTGATACAGTCTAAAGGCCCAGGAGTTTGGTTTTTTTGGTTTTCCTCTGCTGGCTCTTTGAAACATTCCTCTCTCTTCACAGCTGCCCCAGTGAGTTACACACCAAAACTTTGTTAAGGGTTGTCCAGCATCCTCCTGAGATCTGTGTAACTTTGCTTTATTTAGTTAATTTGGGGGTTTTTAAACATGACCTAAAGTCCTCTGTATTATGACCACAGACTTTATGGGATTGTGTGAGGAAAGAGCTCCTTCTAGTGACTGGAGAGCTGCTTCAAAAACCACAGCCTGCATCAAATACCAGTATTTGGGGTTTTTCATTCCATTTCCATAGTGCCAAATGTGCTTTCCTTTTAGTAATAAAAGAATAGGTCTTGCTTTTGCACATTTGATATAGTTTAATAAGTTTAAGATTATTTTTTTATCAAAATATCAGGCTTTTTTTTTTATTATGTCACTACTGTAATGATCTTATTTAAGTGTAATGTATCACGATGTCACCATAATTGTTCCATAAATTTTTAATAATTTCAAGCTGTCTCTAAAAAAAAAAAAAGACAGGCAGGTTTTAGTATAAAGGAAATGTTACTTTTTAATCTGTTTCAATAATATAATGATTCTTCCACGAGAGAAACTTGGATTCTCTAGTTATATCTAATTTCAGCTGAAAATTCAGGCACGATGCATGAAGGAAAGGAGAGCATAGCAATAGGTGTTAGAAGGAGTTACTGTCATGCTTGGTTTGAGTTTTGTGGTTGCAAATGGTGCTGATGAAATGCCTGCAGGCAGATAATTTCTCTCTGCTCGGGTCATTGTGCTCCTGGTCCTGCAGAAGGAAATACAGAAGGTATACAGAAGGAAGAAGGGTCCTCAGTGCTGGGATTTCTGAGCCCCATGAGAAAAATGAACCCGCAGCCAGGCTTTTCTTGGAAAATACAAACATTTTGATTTTTCCCCTCAGGACTCTCCCCTGAAGGCCGTGCAGATGCTGTGGGTGAACCTGATCATGGACACATTTGCCTCGCTGGCGCTGGCCACGGAGCCGCCGACCGAGGCGCTGCTGCTGCGCAAGCCCTACGGCCGCAACAAGCCGCTCATCTCCCGCACCATGATGAAAAACATCCTGGGCCACGCCGTCTACCAGCTCACCCTCATCTTCACCCTGCTCTTTGTTGGTGAGAAGCTCGCCCACGCTCGCTGCTCTGCTCACGAGCAGCTGGGTTGGATGGCTGCAGTGTCAAAATGCTTTAAATGTAATGAATTTATGCGCGCTTCTTGTCTTCCTTCGTGATCCTTAAACTTCTTTTTGGATATCAAGAAAAAGTGTTTCACAGAAAGAGTGATAAAGCACTGGAATGGCTTGCCCAGGGAGGTGGTGGAGTCACCATACCTAGATGTGTTTAAAAAAAACCTGGATGTGGCACTTGGTGCCATGGTTTAGTTGAGGTGTTAGAGCCTGAGGTGCCAGGGTTTAGTTGAGGGGTTAGGGCCTGTTCCATGTGTGCCATGGTTTAGTTGAGGTGTTAGGGCCTGTTCCATGTGTGCCATGGTTTAGTTGAGGTGTTAGGGCCTGTTCCATGTGTGCCATGGTTTAGCTGAGGTGTTAGGACCTGTTCCATGTGTGCCATGGTTTAGTTGAGGTGTTAGGGCCTGTTCCATGTGTGCCATGGTTTAGTTGAGGTGTTAGGGCCTGTTCCATGTGTGCCATGGTTTAGTTGAGGTGTTAGGGCCTGAGGTGCCATGGTTTAGTTGAGGTGTTGGGGCCTGTTCCATGTGTGCCATGGTTTAGTTGAGGTGTTAGGGCCTGAGGTGCCATGGTTTAGTTGAGGTGTTTAGGCTGGTTGGACTCGATGATCTTGAAGGTCTCTTCCAACCCAGTCACTCTGTGACTCTGTGAATCCTGGTTGATGGGATGGGAAGCACAGAAGGTATCATGTTGTAGATACTTTCCATATATTGTTAGCTTGGGAATGGCCTCATTGAGCTTTTTAGCCCTTGTAAAATACAGGTTTGGACTTTGGCAAAAGTTTGTATCCAAACACAGCATAGAAGGTTATGCTGTAATAGGAGTGTCCACCCTGCTGCTTCTATACTGAGATTTCATTGTGAGGCTTGTTGTGGTGAATAGGGACGTAAAAACAAATTTTAAAAAACCCACAAAACAAACCACAATAAAAATCAAGATCCATTTTACCAAGAGCAAAGTGTTGTCCACAGTCCAGAAATAATGTTGATCTTAAGTGGTATGGAAAGTAAGTAATCAGTGTTAAGTGATACAAATAATACTCTGCTTTGACATTTAATTTCTGGAATGGATATTAAAAGGGGGTGAAAAGTCTAATTTATTGGATTACTGGATTCTTCTTCAGGCCTTGCTGGCAATGAGTGCTTTTTATAGGTTGTATTTTGGAGAGGGCAGGGAAGGAGGAGAAATGTTTCTTGCTGCAGGGAATAGTAGGAGCTATTAATAGATTCTGTTGCTCCACAATAATAACTGAACCCTCTCAAAGGACAGATGATTTTTTCAGTTGGGTATTGTCTTCTTGTCACTTTGTAGTCACTGTTAAATCACATGTGTTGTCTTTCAGATTTGTTTTTTTTTTTCCTTATACATAGACTTCAGAGAAGCTACAAATGTGAATTTATGATTTTTTTTGGAGGTTTTTGAGCTCCATTGTAAAAGCCTTGTCCACTTTATGGCCATCTGGTATATTATTTGGGATGCTCAGAGGAGGCAATGATCTGTTCACAATGGAATTGAACCAAAAAAATAGCCAGGTTTCTGAAGTGAGGTGGTCTCTATCATTGTTAGATTTACAGGGAATTTTGAGAATGTCTGCACTAGGAAATTGGAATTTCAGGTTCTCTAAAACAGGTGAAGAGGAAGATGAAGAAATTCTTAGTAATTCATGTGATATGCATCTTGGAACAAGAACTTCTGTGAACTTTATGGGGAGTTAGAATGGCTTTTTGATGAATTTTATGGTTTAAAATATTTTATATTGAGTCAGATGAAAAGCAAACCAGGCTTTCCCCCCTATTCTAATTGCTCCTGGGTGTCTTTGGAAAACTCCTGCATACTTTGAAGGACACATCCCAGACAATTTTCTGATAAGCCTTGGAAATAATCTTTTCCTTTCTAAACTCCACAAGACTCAGCTTTGCAGTGACATGATGTGCAAAACTCAGTGCCTCCATAATTAAATTTCTAATTAATGAGAATTATTTCTATTTTGGTCAAATAATAATTCCTTTCTTTTGTAGGAGTTTTCTTCAGAGACCAGTACATCAAGTTTTTATCTTTTTTATTTTTAGAAATACATTGTGTTTGAACATACAAAACATAAATGTCTTTGAGACATCAGAAATCCAGAATTCACTGTCTGGTCCTGTCCGGCTGTGATATTAAAAAAAAAAAATTATTTTTTCCAAGCTCACCACATTTTTAGTTACTCATCATGGGTTGTATCTTGCTTTTTGATTGGTCAGATCTATGAGTAAAAGCCAAATTATCAAACTAAACAGCAGTGCCTGCTGCTGATCAACCCCAAATCTCTTTAAAACCAGGAATGCCTGTGTCTTTTGTGACTGATATCCTTCAATGCTTGGCAGAAGTTACTGGATTAGTAAATGGGTAAAACCTGATGAAGAGAGGTGGCTTCTAACCACTGTAGAAAATTCAAACACTCTGGCAACGACCTTAAGATTTTGTTACACCTGAAAGAACTGAGTGCTTAGAGTAATTCCTACTTGGGAAGGTAAGAGTAGGACTGACAACATTGTGCAGGTGTTGTTAGATAGGAGTTAGGTATTGCTAGATAAGAGTCAGCATTTGAACAGCTTCTTGCTCAGTTGAGACGTGTTTTGCTCATTGGTGCAAGAAAAGTTTTATCTAGAAAAAGCAGAGCAAAGAAGGCAACAGGCTGAAGAATATAAATTGGATTGATTCATTCTAGAGGAAACTTTTCTTTTTGTCTTACACCTAGGTGAGAAAATGTTTAAGATTGACAGTGGGAGGAATGCCCCTCTTCACTCCCCTCCTTCTGAGCACTACACCATCATCTTCAACACCTTTGTCATGATGCAGCTCTTCAACGAGATCAACGCCCGCAAGATCCACGGCGAGAGGAACGTCTTCGACGGCATCTTCAGAAACCCCATCTTTTGCACTATTGTCCTGGGCACCTTTGCTATTCAGGTAAAGCTCTGGGCAAGAATCACTTGCTCTTCATCCCAAATCATCCCAAATCCACTCAAAAAAATCAAACACAAAGGTTTTTTTGGGATTTTCTTCTCTGTGTTTTCGATTTTTTCTTTAATTTTAAATCTAAGTGCTGCAGGAGGTCCATTTAAGAGTAAACTACCTGGTTTCATGTATTTTCTCAATCCATACAAGTGTTAATAATGGAAAATGTTATGTAGCCATGCTAATAAAACAGAAATTTTGATCCTTTTAACTGGGTTATTTCTTAAATTAATCTTAGCGTGGACAATAATAACACCCATCATTGATATTGTAACTGTTTTTTAAAGAAGAAATTGTTTAATACCATACCAGCAAAGCATTTTACAATTATTTTTTACTCCTTGAAAAGACAAATATACCTCCAAACAGCTGATGCTGAACTGTTCTTCTTTTCAATGTCACTGCCCAATGCTCCTCGGTATTCCCAGCAATGACGCCCCTGGATTGTGATTCCTCATGTTCCTCTCCTGACTTTGCTGTCCCATCACAAGTGAATATTATCACAGTAGTACACATTTTCCCCAAATTTTTCTTCTGTAAGAATTCCCTCTTCTACTCCTGCATCCATTCTTTTGCTGGCATCCATCCTGTACTTGATACTATTTGATATTATCATTTAGAAATCTATTTTTATCTCGTTGTTATTGCTCAGCTCTGCAGTGGCAGCTCAGCATTGGCGCCTTTCTCCTGGGAGGAGGAAGGAGGAGGAAAGAGCAGTTTGAGCTTGGGCTACAGTGATTTAAAAAAGGAAACTCCTCAATAAACTGAATATTGGAGGAAGGGCAGCAGTGACAGGAGCAGAACTTCACAGTGATGGTCTTTAACATCTAATTCAAAATCATGAGTTTAAAACTTGGACAATTTAAATCTCTGGATTGATTTCAGGTCCCCAGTTTTGCAGCAGCAATATTAACAAGAAATATCAATAATATCTGATTTTCAGTTAGCAAAACCTTCTCAGTCTGCTCAGACTCTGTGTGTTGCTATCCTGCTGAAAGTGTGGGGTCATCCCAGCCTTTTCCTCCAACAGATCTAGAGTTTTCTGCACCCTCTGTCTCTCCATGATGCACATCTGTCAATACACACTAAAATGTTACTCAGAGGGAAAAGCCTCTCTTGCAATGGACATTCCAAAATAAATTGGATCAGGGTCAATAAATCCAATAAATCAGGAGCTGAGAGAGCACATGGGGACTGTCCTGTTCTCTTTTTTCCTGACGATTCATATCTGACCACTGTTAAATATGAGGCTGAGGAACTTCAGTCTGAACTGCTGCTGATCAACCCCAAATCTCTTTTAATTGGGCATGCAGAAGTTTGTGGGGTTTGATGGGGGTTTTTTGGGACCAAAATTAAGCAGGTTTTTTTTGTTTGTTTGGGTTTTTTTTGGTTTTGGTTTTTTAGTTTATTTATTTTTTATTCTTTTTTTTTGGTCTGGCTGTGTTTGTTTTTGTTTTGTTGCCTTTTCTCCCTGAAAAATTGACCCCTTTTCCCTCGTGCTTCTCTTTGTAGATAGTAATTGTCCAGTTTGGAGGAAAACCATTCAGCTGTTCTCCCCTGCAGCTGGACCAGTGGATGTGGTGTGTATTTATTGGATTAGGAGAGCTGGTGTGGGGTCAGGTAAGCATTCAGGAAGCTGCACATTCAAAGGTGTGATATTGTTGATATTCCTGTGATTTCCTCTCTCAGTGCCCAGTGCAGCCCTCACTGAAACCCAAGGTGCTCTCTGAGAGCTTCAAGGAGAGATTTATTAGAAAGGATAATTTATCCCTCTGTTCCTTTGGGGTTTTTTGTTAATTTTCAAATCTTTCCTTTCTAGCAGGGTGTGCTATCACCAGGGCCATCTTCAATTAGGCTTTTTTGTGAAGGATGTTGAGTCACAGCTTCAGTCTTTTAGTCACAAAAAAAATGCAGCAAAGGGAAATGCACTGTGACCTTTCCTGGAATAGAATTCCTCCTGTAGGATGTGGCGAAGTTTTGGAGCTGAAATGAAGTTCTGGTTCTAGGTCAAGCAACTCATTCCCTTGCTGAAATTGTCATTCTGGCTACTGTCATAGGAAAAATTCCAATGCCTTCAAAACATTTCTGCTGTGATTCTCCATCCACCTAATTCTGTGTGTGAAGGATGGAAGAGGGAGTGCAAAAAAACAAAGATTTTTTTTGCCTTTAATAGTTGTAGAAAATGGCAGTTAAATTAACATGTCCTTTTCAATTTCTGCCATATCCTCTGTCATCAATGGCTAATATAGAATTATGTATTGATGAAGAAACAAATGTCAATGAGATGATATTAAATAAATTGGGATTAACTCTCTGGAAGTGATACACACACACAATCAGTATTGTTAACATTCTACATTGTTCTTTTATATGCAAACACAGGTTGCAAAGTTAATAATAATAGTAATAATAATAATAATAATAATAATAATAATAATAATAATAATAATAATAATAATAATAATAATAATAATAATAATTTTTCACCTCTGAATGCACTAATAGAGTATTTAAGTTGTTGCCACCTGGTGCAGTAAAGAAAAATGTGAAGTTACATTTTTTTCTCTCAGATGTAGAGAGATTTGTAGATCCACAGTTTGCCTCTATGAAGAGTCAAGAAATTGCTCACTGCAGTTGAATTCTGCTGTGGTTCTACTGCAATTGTAGTGAAAAAATGCTTGCTTTCAATTCTGATTATTTGTTCTCTTATGGGAAAAAAAAAAACCAAAAAACTTTTTTTGACATACTGGCCTCAGTTTTCCTTAGAAATAAGCTCAGAATCAGAGCAGCTTTTAATGCAGATCTGGCTGAAAACCATCACTAGCAGCTGATTCTGCTGTAATTCTTACTTGAGGTCAGGATTTGACTTAAGGCCTTGTAGGAGGAAGACCTAAAATCAGTTTGATAATCTCAGAAAGGAAGGATTTATTGGGTTTTTTTTTCCTACTGCTTGGAAAATATACCAACTTTTGGAGAAAGGGAAAGTCAAACAGGGAGAGGGACAAGAATCCAAACTGCTTCATTCAGCTGTGAAAATTTCCCACAGCCTTTGATCAAATTTTTTGGCTTCTAAATTTTGTTATCCATGGTTATTACATAACCACCAAGAAGTAATACTAATATCAGCATCTTTTTTTCACTTTACTTGCCCCAGGTTTCCCAGGTTTATTGTGAGACCTTAGACATTAAATTAAAACTGGTATTGGAACACCTGCACAGTTTTATTGCTGAGAAGAAAGCGAATACAGAGGGAAAAATATCTGTCGTGTGGTCAATATTTAGTGACAAGAAAAGAAAATGGGATGCTAAAACCAATCAATTTTGTCCATATTTACATGATTTACAGTCTGTGGCAAGGCTTTTCTTCATGGAGCTCTTCAGTGAGAGAGAATTCTTTTCCTTTAGCAGTGATGCTTCGCTTCTGTCTCTGCCTTTTCTCTGCTGCTCTGACTCATTCAGCACAAAACCAATTTGTTATTCTTATTTTTTTTTCAATCCACGTGCTGAACCTGCTGCTCTGGTGAGCCATGAAAGGCAATCAAGATTTCAGAGTCTGGGTGTCAAAGCAGGCACTTCTGAAAGGAATTAAAGGAGAAGTTTCCAGCAAGTCATTTTGAGATGCTTGGAGGGACAATTTTCTAACAGCTCCCATCCCTTCTGAAAACCAAGACTTTCTAAAGTATTTCCTATCCTGTTCCCAGAATTATTGATCACTTATTAAAACTGTGATCATTTTCCTGGGAATATCATTTAGTTCTTTAATCTACCTCTATTGAGTCTGTGTCCTGAACTGGTTGGGTGTTGGCAGATACCCAGATAATAAATGAATAATAAAAAAAGCCATGTAAACACCTTAAGGAAAGAATTAAAGCAGAGTCTCATCAGCTTGGCTGAGGTGCTGCAAGAGAGGAACATTCTGTTACCCACAATTCTGACCCAGAAGAGTTATTTTTATGAATATTGGTTTAAAAATCCTTTATCACCATCACTTTCATCAGATCCCAGAGTTTGCAGTAGTTTCTCTCTGTAGAGTGCTGGCATTGTAGTTTGAAAGCTGGGAGGCTGAAGGACTTGCAGTAAGTATTTAATTGATGAGCATTCCCCCTTTTTTTTCCTCTCCTGTTCTGTCTTTGCTTGTGCCACACCATTAATTCTCCAGGTTTGCATCCTGTTTTTCAACCCCCCCTTTAAAAAGGTTTTATAGTAGTGTAGAAACTGGGTTTGGTTTGGTTATTTTGGTTTGGTTTTTTATTTTTTTCAATCTGTATTTAAAACATTGTAATAAAACTGGCCTTGTGGATTGTGAAGCTCAAGGAGACCCTCAGCAAACTCAGAGGTTTGCTTTCATCCTGAAAATATCCAGAACATTTCCGTGTGTCTTCACTGCATCCATTCCAATTTTCCAAAGCTCTCCTCACCGATTTTCTGGCAGCTGTCTTGGTTCTCTCTTCATTTTTCATACATTTGAGCTTCACAGTTGTGGTTGCTCGCTGCTGAAATGAAGACAAAAAAGAAAATTGCAGCAGTTTTTTGCTAAGTGGGTTTAAAAATTTGCTTTGCAGGAGATTTGCTTTAAGCATTCAGTGTGTTCCAGGTAATGTCTCGTTTAAATTGCCATGATTTGCTCCTGGTTTTATGCAAGGAATCAGAACAAAGAGAAAATGACTGCCCAACAGGGTAACACTGAAATGGATTTAAAATAATTGTCCAGCTACAGTATCTGGAATTTTTAAAGATTATTCTCCTGCACTAGTTACTTCCAAGGACCACTTGGGTGGGCAAGCAGAATAAGAAGAGAGGTTAAGTTAATCAGAATTTATTGGTGGTAAAGACACAGAGTGCGAGACAGCCCTATGAGAAATCCAACAACCAGACCCACAGCTTTCAGAAAACTCAGTTTTGATAAAGGCCAGAAAAGCATTCCAGCTGCTGGAACAGAGGGAAGCTGAATCCATGGACCAAGGGAGTGTGAGAAGATTTGTCAGCATGAGATACAATGAATTTTCACCTCCCATTACCAGACAAATACCCAAACTCTAATTGCAGAGCTATCAATCTGCTTAAGTTTTCTTTACACTAAAATATTTCCATCTTCTTTTATTTTCAATTTCTTTTATTGAGAAGACTTTTCCAGCCTTGGGAAATCTGCTCCACACTGTGGTTTAGTGGTGCAAGTCATGCTAATTGTTTACACAGTAAATTAATTATTTTTGGGACTAAAATGGAGTTATCCAAGTACAAAGTGCTGTTAGGAACAAGCTTAGCTCACCTTTATGGACCTTACTAAAATATGATTACTCTAATTACTCTGTAATTAGCAGATTGTTATACTGTTGCTCTTGCATGAGGCTTATGTTTTCAGTACTTTTTTATAATTTTAGGTCATTGCAACCATCCCAACAAGTAGGCTAAAGTTTTTAAAGGAGGCAGGGAGGCTCACTGAGAAGGAGGAGGTCCCTGAGGAAGAGCTCAATGAAGATGTTGAAGAAATAGATCATGCAGAGAGAGAACTCCGACGTGGACAAATCCTCTGGTTCCGAGGGCTCAACAGAATCCAAACCCAGGTATGCTAAACATAAATGCCACAACGTCTAGAAACAGCCAAAGAAATGATTAATGTGAGATCAAGGCAAAATAACATTAAAAGGAAAGCCACGGAGTGTTTGTGTGTGTGATGGCACTGGTTAATTGCTCTCGAAGGAAAAACGTGAAAAACAAAATAAGGGAACTGAGCAAAGGGGGTGTGTGCAGCAGAAGAGATAAACTGGAAAGATATAAAGGGATAAAATGCAAAACCAGGGATCTGTGATTTGGGAATACCATGACTGGATGTTCTTTTTCTCCTAGAGTGATGACAGCTCATGAAATTGTGCTGCTTGGCCAACGTCAGCTCGCAGAATGTTATGAAAGCTTTCTGAAAAGTATTGCTTGATTTGCTCCAAAAAAAAAAAATACATTGTTGCTGCCATTGCTGCACTAACAGAATAATTGAGTCTGAAGTATGATGCACAATTTGATTAAAAATATAAATCTGTTCATTTCTGGCACTGCCACACATCGATCACGATTAAAAGGGATTGATTTTATTTCCCATTAGGTAATGAAAAATGTGGTTCTGGATTTTAGTAGGAATTAAGCAGCCATTAAATATTGAGGTGTAAGGGTTGGCTATTAGGAACGATTCCTGAGAAATATCTCTCCCCAGCTTTTGCCAAACACAAAAATCCATGGCATTTTTTAATATACCAGACCTTTGCACTGAATCCTGCTGCTAAATATAGTGCAGGTTAAGGAGCTGTGAAATTTGTCCTGGAGTGCTGAAGAAAATCATGTGAAGTATTTTGCCTTTTCCATTGCAGTGAAGTGTTTCATTGCACTCAGGTGTGCTCTGCTTGATCTTTCTAAGATCAAGTATTTCTGGCAGCTTGCAGCAGAGAACAGATATCACCACATCAGATGTGCGTGTTTTACATGAGCCTGACAAGAAAAAGAGGTGAATAATTAAGAAAATGATCTTTTTTTCTTGAAAGAATCTTCTAAAGAACATTTTTGTCTCAGAAGATTTGGGGTTTTTGTATTCATCCGAGATAAACAGCACATTCTGCTTTTTCACATCTACAAATTGATACTTCTTTTTTTGGGAGGGGGGAAGATGCAGCCATGAATTTAGAATAAAATGATGGAAAGAAGCCAAATTAGGGCAGTGAGGTCTCTTGGCTGCATCTGCAGAGCATAAAATGTAGAGAGATTAAAAGCTGGGGGAATTCCCAGGGTTCTGTGGTAAGTGATTAAATATGGATCTTCAGCTCTGAGCTTGTGTGTCTTGACTCCATTGAGTCAAGAGCACTCATCACTAGAGAAAATTCAAATTTCAGTAGTGACAAAAAGTTCCCAGGTGCTGGTGATCTCAGGGAAAAATGACCTCTAAATGTGCATTCTTTTCTCCCTGGTGGCTGTAGGAGGAGTGTTGCCTGTTGGCACTTCTGTCAGGATGTCTTTCTGGTTGGGGTGAGTGTAAAAACCTTCGAGCAGCACAAAGCAAATGACATCCTTCCAGTTCTCTTTCTAGTCTGAGAGGTAGCTTTTAGTTCTGCATCTCTTTGTCCACTTAATTCACAGAGAAATGATTCTTTTCCACTACTTAAACCCAAATGAACATTAATTATGTCTCTTTGCTAACATCCATCTTGGTTTCCTTTCTGCTCCTAGTTGTAGAAGCACCTCTAGTAGGATGTCTCCCTCCTCTCTGCCAAGAGACCTCTGTGATTTTTCTTCTCCTTTTATTTACGCAATGACTTTGATTTTTTTGCATCCATTTCACATCTGTGGAATGAAAAAAAAAAAAAAAAAAAAGGGCCAACAGATTCCAAAGCAGTGCCCAGGTGTGCAGAGGAGAGTGATGGACTTAGGTCAAATTTGATCCTTCCTGTGTGTGGGGCCCATCCAGGTGGATTCATTCCCTTATAACACATTTCTCACGGGGCCAGCAAAAGAAGAGCTCCTGGAAAAGATTGGGATGTCTTTAGCATCCCTGGGAGGATTTTTAGGAATCCTCTGCTATCTGATGCACTCCTGGAGACATGGAGGAAGAAGGTAGAGCATCCCCTCATTTTATATCTCTGGGGATGGCAGATTAGGATGAAACTCTGGGCTCAGGACCAGATTGGTCATTCAATCCTAACACCACTTTCCACACTTGTGCTGTAAATTGGATTATTTGTCCTTATTTTCTCTTCAGTCACTCTTGGCCAGGTGGCCCCAGCTCCCAGCAAAGCCTTCACTGCTGAAACAAAGAACCAACACCAGGCTGGGTGTTATTTTCAGACAACCAACCCATCTTCCTTGGAGTGCTCCCTTTTAAACCCATCCAAACTGACAAGAGATTTTGCAATGTTTAAGACATTTTTTATCTACATCCTCTCTCAAACAGAGGGTTCAACCCAAGGCACCAGAGGAGGGATTTCCACTAGGAATGTTCTATTTCTGTGAAGACATGCATACATTTACTTGAAAGAAAAGGTGTATGAAAAATGCACATAACTAGGCCAGAGACTGGCTATCAACTGATGCTCTTTTTGGCCTCCTTTTGTTCATTTAGATATGAACAAAATATCCAATAGGGAATCTCGGATAAATATCCAGTAGGGAATCTCTGATAAATATCCAATAGGGAGTCTCTGATAAATATCCAATAGGGAGTCTCTGATAAATATCCAGTAGGGAATCTCTGGAGGGATGTGTGCTTCCCTTCTCTGAATGGAAGAGTTTCCTTCCTGGAAAGCTCTCTCAGATGGCCACTGAGTGGTGAAGCTTCACAAATGGCTTATCTTAGAGATGCAAGTTTGAGGAGGATCTAAAATTGCATACAGACAGGACTTGCCAACAGTTTTCTGCAATTTACCCCAAGTTTTTGTTGTCTTGCTCAGAAATTCTTCATTCTGAATTGGCAGGTCTAAAAGCCTTTGGGAAGATTCACCTTCAGGCCAGACTTCATAATCTGAGTTTAAAAAACAGAGAAAAAAAGATGCATCTTACCTCTTTTGATTGTGTACTGAAAGATTCTCCAGTTCCCTCACATCTGAGAATGGAAACATTCTGAAGTGGAGATTCAAAATCTTCTTATGTTTGTCAGAATTTTACACCCCCAGCCTGATTCTTTCCTCTTCTGCTTCATTCATCCTGAAATTCAGTTTGCTTCATCTGCCCCAGGTGGGAAACAACTGCCTGGAATGTTCTGAGAATAAAAGGAAAAGCTGAAAAGAATACAGGTGACAGGGTAACTGCTGCTTAAAGATTGTTCCTCTTCAAAAAACCACAAAGGCTAAAATACTAAAAAATGCTAAAAAAGCATACAGAGGTGCTGGACTGCATTATTCACCCTTCATTTTTCATGTAGAAAACATGAAAACTTTTCCTTTGAACCAATTCAAACCTTCCAGCAGTGAAAGTCACTCCTGGCAAGAGGTTCTCAAGTTGGATAAAAAGCCAGCACCTCATTTTAGTGTTTCCATGCAGCTTTTAATATAGAAAACATCATGGTAGCCCCATGTCAGTGGAATGGAAACTGTTTTATTTCTTACAGAAAGGTGGCTTTTCTTTTTTACTTTTTTTTTTCTTTTTTTTTTCTTTTTTTTTTTTAGTTTTTTAAATTAATATTCTGCTTGGAGATTAGGGGAATGATACCTGGGTCCTACTCACATAAATGACAACAGAAATGCTTCTGAAAATCTGTTCTGTGTTAAAAATCAGGAGGAAGTATCTGTTCTGCCAGGACTATTCTGCTACTATCAGATTTTTTTTTTAATTTTTAATCACTGATATTTTTATTTGCTGTGCACACCTAAAAAATTGGATCTTCTAGAGTATAGAACATAGAGAAAAATGAGACAGGTGTGAAAAATGTCAACCTTATGGATAAGCTTCAAATGTAGGACAGTATTTTTCCTCTACCTGAAGGCCTATTATCAAAACATGATTGCATCCTATATTGTGTTGGAAATTTTTTAAACTTATGAATTTTTATTTCCTTTCTCCTCTTTAGCAGCTTGAATTGTTCTAAATAAATGCATTCCTTTGTCATGAAAAGGTCCACCTCAATTCAAAATGCACTGTTTATTTCCATGAGCTCTTTTCGTCTTTGTGATTTTCTGCTTGGAGAAGATAAACTTTTGGGCCAAGTTCTTCTCTTCTTTCTTGGCTTCAGGCAGAGCACAGCCCTGTATGTTCAGCTTTTAGGATTCTGGGCAGGTTGTCATCCTCCCACCAGGAATTATATCCATGAACAGCTGGAGTTCATTTCTTCAGGAGAAAAGCAAATTACATGGCTGTAATTCTTCTTCTCTGAAGAAACCATTAAATACAGATCTTCCCTCATCTTTTCACTCTTGTACCAATAGCTCTCGGTTTGTCAGGAAGGCTTTTGCACATCTCAGGGTTTAGCACAGAAATATTCATTTCATGACCTCAGTGAGAGTCTTTAGAGTCTTTTTTGAATGGTCTCTCTTGAAGAGTGCTCTGTCACCTGGGTTAGACCCTGAGAAGCCAAGATCTGTATTTAATTCTACTTTTGTAGAAGATTCCAGGTGAGTATTTAATGTGCCACATCACCAGTGGTTTGAGCCATGTGGTGTTTCCATGAGCCTGAGCTGAGGATCCCCTCGTGCCCTGCCCCATGTGCAAACTCACCTCACATTTTATTTACTGTGATTTACCTTGGATTCCCTGTGAGATTTGCACTGGACATGTAATTCTGCTGCCAAAAACAAAGCTCTCCAACCTTGTGGGGACTGCTGAACACTGCCCAGCCCCAGGTGTGCACAGAGAAATGGCACCAGGGCTCAGACAGAGCAAACCTGGGCTTTGTGGAGGAAAATTCACCGTGATAATTGCACAGCAGTAACCTGGGATCCCTTTTCCAGCTGGCTGTGGTTGATTATTCCCATACAAACACACAGGAAAATAAAAAATGATGGCCAAAGGAAAGATTAGGAAGGAAAAACATCCATATTATTAAAGATGCAGCCCTATAAATTGGTTTATTCCTAAGTCTAACCACAGCAGAAAATCATAAATTCATTCTAGTGCTTCCCCCTTGGAAAATTTAGGAGGGTTTTCATCAAGATTTGTGCTGTTTAAATTGATAAAAATGCCACCAATTTACCTCTTTCTAGGCTGGGAATCTCCAGAAATGTGGGTTGCATGGTCTGGTACCAGTGGGTTATTCAAACCAGTGGTTGGTTGAATTCCTCCCGTGGATATTCCCCTGCTTTGTCTGTTTGGTTGCACTGATGCAACACAAAGGACATTTTGGGCTGTAGGGATTTGTGGGGTTTACTCCTGGCTTTCCCTCTGTACCCAGAGCCTGCTTTTTATGGGTTTTTACTGGTGCCAAAGGATGCCTTGAAATACTCAGCTCCATTTTTAACTCCTCCTCTGTGATGGGGAGTAAAAAGATGGTGCTCAGGATGGGTCTGTCAAACAGGGAATACAGCAGGCATAAGAAAATAAGTGGAAAATTGTCATGTTATTTGCTGCAATAGTCAATCCAGTTCCACACCATTTTCTGGGTGCTTTTAATTGCTCTGTATAAAGATAAAATATTAATACTTTTAAATCTCCAGTTACAAAACCCCAACGTTCTTTATCACTGTGCTAAATTTTTACAAATTTTCATTACAGAAAAAGTCAGCTAAAATAGTGGAAGAATTATTTTATCAAACTAGTGTACTGACAACTCTGGGTTTGTAGACAAAATAGAGTCATATATTGAATTTTAAAGTTTTTCTGTTTTGGTTGAGTGTCATCCCCAACCCCATCCCCCAAATTCCAGCTGAGTGACTGAATTTTTCTCCCCCCGGAGAGACATAACAGCATAATTTGAATCTCAGTAGGAAAAAAAGAGTGGAGATTAGTTACATCAAGTCTTCCAGCTGATTTTATTTACCTCTAAATAAAACGGTTTAAACTTTAAAAAAAAAACCCTGTTATTTCAAATCTTCTACTTGTTTAAAGTGATGCAGCTCCACTGCCTCCTACAGAGCTGCCTCATTTTATCCAGACAGAAAATTTGAATCCTTTCTAAAACCCCTTCAAAGGGGGCACTTGGATTCCAGCTGGAGTAGAAGCGCGCGCACGGTTGATTTGTTGTTTTTCATGATTATTCCTGTCACTTATGCAACTGTGTCCATACTTTAAGCAACTTGTCTCGTTCTTTCCTCCGTTACAGATCGAAGTAGTCAATACTTTCAAGAGTGGCACTTCCTTTCAGGGGGCTCTCAGGAGACAGTCCTCCGTCACAAGCCAGACCCAGGATGTAACCAATATTTCTAGCCCTAGTCACGTATCGTTATCCAATGCTCTTTCCTCTCCTACCAGCACCTCTGCTGCTGCGGCTGGGCGTGAGTGTGAATTCTTACTGCACCCGACCCTCAGAGATGCCAACTTAGCCAGAGTCGCCTCAGACTCAGCTCCTGTGCCCCTCCCCAGGCTCTGCTCCCACTTCACTCAGCTCCAAACCCCGGGACATGATTGCTTTGTGTACAGTAGATGCTCCCCAGGAGTTGCTCTCTCTTTGTCTCTTTGCTAACTCACAGTGGGGACAGGAATTTAGGGTATTTTTTACCCATTGGGAGGAGATTTTAATTTTATTTGAGGGCTCCCTGTCAGGTTTTATTTTCTCTGTTTCTAAAATACAGACTTTTAATGATTCTAAAGCTTTTTCAGATATCAGAGCATTCTGTGACCTGTGGCCACAGGGGTTATAGGATGAGGGAAGAGATGAGGATCTGACTCCATGGTTCAGAAGGCTTGATTTATTATTTTATGATATATATTAAAACTATACTAAAAGAATAGAAGGCTAGCTAAGAATAGAAAAAGAAGGAATGATAACAAAGGCTTGTGGCTCAGACAGAGAGTCTGAGCCAGCTGACTGTGATTGGCCATTAATTAGAAACATCCAACATGGGCCAATCCCAGATGCACCTGTTGCATTCCACAGCAGCAGATAACCATTGGTTACATTTTGTTCCTGAGGCCTCTCAGCTTCTCAGGAGAAAACATCCTAAAGAAAAGATTTTTCATAAAAGATGTCTGTGACACCATTCCACCAGGAAGACTCTCTGTGACTAGTCCAGGAAAGGCATGGAAACGAATGAACAAGAAACAGGAAATCTAGTTTATGATGCCAGGCTCAAACTTTACATGAAAGATGAAAGACTTCTTTAAGTTTATTCCCTCTATCTTAGATATATTTTAGATTTATTAGATATATAGATATAGTTTTAGATGTATTAGATATATAGAAATAGTTCTAGATATATCATCTCTGTCTTACTTAGCTTTAGATTTCTTCTCTCTATCCTAGTTAGATTTAGATTTATTATCTCTGGCTTATTTAGATGTAGATTTATTCTATCTTATTTGTATTTATTATCTCTGTCTTATTTAGATGTAGATTTTTTATCTCTAAGTTCACTGGCAGGATAGCATTGAAGCAGGAGGGACCTAGACAAGTTAAAGGACAGTGTTGAAACAACAAGATTGGTGAGGTAACTAATTTTTTTAGAAGAAACAGATTTCTGAATCCTAATATCCTGGCACAATTTGCTTTAAGATGCAAAATATCTACTGAAGAAGTACTGAAGTGAATGAAAAATCTTTGAGGCAGCTGATAAGAAAGGCTTCAGTAACAGAATAATTCCAGTTGCTCAGAAAGATCTAACTCTTGTTTCTAGATTTTTATTTATTCAGGACTGTGAGCAGCTCTTTTATTATAGAATTAAAAGAATATTTAAATGTGTAGAACTCAGTTTACAAGCCTGTCACACACTTCAGAAGCTAATTGGGTATATTCCTTATATAGGTTTTAGTAGTTGGCCAAACAGAGAAGAAACTGCTCTTATCTGTCTGGCCAACAGAGAAAGGGAAGGAAGGCAGACAGAGAAAAGGCAGACAAGAGAAGGGGGTGAAATTCCAGAACTCCTGCAGGAAAGAGGAAGCTTGACCTTTCCATCCCGTTTGAGTGCAAACCCCCTCAGTATTTGCACACCAAACATTCAGACATGACTTTTATAGCAGCAATTAAAATCTTATCGAACAATCACAAATAGTCTTAGAAGTATTTGTTGAACAGACAGATCTTTGAAGGGTATTTTTGCTTTTTTCATGTCTGGTTGATTGGTTTTTAAAGTGTTTCCATGCAAGAGCAGAGCCAAAGTTTTGTTGGATTTAAAGGGGCAACTTCATTTTTTGCTAAAGCTATTTAGGCTCCAACTTTGGCAGTTGCAGAAAAATCTTGGAGATTTTTCTATATTTTCCTATTTTTGTCTTGGGAAGTTTGGCCTGAGAAGTTTCACCCCAACAGCCCCAACTATTCCAAGGCAGGATCAGGGGAAATGAAGCTATGGAGGTTCCTGAGCCCAGGTTCCCTCATTTCCACACTGAGCAGGGCACAAACCCCCAAAATCCCAAAGCAGCTTTTCATGCAGGGAATGATTGCCTGGGATAGAATTTCTCCATTTGAGCAGGAAACTGGGAGCAGCTCATTGTGCTGTGCTAAATGTTTCCTTCACATGCTGGAGCCAGCACTCTGGGAGGAAAGATCTAATAAAATTTAAATAGACAATTTATCTTCCCTCTCTACTCTCCACTGCAGCAAAGCAAGAATTGGATGTTATTGTGTCTTAACAAGGGCCTCACTCATTTATAGGCTGAAGTTAATTAATAGGAGAGAGCAGAATCTGCTCCAGCCTTTGTCACCTTTCATTTGGAGAAATAAAACAGGTGTCCAGAGCTCCTCGTGGTTATAGCCACGTTTCTTCTCTAAAATAAAAGCCAGTGAGTGATTTGTTAAACTTCCCAGAGATAAGGATCTCTATAGCAGAGGGCAATTAGAGATTGGGATTTTAAAGTGCTTATTCTGGACTGTTGGTGTTTTATGACCACAGCAGAATGTCTGCTGGTATTAAATCAGAAATTGTAACACTTAGGGAAAGTTTGGATTTATTCCTACAAAGACACAAATTTATGAATGGCAGTGAAAAAAACCCCATCAAGTGAAACCCTAAATGTTTTTATTTTTAAATGGGGTATTTACAGTGGGTTGCTCAAATTCAAGAACCTGTAAAACTTTTCCTAATCCAAATTTCATAGAAATGGGAGATGGTTTTGTGAATTGGCATTATTTGAGGAAATCCCAGTTGCAAAATGCTCACCTAGGGCTGCTCTCCAGCTCTGTGCTTAAAATGTGTGTGGGCACACAGGACTGGCTGCTTTCCTCTGAGCTGCTCAGAACAGCTCAAACCCCATTTTCTTCTTCCTATGGGGTGGAAAGGAATAATGGGATAATTGTACTTCTGATTTTGAAGCCTTTCCCAGTCCTCAGGATTGTTAAAAATATATGTAAATATATTATGGGGAGTATCAAGGGAAAACCTGGAGAGTATAGGAGGGAAACAGGGTCTAGTTCTTGAAACTTGCTCAGGATGTTGTAACAATTGGGATATTTCAGGTGGCATTTTGGGTGCCCAAAGTGGAGAGAGTCAGATATCAATAAATAATTAAAAAATAGGAATCACATGATGCTCTATTGATATGTCAGTCTAATTTAACAGAGCATTTATGCAGCTCTTTACTAATTGTCTTACTAATTTTTAATATAAAGTTCATTGTGACACCTTACCAATCTGTGAGATGTCTCCTGCAGGTTTATAGTAAAATTTTGGATTTTTTTTTTAATGGAATGTTTTTCTAGTATTTTTGAGCAAACTCATGTTTGATTCAGAGCTAAGTGCTTGCTTAAAGAGAAATCTGCCTGTGGAATGCACCCACCCCTAGAGTGGTTTGTGGAACAGGTCAGCAAGTTATTACATGTAATTAGCAGCTATTTGCAAATATGGCCCATTCAGAGTTGTGGAATCCCTTAATTAAAAGCAGTTTGTAGAAGGGAATATTTGATACAATAATAAAGTTTCCCTAGTGAGCCATCAGGGTGTTATTTGTAATAACAAAGTACAAATTGCTGGATGTCACCATTAATGGATGACAGTGAGGTCTGTGAGTCTCTTATCTCTTTTGAAAGACATTGCAGCTTTAAATAGAGCAAAAATCCCTGCAAATTAAAACTTGGCATTTTGTTTATTCTGATAAAATGATGAAATTCATTTAAATGCACGCTAAATATGTGCACCTGTTTAATATGCAAACCTTTAAGCTACCGAAAATGAAAATATGGGGAAGTTAGCAAGGTGGTCTCAGATCTTCTCAGACACAGATTTACACACACAAACTTCCATCATTTGAAAACTCTGCCGCTGCAGATTTAAGGGTGGGTTCAGGTACAACCTTTGCTGGATTTGTGTTTTATATACATTTCTATCTATGTTTTATTTGGGAAGGGGGAAACCCCAGAACCTTGGGGAAGTGGAGCATCTTTTTTTTTCCTTTTGAAACTCAGAAATAGTAACACCAAAAATTATCTTGTGCTTAAAATTGAGTATGTGATTCAAGCTTTTACCACTAGATTTTTTAGTTAGGTAGAGGGTGAGAATATCTAACTGTACACAAAGTAAACAAGTCTTTATCCTACTCTGTGTATTCCTGATTCTCAGATATTCCTGTTAGCAATAGGTAACCCCTGCAAAAGAACACAGCTGCAGATTTTCCAAGACAGACACACATTTAATACTCCTTTGTTCTTGCTCTTCCCCTCATTCTCATATGGAGCTCATACTCTTCCCAAGTGGAATTAATCAGGAACTGCAGGTCCCTGAAACAAATCTTTCTTTCAGAAAAAAATTCTAATTTTTAAGTTTAGGGAGCATTGGGGAAACAACAAACAAACCAAACCAAACCCCAGCAAAAGAGACCTCCCAGAGTTCCTTTTTCTTGGTTCTGATGAGAATTGTCTTGTCAGAGGTTTTTAGAAGTGAATATTTAAATCAATCACTTGAAGCTTTTTACTACATGACCCCCAGCAGCAGTGGCCTCAAAGGACACACTTGTGTGGTGAGACAGGAGAAAACACAGAGTCAGGACTCCAAATTTTACAGAATGAGTTAAAGCCTCACCAGTCAACCACAAAATGCTCTCAGAGGTATTTGTATACAAATCCCAGAAGGTTTTTTTGGCTTTTTCTGTCTGGTTGATTGGTTGGCTGGTTTTTAAGAAGTGTCTTTGTGCAAGAGCAGAGCAGGGCACCCTTAAGGCTGGATTTGTGCTCTGCCTCACATGGAGGGGCCACAGCCTCCAGAACCTGGGGCTTCACCTGCTGGGCAAGAGAACCTTTCCCATTCCCTTTTAATCAAAGAATGGTTCTGAGATGTGCCAGGAACATGTCCTGCGTTGAACATTCAGCATTTGCTGGGGGTGGCACGAGGGCAGGAACTCTCGTGGACAGGAAATAATTCAGAATTCAGAGTTAAAACTTGAGGTAAAGTCTTGTTTGGATGGAATTTTTTCATGAAGAAAAATGAGAACTCATTTCTTTTAAAGAAATCATCTATTTTAATAAATGTTGAGGCAAAGATGGAGGTGTCACCCCGGGCTTTGTTGAGGCCACGAGCATCTGCAAATTGTGTCACACCCACGTGAGGCACTCAGCAAGCTCAGCTCCAGTGGCTCTCACAGCCCATTTCCCAAGAGAGCATCTTAAAGAGTCCATTTAACTGTTTGCAAGCTGTTGTGGATGAAGAGCTTTTATATTTCTTACATATTTAATTTTCTATGAAGGAAATAATTCAGAATTCAGAGTTAAAACTTGAGGTAAAATCTTGTTTGGATGGAATTTTTTCATGAAGAAAAATAGGAACTCATTTCTTTTAAAGAAATCATCTATTTTAATAAATGTTGAGGGAAAGATTGCTGCTCAATATTGATCTACATTCAGATCACAGACCATGCCCAGTGGGCAATTTCTGTACAGGAAGGTTTAACCATCACAGGAGGAAATGGAACAAGCAGAACTTCAATCAAACCCACAGCTAAAATTATGTTTCTAAAAGTTGCACCGTTGAACCAGAGACTGGGGTTCCATACTAAAGCCTAGGGCTTCCCACTGGCTGTGACCAAGGTTTGACAAAACCCTCCTGGGATATGCAAAAAATCAAAATCGACTCCTGGATCTCCTCCCTGAAGGATAATTAAGCAAATTTAGAGCCTAAATATAAACCCAAGCCCTCAAGTGGAGAAGTGCCATGGCAGGAAGGGTTAGATCCTAAAGCACAAACAGGTTCTTTTAAAGGCTTGTGTGAATTATTTAAATCTGATACAAAAATGTCCAACTCCATAATTTTGCAGCGATCCTGCTGTGGCAAGTGGAAGCCCTGCACAGGGCTCTGCTCTTTTGCTCTAAATACAGTGGAATTCAGCCCTTTTGGAAATGAGAACCAGGCCTGTGTGGGTGCTCTGCTTTCCTTGCTGCCCCTGGTTTGAATTTTGAGCAGCACTTGCAGGATTTGCTGCATCTTTATGTGGGAAGAGAGTAGCACAGATAATGTTATGCATCTGTTTCACTCATTAAAGCAGAAAACTAGAATTTCTAAGTTTTATATTTTTTTTTTAACTTTATATTTGAATTTGCTCAACTTCTGCATCCTAGTCCCCAGAATATATGAGGCACATTTACAGGTGACCCCAATTCAAGCAGCATCTCCTGTGGAGACCTAATCTGATTTTATTCACCTAAAACTGGGAGGATTCAAAAAGAAATCCCAATATACTGAAGATGTTTTCTATTTCAAAGCTTTCCATATGCAACCTTTCCATAGTCCTTGACCCATCTCCTTTACCTTTGTACAGTTTAGTCTTGACCTAGAATAGTCTCAGTTACACCTAAGAGTTGGCATCTCTTTGCAAAATTGACCTCTTGTTTACAATTTTATACTAATCACCTTACTGACCTTTCAGTATTGAATTTATTTGCTGTTGCAGTGCCCTACTCTCTACTGTCTGAATATTAAATGTGTTTGTTTTCCCAGAGGGCTAGAGAACATTGGACAAAAGGGTTCAGCAGGAGAGAGTGAAATAAAAAGAGGTTGTGAGTCTTTAACCTTGAGCCTGAAATGAATGTGAACCAAACTCCAGATACTTGGCTTAGATGAAGCCAGGTAAACATTCGAGTATAAGCCCACACACTACCAACCAGAACACAGCTCTTGGTGCTTACCAGGCTTTGCAGATTTTGCCTAGATGGTTGTACTTAGGACTGACATTCTGAATATCACCTTTTTCTTCTGATGGGAAAAAAAAAATTGTAGTATCTAAAATTCTATTTCTTTTTTTTTTTTTTTTTTTTTTTTTCTTGCCTGATGCAGTATAATAAATCTGACTTTCAAGGTGGGATGAAGCTGAAGAGTTTTTTCTGTTACAGCTCCAGAGAAGAAAGAAGTGGAAACTTATAGCAATGTCAAAAATGTCCTGAAGTGTTGTCCCTGCAGTCTTTTGTTAAAAGCAGTTCATTTTTTTTCTGTTGTCTCCATTACTGTGAGAAAAGGGAGCTGTATCTCACTGTTTGTCTTCCCTTGGCATTGTCAGTCTCATAAAGAAACACCATTACATGAACTCTACATAGTTCATACTAAACCAACACTTCCCAGGTTCTATCCATCATGGATGTCCCTGCTTTTCCATGCTTTTACAGCCATAACAACATCCCAAGTTCATCTGCTTTATTTTATCTTCAAAAAAAACCTGGCTGGGCTTTGTTTCAGCAGAGCCCCCAAGTATTTTGACACCAGATATTACCTCAAATCTTGAATTTAAAAGAATTTGTTGCTGTTGGACCATGTAACTCTGGGTAACTAATATTTTTAAATCTGGGAGTTGTATCAGCTATAATAGGTAAATTAAATATTGTAGTATTATGGTAGAGAAATTAAAATGCCGCCTTTATATGCAACAAACACTCTGCCTTTGTTTCTACTAAGTTTTGTCCCTGAAAGCAATAATTTGATCCATTGCGGGACAGGCTTGAAGGAGATTTTGAATTTTATTGCAATGCAGGAATTCTGCCACTGAATGATATGTAACATTAAAAAACAAAAAGGTTTTCTTCTGGATGCCAAGCTCAGTATGCAAAATTTTAAGTTGAAGAGGGAGTTTCTTCTAAAGTGAAAAATCAACGGAAAACTAATATACATCTCTGTAGAGAGATTTTAAGTGAAATTATGGGTTTCTACAGCTCCCTTGTGAAGAAAACTCTTTAGAAATGTAATTTGATTTATTGTCAGCTTGAGGGACTTGCCCAGTTTGGCCCTTCCATTACCATTGCCTTCAGAAGGTGAATTAGCTCAGGTGTCAGCAGAGCTGAAGCAGTTCCAAGCTAATATTTCCAGTGCAAACCAGTGTGAACAAGTAGAAGCCATTCTAGAAACATCTCAATGTTCTTACCAGACTCAAACAGTCCAGGCCAAAAATTTTGCCACACACCTTCACCCAAAGTGAGAGGCTGCAGTTCAATCTTCAGACCATGCAGCTCAAAGTCATTATTGCTCCCCTGCAATGGCTCATTAATGAATTAATTCCAGTCACTGCAGAGCCCCAAATTCAGGTCATGGCAGGCACGTTTGCAGAGCTGCCTGTCAAACACAGCTGGAATCTGCAGTTTGCCCTGCACTGACTAGGGGCTGGGGATTAAATCCAAAAGAGATGCCAAATGTTGGTATTAAAGCAATACAGATGCTTTTCCCACTGTGGGACGTGGAGCTTATAAATTGACATCAGTTCCTGCCCTGCAAAATCATGGAGACCTAAATATATTTTGTGTGATGAAGAAAAGCTTTCCTTTCTTTGGATTCTTCTGGATCTGTTCAGGATAATATCAAACCCTTTTATTTAAGTAAAAATTTACCTTCACCATAAAGATCCAGCTGGCAAATAGAACCTAAGTCTGTGCCATAAGGAGTGGCTGTTCCCAAGATAATAGAATTATCTTGTTAATTGATAAGCTCTAGCATCCAGCTGCAGCTGAAGAGGTGACTGGTATTTGTGTTTAGAAAGCAGAAATAATGGGGAGGTTTGCAGAAATGTCACCTCATCAGCCCATGCTATAAAGTACCCACGGTACAAAAAGTTTCCTGATTTAAACTAGGGCAATGTGGGATGTGGTTTTAAGGCTGCCTCAACAGTCATACCATTTTGTTCCTCATTTAGGCTAATTACTCTGCACTTTAAAAGACAAGCTAGGAGGGTACAGATAGTGAAGGGATTTGTCACCTTTTCTGGCTTTAGCAAGGCAGATCAATCCCTTACCGCACTCTGTTGACTCTGCAGAGCCCTCACACAGCTCAGATTCAGCTCTGATAAACCCCTGGTTTTTAATTCCAGGAGCTCTCTTAGGTACACTGTATGATTGCAGTGGGTGAAACTGCTTTGAAATGTATTTGTTGCTATTTATTTTTTTGTGCAAGACAATCTTCCCTCTTGCACCTCTGCCAGCCTAACGTGTTCTCACACCCCAAGGTCTGGCTGAGCCGTTCTGTGCCGCTCCAATCCTCTCACCTGGAGCATAAGCAGTCACATGAATTACTTTTTGTACTGTGCCCTGCTGTTACCAAATGTACCTGTGGAGGGAAGGGAGAGTATTTGGGCTGACCCAATGATCTCAACATGGCAGAACTTCAGCTGTTAAGAATTTTAAAAGATGGTGAATATCCAAATTTAGAGAGCATAAACAAGGACCGAGATCAAAGAGAAAAAACCCAAAACCAAACCAAGTCAGCCTCCTCCTCAAATGTGCTGAAATTCTGTACAGCTTGGCCAGCTCCAAGCATGGGATCAGCTGGACCCCACAGCTGGACCCCTGTGGCCCTGTGCCATTACTGAAGTGCAGTCTGCCAAGGCAAAGAGGAATTAAAGCTTTCCAAAGCAGTGGTGTATCAGGCCAACCAACAATGTGCAGCATATTTACATGTAAAAAGATCCACATGCCAACCACCAAACCATTTCAAACGTGTGTGGAGAAGCTTTCACAGTACCTGCTTGCACCTTTTCTGCCTCTGCCTGTGTTTTAGTCTCCCTCCTGAGAAATGCTCAAGGTTTGCTCATGGACTACATGGAAGTAGAGGGATAGAACTCATACTTAGTCATGAAACATTTGCCAACAGATCACGTTTTGCCATTCTGTTTTTTCCTCTCTGCCCCTCCACCCCCTTCCAAAAAGTTCTGTTTTTTTCAGCAGTAACCCAGCACAACCCTTCACTTCTTTTGAGAACTGGTAGGTCCCTGGGACTAGAGAGCATCCCTCCCTTTGCCCACCCACAGAGGACGTAGCATCCCCACTCTTGCTCTACTCCTCCCATTTCCTACTGGGAACACAGTGGGCACCATCCCTGAGAATCGCTGGGCTGAGTCTTGAGTTGATTTTCACCTCTGTTCTTCCTGCCAGGTGGTTTCTGGCATTAGGTGGCCCCTGGCCCAGGTCACTGACCTGCTTTAAAGACTGCAGAAATGGCATAAATCATGTGGCTTTCAGCATTTAACTGCACGACTGAGACACCAAATCCAAACAGCTCACTGTTAACAATGGGACTCAATTCAACCCAACAACCAATCCATCATTTTATTACATGTTCTTCTATTTATTAACAAGCTGAATGGCTAGAACAGTGGGTCTATACTCGAGTGTTTACCTCACATCTGCATGAAGGACAAATAAAAGTTGGTTCAACGATACTATGTTCACATTATCCAGGCTTCCAAGTGTAGTTGTTGTGTGCAAGTTATCTCTGTTCATGTGGAAACTGTGATTTTTATTTTTTTTTCCCCCCTGTGGTAGCATGATTGCGCTTAGTACTTTGTCTGCTTGGCTTTTTGTGCTCTTGGCTGCATCCATTTAGATTTTGCTTTAAAACATTGATATTCTAGTTTTTACACTTGGCTCCTGTGTGTGTCTCATACGTACCCATCCAACCGTGTCCGTGTTCCGTGCTTTTCTGTTTGTGAAGTGTGATATGTTATGTGTAATGGTTTTATTAACAACAATACAAAAGAGACTTTTTAATTTGAAAAAAGCCTTTCTACTTACTCACTGCAAAAACAAAAAAAAACTATCAACATGCATGGTTTGACATTTGCATTACAATTAACATGGCTTGTCTTTTACTAGGGATGTACCACACGAGTGGACCTTGGCTTTCTTTAACCACTCCTCCCCATCAGTTCTTTGATGGCTTTAAACCTTGGTTTATTTTAATATTGCAGTTGGTACAGACATTCAAAATGCACATAACTGAGCCACTCGTTTATGCATATAACATCCAGAGACTTTGGACTCCAGCTGCCTGCACTGCCCTAACCATGTGCTACATTTTTCACCAAGTGTTCTCTGCCCTGCTGTGCCCTGGGGAGGTGCCCTCTGACAGCCCTTTCCTTTTCTCCCCCCAGATCCGCGTCGTGAAGGCATTCCGTAGCTCTCTCTATGAAGGTTTAGAAAAACCAGAATCTAGAACCTCTATTCACAACTTTATGACTCATCCTGAATTTAGGATAGAAGATTCCCAGCCCCACATCCCACTCATTGATGACACAGACCTAGAAGAAGACCCTGCTCTCAAGAAAAACTCGAGTCCACCGTCCTCGCTGAACAAGAACAACAGTGCTATCGACAGTGGAATCAATCTTACAACGGATACAAGTAAATCAGCTACCTCTTCTAGTCCAGGAAGCCCAATACATAGCCTGGAGACATCACTTTAGCTGAAAAGGTCACTGCAAAAAGGAAAAAAAAAAAAAAGAAATATAAAAAGTTAAAGTAAAATAAAATAAGAAACCCCACAGCAACCGAGATATATAAATATATATATTAAAAACATTGCTGGCTGAAAAGCTGTTTGAACTCTTATTCACTCTGAGACAAGTGAATGAATTGTTGATCACAATGGTTTTGGGGAAAGAATGAATGGCTGATTTACATACCCCCTGTTCCCTTTCAGAAAAACAAAAACAAAAAAAAATCCTCCTGCATGAATGTACTGTACACTGCTGGCCCTTCTTTCTCTCTTTTTGTTTGTTTTTATTTCCTTTTTGGTTTTTTTTTTTTTTTGGGTTTTTTTTGGTTGTTTTTTTCCTCCTTAAGCAGGAACTGCAGAGGACTTCTTTCTGAGGCTATTTATCCAATTCACTGGTCTGTGAGTTTTTGAAATGCTTGTGTGGCATGGACTCAATTGTATAGATTAATTTAAATAACTTTTTTGAAGTTGCAAAGCTTAACTTGCACAGTAGATTTGCACCAGTTGGACAGAGGAACTTAAACATTTATGAGACTATATATAGAGATATATACATATAAGTATATAGATAATTAATTATATATATGTATATATCTATCTATATATATATAGTTATATATATATAAAGTTTCTTTGTTGGCATGTTGCCTTGTTTCTGCTCAAATTGCTCTGACTATTTTAACTTATTTATGTCCTAAAAAAGAATGTAATTTGTTTACAAACCTGTAGATAATATCCTTAACTATTTGTAGGGTTAAGAAAGCACTTCCTGCCGAAGTAGTATAAAAATGGCTCAGCTCAGCTCATTGAAAATGTCTGTACTCTCGCACCCTGGATATTTTATTACAACCGTGCTCTGATTTCTGCCTGATTTCCTTTTTGGGTTTTTATTTTGGTCTTTCTTTTTTTTTTTTTTTTTTTGTTAATAATGTAGATACTGCTAGTAAATAACAAAAGAAGCCAAAATATAACACATTGGATGTAGCATTGTGATCCTATATACAGGGAGGTAAACCAGGCTTCCTTTGTTTCAAATAAAAATCAAAATGATCAGGTTCTCTCCTTTTTTTTTTTCCTTCCTTCCCTCTGATGATCTGCTTGAACTCCTTTTGGTGCAACATACAATAATGGAGGCTATTTCATTCTTCAGACATACAGCAATGGCTTCGGAAACTATTTTTAGAGAGACATTAAATGAGTTTATAATTTAAAATAAGTTATATTTGGTTTGTCTATATGGAGATAAAAGAAATGTTAAAATCTTGTGATATACTGTGTTAATCCTTTTCAATTAGTACTTTAGGCATTTATTTCCTTCTTATTTGCAAAGTATGGGCTGTTGGCATTTTGGATGAAAATCACTGTAGGTTGTTGCTTTGATTTTTTTTAAAAAGAAAAATATAATTTCTGCACTATTAGGACTGAACAAATCTTTATTAATTGTGTATTGAGATGTGCTTTGTGTGATTTTTTTTAATCAAGCTTGTGTTCCTGCAGTAACACAGTAATACATTATTTTACCTTCAGCTTTCTCCCAAGAAAGCTGCTTTGAAAACCTGCAGTATGGAAGGCGAAAAACATTTTTCAAGATGGTAACAGCCCTAGAAACGTAAAAATTATGAGCTTATACAATTGCTATGTCAACCACTTGAATGCTAAGCACTTTGTGGATCACAGATTTTTCATAACTAATTTTTGTATTTAATATAAAGTTTGCTTGGAGACTTTTCAGCATATGATTTTTTCCATAACTGTACAGTGCAAAAAGACATTTGGAATTCCACAATCGATTATGCCAGGCGTGTTGGGACAAAACACCCTCCAACCATCTCGATCTGTTGAGTTGTTAAGGTGTTTTTTTCTGGTTGGCTCCATAACAGTGGTGCATCTCTGCAGTCACAGCAGCTTAACCAAGCCAGAACTCTCCAAACCAAGCTTAGACCCATGGCCAAACTGCAGACTGATGTTTTCAGGGTGCATCAGGACCCTCAGCCAGGTAAAGCTGTGAGCAGCTTCCCTTGCCAGCTGCGGGACTCTGGGCTGGGAGCTCTGCTGGCTGTGCCTCGTGGCCAGCCCCAGGGGCGGGCAGGGTGCCCAGGGCGGCAGTGGCACCTGGCAGGAGCCCCCGGGGCGGGCAGGGTGCCCAGGGCGGCAGTGGCACCTGGCAGGAGCCCCAGCTGTGCCCCAGCAGCCAGGGCAGGAGCCCCAGCTGTGCCCCAGCCCAGGCAGGAAGGTGCTCTGGAACTGGGGACTCCACCACCCATGGGCTCCCTGGGGCCAGAAGACAAAAGTGGTGTCTGTATTTACAGGGAAGCCTCTAGCTTTGGACTTGAACATCTACAGAAGCTATTAATACTGGAACAGTTTCTTTTCAGCATCTTAACACACTGACTGTTTGCCTTTTTGTTTTCCAACACTCTTCATGGTTTTTTCTCGGTTCCGTTTTTGGTTTTTTTTTTTTTAATTATTTTGGAATTTTTTCCTGTAGGAGTACCCCTCCCTAAGGTACCATTTGCAGACTTGAAAACTGTTATAAGAAAATGAACACTGCATTCTGTGTATATATAGTAAAACATATATAAACTGAGATGCATAGAAAACTTGGGCTTTTGTGAGCAGAGACTGTGCTTTATGTATATGATAAATGATAGACTTTTTTTTTTTTTTAAAGCAGAATAGCTATGACCTTTCAACTACAAGTCGTGCATCACAATTCCTTTCTTTTATTGCTTGACCTCTCTGTGATGGGAACAATGGATCAAAAACCAAAATGATCAGTTTGTTAAAATTCCCTGCAATATATAAATGCTCGCTCTCTACGTACTGTACTTAGCAGCATGAGATTTGTGGACAACAATACAGTGGTACATTGGCAATCCATCCCACTAGGGGTTATTAATATATGTTCATTCATCTGTTTTTATGAATTTTTTTATCTAGACAATAATTGTAAATAAAGAACTTACTCTGTCTGTTCATTTAATACTATGCAAAAGGTTATGCTTTCTATTGTTATTCTTATTCCTACAGTGTGATGCTGGAATGTTTGTGGTTTCAAAAAAAAAACAAACAAAAAAGACAAAAGTAAGTAAAATATGTGATGTAAATTATTTTATAGTTTGAAACAAAATGATAAAGATTTACTCTTGCTGCTTTCTGTCTAATAGATCTCTCTTGGCAGGAGCACAAGTGGAAAATTTAAAGAAATAAATTCACAAAGCAGCATGAACAATAATGGTCTGAATGTACCAGCTTTCTTTATTCTCACCTGAACTCCCGAGGTGCCGCTCTGGATTCCTGCTGGGATGTTTGGATGGATGCACATCTGGACTGGCAGTGAGGACTCTGCTCCCCAGGCACACTTGGCTTTCCTTGCCCCAGGGGCTGAGCAGCCCCCAGGGTTTCATTCCTGCCTGGGCTGGGAAGCCTGGAGGTGGGAATGCTCCTGGGAATGCTGCAGGGAGCCAAACCGTGAAGTGAATTTGCGTAGGGAACAACAATCTCAATCTTGGCCCTAGGAACAGCAGCTCTCTAGGGCTGTCATTGATGGCTTTTTCTGTCATTCATGACAGCTCTGCACTTACACTGATTTTTTTCAGCTCTTTCTCCCTCTGTCAGAGTGAGAAAAATGAACTTTGAATTTTTAGAACTGGGCAGTGCATCAGGACTCAGCCAGGAGAATTAGAATTGGGGAGTTCAGTCCAGGACTCATCCTGCCACTGAAGACCAGGGAAAAAAGAGGGAATTCTCATCCCAGTGCTCAGCCCCTGAGCCCAAAGTTCCTTCCCTTTTTTCTTTTCCAGCTTAGATTGATGCAGTTGTGATCATAAAATATTGTTGCTATAGGAGATAGCCAAGCAGGCCAGGTATGAGGTGAGTGGCTGTCAGATAATCTCATTTATAAAGGTAAAATGCTTCAGATTACAGATTTTCCTGTCTTCTCACCTAGATTTCAAACTTGTATTCACCAATTCTCTGTCAGAAGTTATACTTGATAGAGGCCAAAATGAAATAGTATTACACTGGGAGGAAAGTTACCAACAAATAAAAATGGACTCAGTGAATTCAACAAAACCCCAGGAGAAAACAATTCTTTAGACAGCAGATTTCTTGGACTAACAAGCTGTAACTTACAGCTACATTGGAATGAAACTGTTTTCTGATTTGATTTTGGGAGCTCAGGGTAGGTAATAATCAGAAAATATTTTACTTTCATGCCCTGTCAGTCATTTCCCTCCTCCTTACACACATAAAGTTTATTTGCAGTGTTAGTCTGAGTGCTTTGGGCAGGACTCTCCAGCTCTGCAGAGAAGCTCCTGTGAGGAGGTGCTGGCAAGAAAAAGCTCTGGAGTTGTTGTCCAGTGTGATTTGAGCACTCTGGGAATGCTGCAGCCCCAGGGATGTGCTTTAGGAACTTCACCTTGGCAGGAGAGTTTGTGAAATATGGGATGGATGTGAGCTGTAGGTGCAAATTGGGGAGAAAATCAGGAATGAAATTCCCCACAAGGCTGAATTCCTGCTCTATGCAGCAAACTGAGGCTGCAGAAAGGCAAATATTTGAAACTGTTCATCCATGAGGGAGGACCAGGGCAGATACTCAGATTCAAAATAGCAATGCTGGAAGTTTTCAGCTGTTTTATGCCAAGGCCACGAGGGTAAACATTGTGACCTCTGTAAGAAAACCAGGTGGAGATTTGTTGAGGTGCTGCACTGATAAAGAAGAGGGAAACGGTGCATAAATGGCAGATAAAGGAGAGGAAAAAGGGGGAAATGAGGAGAAAGAGGAAGAAAATGCAGGTGCAACTATAATATAAACATATATATCTTCTGAAATGAAATGGAGCTGTAATTGCTGGTTACTGGCTTGATCTGGCACTGAGTTCCATCCCAAGATCATTCCCTGTCTGAAGCCCCTTGCAAAGAAGTCCCAAAGCAGCTGGGAGCAGGTGACCTCCAGCACCCCAGTGGCCCTGGGTGCCCCATGGCACCACCTGAGGAGCTGCCAATGGGGGCACGGGGCAGCTCCAGGGCTCAGCTCTGCCCCCTTCCCCTTGGCATTCCAGCACTTTCAGAGTGGCTTTTGAGGAACCACTGAAGGTAAGCACTGGATATTTGCCATTTGTGTTTGTATTCCTGCAGCTGTGTGAGACATTGGCAGAATGGAACATCATCATCATCATCAAATAAAATAAAATAAAATAAAATAAAATAAAATAAAATAAAATAAAATAAAATAATAATAATAATAATAATAATAATAATAATAATAATAATAATAATAATAATAATAATACTGTATTCCTGGCTCAGATCCAGACAAGGGTCCATGTGTGCATTGCCCTGGGATATGAATTACTGATTTTATGAAATCCATGTAGGGAATGCTCAGGTTTGATCACCAGCACACTGCTGTAGGAGGTGCTGGGAAAAACAGGGAAGTGTTTGATTCTGTTTTTCTTTTTACAAGCAGCTTTTAACAGGCACATTATGCTCTAACCTGATGGGAACTGAAGAGAAGGATGATTACACAACTCGTTTATTAAACAGGGCAGACCACTGACAAGCACAAACCCAAGGAAATATTTACAGTAACATTTTCTCCCACATGTTCAAACAAACTGATTTTCTGTCAGTCTGGGAGCCCATGTTTGCCTGGTAATAAGTGAAGTGTTAAATCCCAAGTAAGGGAATGTACTTCACTCCTTCCTCTGATGGATTTGGTTGATTTTCCAGCAAATTACAAAGCACCTCCCTCTACCCCTTGTGTGTGGGCATTTAAGAATCTCTGAGTGGAGCTGGTACAAAATCAGTGTTGGTGCACAGCAAACAGCTTTTACAAGATTATGAAAATCAGAAAAATGAGTTATGCAGCTTCCTTGAAAATTGTCACAGAGCATTTATGGCACCTTCTAAACCCATGTTAATCTGCCCTTTATCTAAATGCTAATCTGCCCTTTACCCCAGAATCCCAGAGCAGCCATTGGGTTGGGTTGGAAGGGATCTCTGGAGATCACCCAGTGCATCCCTCACCAAGGCAGGGTCACCTGGAGCAGGTGACACAGGGACAGCCCCAGGTGGGTCTGGAATGTCTCCAGAGAGGATGACACATGGATTTGTAAAGCCTCCAAGTGCTTTCATCAGGGAGTTATCTAAAATTATTCCAGCTTCAAGTTTCAAAAGAGGCATTTAAAATAATTATCTAAAATTGTTAAAGAAAATTTAATAAGAATGATGGGATAAGTCATCACAGGAATGAGTTAATACTTTCTCACCATAGCACATCAAACAGGGAAGCTCTCTCATGCTTCTTTGCATAGGGAGAGTTAATTACAATTTTTATTTGATAAAATAATTTGATGGAATTATTTTCTAGAAGACAAAGACTCCAGGAGTTCTAGGAGATGTTACTGTGCACACAAATAGTGCTCTGTGGGAAGGAAGGGAACCAAATGGAAGCCTTCAAATCAAATGAGCCTGCTGAGTGCCCAGCACTGCTGCACGGCCCTGTGCCAGCCCTGCTGCTCCCCAGAATCACTGCCTGGGGCAAGAACTGGAGTTCCTGGCCTGGGACAGATTGCTTTCCCACTTGTTTGTTTGTTTGGGCTGTTTCTGGGCATTTCAGGGGCTTTCTCTCCAGTTGCAGGCCTGGTCTCGCTGCATGGTTTGGTGGGGAGTGGTGCCTGCTCAGGGAATGAAGCCATAATTCATTCTCAGTAAAATGGCTGTTCTACCAAGCCTAAAAAAAACCAAAAAGGGAATTAAAGAGCTCCCCAGCAGAGCATTCAGTGCTCTGCACCGTCTTTGTGTCCTGCCACCTATCAGAGAGGACTTTGGCTTCAGAGGCAAAGCTGCAGAGTCACAAACATCTGCAGGGAGGAGGGATTGCTGCCAGGCAGGACTGACCTGTGCCAGGATTGCTGCCAGGCAGGGCTGACCTGTGCCAGACCCACCACACCTCCTGGGAAGGGAGAGGAAGCTCTGGCTGCTCCTTGGGTAGCTGGTGCTGGTGCCATAGGGACCTTTTTGCAGGTTTTATTCTAACAGCAAGAAATAAAGTCCCTTGCAGCTCGTTTTCTTAGCCTGCTGTCTGTGCTTGGGAGGCATTTGGAAGGTTTCAGTGTTTCTCTATTACGTTTTCTGGGCTGTTTTCTGTAAGCCTGAGGTGATAAAAGTGGCCATAGTGAAATATTCCTTCTGACTGCTTTGCTTGTATTAAACTCCACAGTCTCCTGTACCCCACAACTCCTGGATGTAAATTGTATTTTCACTGGATGAGAAAACCCAGTTGGGCTGAGCAGGCTGCAGGGATGATTCAATTGCCTTTCTTTTCATTTTCATGTAGCAGGACAGAAGCACTCCCCAATAATGCCAAAGCATTTTGTCTCCTCAGTGCTCCTGCCAGGACATTTTGTTCCTGAAAATTTGGAGGCTGATCTATGATCTGCCACTGGCAGAGCATCCAAATGCTAATGGTGAGCCTGGTGGAAATTTGCCATCCCTCCAAACAGCAGACATTGAAAATAATGGCTGGGACAGCCCTGAACCACCTCACACCAGAGGAAAGCTTTGCTACCTATAGTCAAGAATTAATTGAATTTCTTCATCAATGCAGAACCTCTGCAGTCCCACCACACTGAAGTGTTTGGTTGTATTATTGAATATTGAAATGGGACAAAGCTCAAAGCTGTGGTCACAATTTGAGTTCATGTTACATTTTCCAAATCATGGATTTATTTAAAAAAACAACCAAAAAACATTCTTTAAGTTCTCCAGCAATCTGAGGTTTAGTAGGGAAAACAAGCAGGTACTTAAACATCCTGAATGATCTCTCCTTGTAAATTAGTTCCACAGAATATCAGTCCATAAATGCTGTCAAAGTAGAAAAAATCTGGCTGGTATTAAAAAAAACCCCAAACTACTGGTCATTGAATTCTCCTGGGCTCAGAAAATGCCTACTTTTGATGTCAAGACTTTGCAAGCAATGTTGGAAAGGAAAAGAGAAGAAATCCTGCCTTTTACAATGGTAGCTTTAAAAAATATTGCTTTTTCTGCTGAGGCTGCAAGTAAATGGTGTCAGAATGGCAGAAAAGTCCTAATATTGAAACGCTGATCAAGCAATTTCAACACAGGAAAAAAGCCCATTCTTTGAAGAAGGTGACACCATTAGAAAGTTTTCAAGGTTTGAGCAGCTGAAGCTCAATTCCAGGCTAAGCCAAAATGCAGACAAAGGGAACAGCAGGTGCCAAAAGGGAATCTTATGGCAGAAGTTCTAGAAACTCTAATGTATGTAAGCAATTAAATCCAGAGCTCAGAGCTGCACCATCTCTGCTGCTCGCTGTGACAGGTCTGTCTCCTTTGCATCTCTAAGGAGCATCAAAGCCACATTAAAGGCATTTAAGGTCAGAGAGGCTGCAGCAGGTGAGGGAAGCTCTGGCACAAACTGCAGAGCTCAGCCTGCAGTGCTGGCAAGGGAGGGGAAGGAGCTGAGCAGGGGTGAAGGGAGGGAACATTTGATTTCTTGGGGAGCTCAGGGCAGTGATTCCCTTTGTTGTGTCCTGCAGAGTGTTGCTAATGGAGTTTGGGGGCGAATAGTGAGGGCTGTGTGCTGCATTCCCCACCCACCCTGCTGGGAGTTATAATCTGGCACTTCCTTGCTGTTTATAGGGGTTTTTTTTGCCTTTATTCTGCTGTTTGCCATTAGATACTTTGGTAAAATTTTGGCTTTTATGGGGCAGAACAGTACAGCAAAGCCCCAGGGAGGAAATCCTGCTTTTCTTCTCTTACCCCAAAATGGTGATTACCTTTGATGGCAACCTGATAGTCTGGATCCTCAAACATTATTTCAGTTCTTTGGAATATTCCAGTTATTGCTGTTGGTTTTTGCTTCTAATCTGCTGGTTTGAAATTGCACTAGAGACCTAGAATTGAAATCATTTCCATAAGCCATGAAAAATTCCAGTGTTCCAAAGTTAATGCATTGTTCTGCAACTTTTGATAACTCAGTTAATCTTTGCTCCACATTTCAGCTGGCAGAGCACAGGCATCTTTGATTTCTGGAGTTGCCCCAGGTTTTCCTCTTTACCATCCCTAATTTCCCATCAGTGTCCATGGGTGTTGTGCACCAGGGAAGGCTGCACAGGAGCTGTGGCCTTGCACTTTAATTCTGTTGTTGTTTGGTGGTTTAGGATCTCTCCACTGATGGGAAGCTGTGGTCAGTGATTAAAAACAATCCTGAAGCATAAGCAAGGCACAAATTAACATTAATGATTTATTTCTGACTAAACAGGGAGGCAGAATTCAGACAGGAATTATCTACAGTGGAAATCAATATCAGATTTCAAAGATTCTGCTGCTACATCTTAAAATTCACTGAAAAAACCTGATCTCATCAGACTCTTGTTGCTCATTCTGGTGCTTAATCTGTCACTGACAATGCCAGCAGTAGTTTTATTTAGGATTGATGTGAAATATTTTCAAATCTGTTCATGCAGAGAAAGGACATGAATGTGTTGGTTTAGATTTAAGAGAGGTTTGGGAGCTTTGGTTTTTTTAGAACCTCCTCATAGTGGATTTCTCATTGCAGTGATACTTTTTTAATTCTAGTCCCTTGTCTTATTATATCTTGGAGTAATTTATGTGTTAGGTTTTCCAATGTGTTCCTCACATTATAATACTGAAAGAAAGCAAGTATAAAACTCATTTTTCTATGGTCCTTGTGGCATTAAAGATTGAAATGATGCCATAGAAATGCAACAAATTGTGGGCATGAGGTTTGTATGTTCTGGATTCAGACCCTGGGAAATGCCAGGACCAGGTTTCTGAATGAAAACCACCTGATTTCCAGCCAGAGCACACAGATGTGCTGTTTGCTATGGAAAACTGAATAAAAAATAAACAGCAATGCCACGTTTCAGAAACGATGGTGATCTGTTCTTGTCCTGCCAACCTCTGAGGAGCCCTCAGGGGCTCTGGACTGGAAAACCTGATCTTGTACAGGAGCAGTGTGCCACAGGGGCTGGTAAAGCTGTCAGCCCTGTGGCATGGCCATCCCCCTTGGTGGCACCTCTCAGCAGGGAAGCATCTGCTGCAGAGGGAGGGCAGAATGTGAACCCCAGCAGCATCCTTCAGACAGAACACTTGGATTACTCTGATTCCTGACGTCCCAGAGAGGCTGGGCTTGGGTCTGAGGACGGGAGGAACATTCTGTGGCAGTGCCAGAGGGAGGGGGTTTTAACCATCAGAAGATGCTTTTGTTTGAATGCTGCCCAGCCCAGGCTGAGTGCTGCAGGGCCTGTGGTGGGTCCCCAGGCTCCCCTCATGCTGCAGCCCCTGGCAGTGCCACCAGTGAGGGGACAGGGCATTTGTCACCATGCCAGTTGCCCAGCCTGGGAGAAATTCTCCTTCAAATGGAGCTCAGGCATCCCAGGTTGGAAGAATGTGTCAGTAATAAAAACAGAGGGCACAAATGTGATATCAGTGAGGTTCCTGATGCCTTTTTGGGCTACCTAAAACCAGAGGCCAGGCAGAATTAAGGGAATAAAAAGCAGTTCTGTTTATTGAAGGGCCTGCAGGTACATTTCAGGGAGATGAAGCCCCACAGGGCCTACACCCAAAATGGACCCTGGCTCACAGGTTTTTATACCTTTATCAGTTTGGTCCATTTGCACATTGGGGGTTCATCTGCCAATCCCAGCTGCAGGTAATGAAGTCATTGAGCCCAAGTTTGCTCCCCCCAAGTCCCTTTTGTTCCCATCTCTGGGCCCTGGGGCAGTGAGGTGTCCTTGATTGCCAGGCCTGGAGAGGAATTGTTGTGTGTGCCCAAAATGGGGAAGCTGCAGCTGACACTGGGTGTGCAGTTTGGAGGGACACACTAAAGAGCTACAGGATTGCAAATATATATTAAAAAAAAAAAAAAGCTAAAATGCTAAGGCATCATTCAATTCCCCAGCACCCCTGCCCATACTGCACAGCTCTGTCACCAAAGTGCCAGCCCTGTGTGTCCCTGGGAGGGGTCAGTGAGGACCCTGACATCCCATTCCTGCTCCTTCCCCCACAGCAGCACTTCTGGGTGGAGTAGAAATGCACAAATTATCTCAAGCTCATCTTCAAATGGAATCTTTATTTCTGTAGAATAGAAATGCTGTTCATTCAGCCATCCTGGGTGCCCTGAGCAGAGATTAAAATGCAGCTATGAAAGACCTGTGACATGAGAGCTGAATCTCGTTAGGGCCATTTTGTGCAGTCCACACCGCCAAAAGAGCAGATTATCACTTGAAACACTCTCCTCAAGCTTCAATAATTCCCAGAAAACTGCTGGGCTTTGAAGCAGTCTCTTCCATGTGAAGTTATTCTGATCAAAAGGAAGAGCTGCTTCTAAGACTTGCTTTTGCTTTCTGATCAGTTTGCTTTCTTTTCTTTTTATTTTACCTTTTTTTTGTTGGGGTGGTTTTTGTTTTAATTTGTTTTTTTTTTTTACTGCTGTGGGTGGAATTTTGATTTTGGTTTATCAAAGTAGGACAAACAAAAATCATATCAGTAGATTATGGTCTTATTCTGGAGGGTTTTTTTTTTTACAAAACCCAAATCAATGCAGGGGGTAATCCAAATTCTTTGATTTTGTTTCTTTTTGGGGGTTCTTCTTTTCCACTTGGTGCTTCAGTGTGGCTGCAGCAAAGGTTGATGATAGTCTAATGACTGAATAATATAATTTTAAATCTATAAGAAATAATGCTCAAAACTTTTCCTCACAAGGACGAATTAAATAATTCAGGTTAAGGGTAGCAAAGATGAAAAAAAGTTCATCCAATCATTTTTCTTTTCCCACTGGGCTGCAAGCAGAGGCTTTCCAGATCCAGCAGCTCCTGTGTGGAATTGCCAGCATTGTGTAGGATCTGCTGGAAGTACAGATGAGCATCCCACACATCACAAACTCCACTCCAGAGGGGGAATCCTGTCAGCCCCTGCTGAACTCACAGGGCAAAGCACACAAGAACACTCAGAGCTTAACAGGGAGGGTGGACCCAGGGGTTTGGGGAGCTGCGGGTAGAGAATTCTTTATGGGATTGCAGAGTGTGCAGCAATTCAAACTGGAAATTGGGTTTTATAATCAGAGCTCTGTGCCCCAGGTACAAGAACTCAATTCTTCACATATTTGATAAATGCAGGGCTGAACTCAGACTGGGAGCTCTTCTGAGCCCTTTTCAAGCAGGGGAGCAGCACCTCCCAGCAGGTCTGAATGAATTTCTAATCATTTAAACAGATGAAATCCCTTCTGATCTTTTAATTGTATTTTCTTATCATAGTTTTGAATGCAGACTTTCAAATCTACCCACAATTTATGCAGATAATAACAGCTTTGCTGTGATTTCACACCTTGGAGGAGGCAATCAGGCTGCTCTGTTTGCTGAAACCTTTGTGACAAGGAAACAGAGGGACACTGCAGCATCCTGCCAGTGGAAAACCCACCGGGGCACTCATGTCTTAGTAGTGACAGTCCATGAAGGAATTTAGGGAAATTAACAGGTTAGTGTTGAAATTCAAGTGAGGGAAAACCAAAATTGTCAGGTTGGTTTTCCCTATGTAATAAATGCAAGGAAAAGTGTCTACTGAAGTGAGCAGAGATTCCCTTTGAACAAAGAAATCGTTTGGGAAAGGACATTTCTGCTGTCAAAGGGATCTCTTGGGATGGAGATCCAAGAGCAGCAGGGGTAGCTCAGGGAGGGGCTGAGATCTGAGATGTCTCAGGTGAGCCTTGCCCAGCAAAACCTCCAGGGCTCTGCAGGAGGGAGGGATGGGTTTAAAACATGAGACTGGGAATTGTGAGCCCAAACTGCACCAGTGGATGTGGCAAAGGCTGGAATACAAACCAGCTGTGAAGGGACACCAAAGGAGCACCAGAAGCACAATGGGATTTGTTCCTGCTGTGGGTTTCAGTATGAGCAGAGCAGCTGAGGGGAGAATCTGCTTCAGGATGGTCTCTGAACCCAGCCAGACCCACTTCAGCTCTGAGGGAAACCCTGCTGCAAACTGGGATGAGAAATTTCAGTGTAAACGCTGCTAAAACAGCCTCACTCAGAGTTTAAGTCAAGTGAAAAGCAAGATTTAGTTATGTAGAGATTATCCAAAAATGCTTGAAGCAATTATGAAGTCCATTACTCATTGCTGCAATAGATGAGGCCTGCACATTGTAACAGCCTCAAACTCTTTTCTACCTAAATCCTACAGGTGAGTACCTGCAAATGTACTCACCTAATCTAATCTAATCTAATTATGTAGAGATTATCCAAAAATTCTTGAACTAATAATTATGAAATCCATTACTCATTGCTGCAATAGATGAGGCCTGCACATTGTAACAGCCTCAAACTCTTTTTCACCCTAAATCCTACAGGTGGGTACCTGCAAATGGAGCTGCAGCTGAAGGACAGCAAAGGATGCTCTCAAAGCATGGTAGTGCAATTCAGAGGAGTTTCTGTCAGGCTGAGCTCCTCAAATGCACAAAGTGTCAAAGTGGGACTGTTTTTCCCAGCTGAGTGCATGCAAACAGGAACTGGTGTGTTTGCAGTATTAAAAGTTATGGCTGCACCCACCACTGACTCCTGCAAGGGGATTTTTCCTTGCATAAATTCACAAGTTGATGACTTTGGATTGCTGAGGGTAGAACTGGTGAAGCTGTGCTGGAATCTGTGCAATTCTGAGCTACATTCCCTTCAAGATGTATGAGCTGAAATCAACTGTCCCCAGAGCCGTGTGAGGCCAGCCATGAGCTGCAGGGAGGAAGGAGAATCCATGGGAATGGGGAGGTCTGGTGTTATCTGCACAATAAACTGCAGGTCCAAGTGGCTGGGTGAGCCAGGAGCAGGGATGGGGCAAGAGGAGGAGAGTGTGAAACCAGGGAACCAAAGTGAGCCAGGAAACCAAAGTGAGCTACAAAACCAAACTGAGCCAGGCCACCAAACTGAGCCACAAAACCAAACTGAGCCACAAAACCAAACTGAGCCACAAAACCAAACTGAGCCACAAAACCAAACTGAGCCAGGCCACCAAACTGAGGCAGGAAACCAGACTGTGGTTAGCCAGCAGCAGGGATGGGGCAAGAAGAGGGGGTGTGAGGGGTGGGAAGCAGCCAGGAAACCAAACTGAGCCATGAAACCAAACTGAGCCAGGAAACCAAACTGAGCCACGAAACCAAACTGAGCCAGGAAACCAAACTGAGCCACGAAACCAAACTGAGCCAGGAAACCAAACTGAGCCAGGAAACCAAACTGAGCTACAAAACCAAACTGAGCCACAAAACCAAACTGAGCCACAAAACCAAACTGAGCCAGGAAACTAAACTGAGCCACAAAACCAAACTGAGCCATGAAACCAAACTGAGCTACAAAACCAAACTGAGCTCCAGGCCAGCAGCAGGGAGGTCAAGGTGAGGGACTGGGAGCATTGCCTGCCCTTTGTGCCCCAGCACCCCCAGGAAAACCCAGCTGATGTCAGATAAAGAGTGAGGCCTGAAGGAGCTCTGGAGCTCAGCTGGGCCTTTCTGGGAATGCCAGGCCCCAGGGTTTGCCAGATGCCTCACTGCCCCATCTGGGTCACCAAAATGATGCCTCCAGGAGCTGGAGCAGGGACTGGATGGAGTAAAGGGGAATAAAGTGGATATTTATTAAAGAGCCTTCAAAGGCCACAGCCATGGCTCTGCCCAGATGGCTCCAAGATGGAAGCAAGAGGGCTTGGTCACAAGATCTCACATTTTTATCAGTTCTGCTCCATTTGCATCTTGCAGTTCATTGTCCCATTCCAGCTTTAGCCCCTGCAGCCCCATCCTTGTTTTTCTCTCTCCAGCCCACGGTGTTTGTGCTCCTGGGCTGAGGTTTGGATCATTTGTCCTTGGTGCCCAGCTGGAGCAGGAATTGTTTTGTGTCCCTGCTCTGTGCACAGAGCTCAGCATCCCCTGATGTGAACCCAGACCCACACACTAAAGCAGCACAGAACCTGAAAAAAAAAAAAATAGAGCTAAAAGCTGAGGCATCAAGACACACTGACAAAGAAATTCCATCAGGCGTTTTTCCCTTTCTCTCCCTTAGCCAAACTCTTCTGTCCTTGTTAAAGGCACTTCCAGTGAGATCATTCCCTTGTTTCAGGGATTTCTGGCAGGTTGAAGTTGAGAGCAGCAGTTCAGACACGCTCACCACTCCACACCACGCTCCAAAAACATGAGAAGCTGCACACGTGCCTGCTCAGGGTTTTAATCAGGAGGTGAGATCAGTTTCTTCCTGAATTCTCCCAAGAGCTGACTTGCAATTGATATTTCAGTGCTCGGATTAGCCACCGAGTGTCACCCTAGACCATCACACAGTCTAAGGAGAGGCACTCAACCAAATCCCAGCCTGGGAATAGGCTGGGAAAAGGTTTCTGCTTCTAAATAAATTAGCAAGCTTCCCGTGGGAATCTATTTCACCCCATAACACCTCTGAAGCCAGTTGTGCTGCCCAGGTGTTGCTGGAATTTTGGGCACCTCATTATTTGTGCTAATTGCCATCAGCACAGGGCTCTGTGCTCTCCTTTCTGCCTGACAGCTCGGCCTCTGCACTGCTCAGGTGTCAAGAGAACATTCTAGGCCTGCTCCTCGTGATTCCTGGGGATTTCCTGTCAAAAGCAGAATTTTTCCAAACTTTAAGAATATAATTTAGGGTTTGAAGGCATACAAAGGGTTCAGAGCAAGCCCAGCCCTTCAGCTTGACTCCAATAAATTACTCCAGTGATGCTTCAGAAGTGATCCCAAAGCAAAACCTCCTGTCTGACTTCTTTCTAATTAATTTCTGAAATTATTTGGAATACAAATGGATTTATATTCCTGGGCTTTCTCCATAGAGCTTTCATTTAAAATGAAGCTGGTCATGTCCACATTTAGATCTACAGATTAAATTAAATTAAATTTAGATTTAGATGATGCAAAAATCTTGAAAGAGTGATCATTTTAAGTCTGCAAAATCAGGGGTTTGGCTTTTTGAGCTTTGAAAGGTACAAGTAGAATAGAAAATACATTTAAAAAGGTTTTTAATGTTTACAAAGAGGTAAATATTGTAAGGAAGACCAAAAGTAAATTATTTTCTAATGCATTTATGTTCAAGAAAATAGCATTGAACACACAGAGAAAATGGATTAACAGCTTTCAGGCAAGACCAATGCCCAAAACAAAGTGGATTTTTAAAGGGAAAATTGCTTTGCAGCATTGTTTTCTTGCCAGTTTTGTCCATAATCTGTGCTTTAAAATTATCCAGGTTCAGCTCTTCTATTCTATAGATCAAGGCCCATTCAGGATAACATTCAAGAGGAGAATATTTTTGACAGAGGGGTTTTTTTTAAACCAAAGAAAAATTAATTTTCTAACAATGATATTGTAAACCTGGACTAATTGTCGTCTTCAGTACTGAAAAAGGAACTAATCAGTATTTAATAAGTTCAATCAGAGCTTCTAAGGTCACATGCTCTGTTTTAAAAATGCTGATTTTTGCAACAGTTCTTTGCTTGTTGGTTAATAAGGGGCATCTTTGATCGCAATACTCAGGAGAGTGTTTTATTCCTTCTAAATTTAAGTACAGTTGGATATCAGAAAATGGAAGCCAAAACTAAATCTATGTCCCAGGAGGAAGAGAGTTTTAATTTCTCAAGTTTTCTTTCTACTGTGTAACATCCATGAATGAGACCTTATAAATAAAATATTTTTTTTTTTAATATTACACTGAGCATGGACAGATAAAGAAATGTTTAAATTTCTCCCCCAAAATAAATGTTGAGCAGAAGCACTTTATCCTAAACCCCCTGAGGTTTCCTGTTGAGGTTTTATCAGTTTCTGAATTTGTAAGCAGGGAAAAAAAAAAAAGCTGGAAAAGTGTTTCAAACTTTGAAGAGGTTCCTTTTTTTCATGCTGCTGCTTTCAATTAAATTTTCGTTCATGTGATAGAAATGTAATTAGTAATTCTGATCCTTTTTCTACTATTTTAATAGAAAATTGCATAGGAAGGAATTCAGAGTAAAGGCTCATCAACTCTACCCTTTCTAACAGAGTCATCAGTGAAGAGTGTGGAACTCACCATGCCCTTGGGCTTGGCCTTTAAATGTCCTCCATTTCTGTGAAAAACCACCAAAATTCCACCTCTTTGCTTTCTAATCTGGAGTCTGATCAAACAATCTGGTGACAGTTTCAACTTGAAGAAATGCTCTTAATTTTAATTTCCATTCATGAGGAATTTTTCAAGCATTTTGCAGCTAAGTTGAACTCAGGGAGTCCCCAGTGCTAAAGCTTTTTTTGAGGCTCACTTCCAACCTCCAGTAAAAGCAGCTGATGGAAGCTGGAGTTAAATTTTGGCCTGGAAACCTCCACAGAGCTGTTTTCCAAAAGGAATATAAAGGATATTTATTCCTTTTGAGGAATATGTGAATATTTCTGTGCTTTTGAACAGAACACTTTTCTGGGAAAGGTTTTCTAAGTCAGCACAAAGGCAGTAGATAGGCAATGGCCTTGTGCAAGGATTCTTTTCTCAGGATGCAAAGATTTAATCAAATTGCCTTTTTCAGTGCTGATTCTCTTTGCTCAGCACAAATTAAGTGTTTTAAGATTAATTTACCTGCTGAAGGCCCTTTTTTTGCTGAGGCTCTTATTTTTGAGGCTCACTCTTGACCTCCAGTAAAACCAGTTGATGGAAGGTGGAGTAATATTTTTGTCTGGAAACCTCCACAGAGCTGTTTTCCAAAGGGAATATAAAGGATATCTTTATTATTATTTATTTTTATATCTTTATTGTTATTTATTATTATCTTTATTCTTCCATTTGAAGAATATGTGAATATTTCTGTGCTTTTGAAGAGAACACAATAAACAGAGGTTTTTCTGGGGAAGGTTTTACAACTCAGCACAAATAAGCAATGGCCTGCTGAAGGATTCTTTTCTCAGGATAGAAAAATAGAAAGATTGAAGTAAATTTAAGTACATTTCTCAATGCTAATTGTCTTTGCTCAGCACAAATTAAGTGTTTTAAGATTAATTTACCTGTTGAAGGCCCTTTTTTTTGCTAAGGTTTTTATTTTTGAGGCTCACTTCCAACCTCCAGTAAAACAGTTGATGGAAGCTGGAGTAATATTTTTGTCTGGAAACCTCCACAGAGCTGTTTTCCAAAGGGAATATAAAGGATATCTTTATTATTATTTATTTTTATATCTTTATTGTTATTTATTATTATCTTTATTCTTCCATTTGAGGAATATGTGAATATTTCTGTGCTTTTGAAGAGAACACAATAAAAAAAAAGAGGTTTTACTGGGCAAGATTTTGTAAATTATCACAAGGGCTGTAAAACAGGCAATGGCCTTGTACAGGGATTCTTTGCTCAGGATAGAAAGATTTAAATAAGTTGCTTTTTTCAATACTGATTCTCTTTACTGAGCATGACAAATTAAGTGTGTTTAGATTAAATTACCTGCTTAAATCCTGTCACTTAAATGTCCCTTGCTAAAGCACAGATCCAATTCTCTGTTTCCCTGTTGTTAATAGGGGACAGTTCATATTGGCCATGTTATCAGTTTTTCCCACTGGAGATAAGGCAGAAAGCACTTGCAGCCCAAGGTCATCTCCAAAAAACCTCCAAAATTCTCTTTTAGGCCTGGCAGATATCAACAGAGCCCTACAAACTCTGCAGTGTTTTGCTTGATTTTTAACATGGCAGAGGAAATTACGTTATTTTCATTAAGTGTCCAACCAGAACCAGCTCAGCCTCTTAAAATCCCTGGAGTTTCTTCCTGCTTGGCTCCATTCTTGGTGCTTTGGTGATCTCCTGAGTCTTTGTTTTCATTAAAAAGAACTAATGTCTGCATATCTCTTACAAACACTCCTAATAATAGACATTAGAAATTACCTGAATTTGTATCATTTTGGATTTATAGATTTAATAAGGGTTATTTGCACTTCCTATTTCTGTTTCATTGGATTTCTTCCCTTTAATTAGAATTTAATTTGATACTCTGTGGGGCATTTAATAATGTCATTTTTTTGTACTAGTGTTGTTCACACAAAGAAACAAAGAAATGAAAACTTGCAGTCCATAACTCAGAATGTGGATTCAAGTTGGAAACCTGACTAACTATTGCAACTCTCCAGTCATATTGAACAAGTTTTGATGCCATAAAAACTGTCCTTGGTGGTAAAGTCCAGGCCTCTAACAAGAAGGGAAAGAGAATCCTTCAGGAAACCCCTATCATTGTACTGAAGGGTTTCCTGTAGCTCCTGTAAATGTGTAAATCCATTTTTCTTTATTTTACCAACCCACTGATAGGTAGAAGCACCACTTCTCTCAGGTGTGCCACACTTTCAGATTTGTTCCCATTTTTTTCCCCATTTCCCACTTGTTTTCCTCAGTTATTTCCAGGTGCTCCAGACATGATCACTGCTCTGTCAGTCTCTTTTATTTTTTAAATGACAAATCAGCCATAATGCAAATGATGCTTCCAAAGAATCAAAGTAAAAGCCCCATCAAGGGATCACAATTGTGCAACATCTTCATTCCCTTGTCAACTGTGGCAGTCCCATCCCAAATACAATTAAATTAATTTGCCTGTGCCATGTATTTCCTGCAGTTCATTTCAGTGTAGATTTGGATAATCTCCTCTACTCGTGGGAAGAATTACATATTTGTAAATAGAAATCAATGCCAATCAAGTGCAGCAAATTATTTCAGATTGATGTCTTCAAAAAATTCTCAGGGAGGAGAAGAAAAAAGCCCCAAACCCTTCTGCAGTTCATGATAGGAGGGGATGTGCTCAGCATCAGAGTTGTTTCCTTGGAAACAAGGAGCCACATGATGCCCAGGGCTGGAGGAGCATGCTCAGGGCAGAAAGAAATCAGATTTTGCTTCTTTTGTTCTGAAAGCCAGCCCAGGTTTGCTGCTGGGAAAGCTCTGCCTCGTGTGTGAGTGAGTCCAGGTGATGGGCACAGAGGGGCTGGTGCCTCAGGTTTTGGCTTTTCTATTTTCAGGTTCTGTGCTGCTTTGGTGTGTGGGTCTGGGTTCACATCAGGGGATGCTGAGCTCTGTGCACAGAGCAGGGACACAAAACAATTCCTGCTCCAGCTGGGCACCAAGGACAAAGGATCCAAATCTCAGCCCAGAGCACAAACACCGTGGGCTGGAGAGAGAAAAACAAGGATGGGACTGCAGGGGCTAAAGCTGGAATGGGACAATGAACTGTAAGATGCAAATGGAGCAGAACTGATCCAAGGGAGAGACCCCGTGCCTGGCTGTGCATTTTGGGGCCATTTTGGTTCATTTTGGGGCCATTTTGGTTCATCTTGGGTGCAGCCCTGGCTGGGCTCTTGTGCTGCCCAAGGTGCACCCATTGAGGAGATCCTTTTGCTAAATCCCTGCTTTATTCTGTAACTCTGCCCAGCCTCTGCTCTAGGGCAGCCTTCTCACCCGCCATGGGTGCTGGAGCCTTGACCAACATGAGGTGCAAAACTCCCATTTGTCCTGTGGGAAAACTCTGCCCCCTGCACGCAGAGTTTCAAAGGAAATCTCAGCAAAATGAATTTCAGTTCCCACTCTGAAGGGGAAAATGACCCCAATGACAGATCACAGCAGCAAGCTCTTATCTGCCAAAACAGATAAACTCAATTTTTCTCCCCCATTTCAGTTCTGCTCATGAGCTGCTGCTTTTCCTTGTTTACAACCTTACATTGGGACAGTATTTGAGATGAAATCACAAAAAAACCCCCAACATTGATGAGGAAAAATTCCTGAAATGAATCACTCAGTCCTCAGGGGATTTTAAAGTGTGTTTTCAGAAAGAAAGTGCTTGCTTTAAGATGGAGAAAGAGCCTGATCTGTGTAGTGCAGCTCTGATGGTTGGCATTTGTAGCTCACAGTGTGTCTGGAATACAAAATGAGCCATTCACAGACACCCACAGGCTGCTGGGGCTGCAGCCTGAATTTATTCAAGCCCATACTCAATCTGATTTCCCTGAAGAATAAGACCTCTGTTGGAGCTCTCTTGAATCACACTTGTTTTTCCTAGCTGACTAGAGGTGGATGGGCTTTTAAAAATAGCCCAAACAGGCACTATAAATAATATAAAAATAAATATATGTTTTTATGTCAATAACACACAGGTTACAAAAGTACATTAAAAAAAAATAAAAAACAACATAAGATTGAGGTCAGGGTTTCTTTGCCCCTAGTTCATGGCAGTGTTGCTGTTGTTGCTACTCTTTCCTAACTCTTAAAATTGCCATTTCATCTGCCTGGACCATAATAAGGAAATTAAGAAGGAACTCCTGAAAAAGCTTTGTTTTACCTGACAGATAATTCCTGTTGTTCTTCATTTTTTTTCCTTGTTCAGCCCTTCCTTGGGCCTTAAAATATTTGCTCTCCAGCAGGATGCAAAAAGAGCAGTTGTATAGATGAAATATACACCAGAATTAAAGTATTTGAGGGAAATTCTGTGTTGTTCTTTCTATTCCCAGTAACTAATAGAGGCAATGGGAATGTTTGCAAGAAAATAAGATTTATTTGAATACCTTTTCCAGACTTCAAATGCTTAATACATTTCAGCTAAAACAGCAGGCTGTACAAATCCACCCCAAACCAAAATCCTAAAATTCCTGACAGAGAGAGAGGAGTAAGGATAATAATCATAAATGTGGCTGCTGCAACTCCAGCACCACGGGACCCTATTGCTGGAATTCCCCACTTGATTTATTTTTTATTTATTTTTTTTTTGCTGGATGCTGGAATTCCCACCTTTTCTGCTCATGGAGAAGCTCTAAACTCTCTGCTGGAGTTCTTTCCCATTTTATAAACATTTATCTCTGTCTTGGGCACAGCACATGCAGAAAGTCCTTGCAGCATTTCTGGCTGGACTTTTCTCCTGGGAGGGGAAATTTGTGATTTCTGGCCCTAAATGCAGCAGTGTCTGTTTGTACAAAGTGCAGTGCTGTGGATTTGTGACTTCTTGCATGATTTTATCTCCCTAGGTAGGGGAGTTTGCCACTCTCCTTGGCAAACTCTGTGACCACTGAGAAATGAGCCCTTTGTGCCCTTATTTCCCATCTTTCAAAAGCATTTTATTGACATGAACTATCTATGGTCAAACTAAATATTTTTTTCTTTTCTTTTTTTAAATGAGGAACCAAATGGTTTTGTTTTCTTTGGTTTCTGTCCATTTTCAGAAGATAAAAAATAATAATTACTGCTCCAGCATTACAAACCCATAACTTTAGAAGCAATTATAAATTCTGCTTCAAAAAATTCTGCCTGTGATGGCTCAAAACACTTCCCAGCCATATTTATGGATTTGCTCCATGCAGTTTGGAGTGGCCTTGTGTGAATTTATGCAGTGATCCCACAAAACTGATCGTCAGAAGGGCACAGCTGCTGTGTTTAAATAGAAATCCTGACCTACAGAACCCTGTTTCAATTAAGCAAAAAGAAAAGGGACATTTTTAGTGCTTTCCTGAGTTTCTCAAACTCCCAAAGCTCCATTTCTAAACTTAAAGGTCGCCAAATATTTCAGAGGGCTGATAACAACAACGCTGATAATGAATTAGCAATTTGTGGTGCCAAAAGTTCAGAGTCTGCCTCTGCAGCTGATTTGCAGCTTCATTTCTTCTCTCTCTTTAATGACTTGCTCTGCAGTTAATTACATTGTTCTGCTCTCTCTGCACTGACACTGGTAATTTTACAAAACTGCTTTCAATTTGAACTTGTCATCAGCACTGAAAACTGAAATTGCACACGTTGGAGGGCTGGGATCTCCACTACATCACACAGGGAGCAAAGGAAAACGAAAGGGATTGTTGAGGAGAAGCAGCACAACAATTGAGTTAATGGAATGGCCATTGCCTGCTCTCAGGGAGTTTTAGAAATATCTGCACTTCATTCCAGCCTTGTCTCAGTCTAAGATGATTTAGCCAGTTGAATAATCAAACGTTTTCAGTTTTCAAATAACAATTTGGGCTTTTGGGGCTTTTTAAGTCCAGTGTTCAAGAAGAATATTCAGCAAATAGAGCTAAGTGATTTATTTTATCCTGGTCCTACCCAAAGCACCTGCTTTTGCACTAAACAACACTGGAATTAGTACTTGCATTTATAAAGGCAATTAAATATATTTTAAAGTAAAGTGTGCTTTGTGCAAGTCATTTTTGCAACATAATTTTTTCTTGAAATTATTCCAGCCTCCTGATGCTCTGGGAGAAAACCTTTCCTAATTTCTGATGGGTTTTTACACCTGTGCACAATGAATAGCCAAAGAAGCTTTATTGCCTTTTCAGTGTGAAAGAGAGAGCAGCTTTTCCTTGAAAATCATCTTGGAATAGAATAAGAAAAAATAAGGAAAAGCCAGATTATTCTGGGATCTTGTGAAAAGCAGACACAAGAGACAGAATCAACGGTGCTGTGACAAAAATTAACTTTGTGGCTGTGCTAGAGGAACAGCCACAAAGTTTTTATTATCCCCAAATATTTTTATTATCCAGCTGAAAGCCTCATGTGCCGAATGAGATAACAGCGATTTCTTTAAGGATGAAATTTTATTTTCTGGAAGTATTATTCCAACCAAAAACCACAAGTCCTTCTATGGTATAGGAACTTTTGGATACCCTTTTACACCTCTGTGTGTCCACTTTAGAAAAACCAATTATTTTACAATAATTTAATTTTTTTTTCATTTATTGGACTGCTCAGTCACCTCAAAGTCCTGCAGAGTTCCACTGTGTGAAACACAGGGCCCACACTCAGGACCTTCTCTGAAAAGGTAGAAATCTGCCTCAATTTATGAATATCTTTGGTGCACAAAACTTTCCTTTTGCTCATCATATATCTTACAAAAATATTGGGAAAACATTTCTCTGCTTTACTCAATGATTTTTCTACTGAATGCTCAGACTAGAGTTAATAGCTTAGGATCAGGACTAGCAAAAAATAAGCTTGGCAAGTCAGGTCATCAAATATTGCAAAAAAAAAAAAAATTATGTATTTACTTGAAAAAATATTACCCCTCCCCAAAAATATGGTTTTTAAAATATTAAAAAAATTATTTCCTATCTACTTCACACAGAGATTTAATCTTTCCCTCCTCATTGGTTTTTAGGGGGTGGTCAGGTTTTCTCTGCTTTCAGAACCATTATACTGGAACTTCTTCCTGAAGAAAAGAAATGTATTAACTTATCAATCAAAATATAAATTTGGGGCTGCAAAAACCCTGCAGTCAAATAAAAGCACAACTTGCCAGTGACATATTACCTCACCTGGGACAAATTCCTGAAGTTCTACCTCTCTTACACCTGCATTTCTTAACTGGAATAGATAATCATCTTATAGAATTGGAATAGATAATAATAAATAATAATCTTAATTCGATTTTTTTTCCTGAAAGCTGGTCTAGAACTCAAATAATTACCAGGAAAAGAAAAATGCATGGCCGTGCTACCCACAAAGATTGTCAAAAGAGATTATCATAGTCTGGCCAAAAAATGTAATTATTTCAACACACCACTGTATAAATAGAGCATTCAAATAACAAACTTGAGGGAGGAATGTTTTGACTCTTGGAAATCTTCCAGGAATATTTTTGGGAGGAATTACAATTTAGCCTCGGTGATGCCTTGGTGCTGCTGACGTGGTTGGCTGAGGTGCTGTGCAGATGGTGGAGGCAGAGCAGGAATTTCCCTGCCATGCCCTTCAGTTAATGTGCAGCTCCATTTTTCAAGCAGAGTAAAAGAATGTGTAAATCTGAGTTGTCACCAGCACCTCCAAATCGCTAAAATTGCATTTTAGTGCTGTTCCCATGGCTGGCACTGCTCTCGTTCCAGCACAAACTGGAATACTGGGGGTTCAGGCACGTGCCATGGATTGTGCCTGGTTTTTGGCAGGTTGGTGCTGCTGAGCAGGTGCTGCCACACAATCCCAGCTGGGAGTGCCAGGCTGTGCTGCCCTGCTGTCACAGCACACAGGGCAAGCTGCATCCCCCAGCCATGGAAACTCAGACATTCCAATTCCTTTTGGAAATGAGCTTCTCCAATTCTCTTGGAAATGAGCTCATGGGCACAGATTGCTCATTTTATAAACATTACAGAGATTTTTTATCTGATTATTACACCTTAAAGTGCAAGTGTGTACTATGCTCTTGATGCCACAGGATTTTAACTTTTGTATTTTCATTTATTGGTACTCCTGCAGTTCTTTAGTGAGTCACTCCAAACTGCACACCCAGTGTCAGCTGCAGCTTCCCCATTTTGGGCACACACAACAATTCCTCTCCAGGCCTGGCAATCAAGGACACCTCACTGCCCCAGGGCCCAGAGATGGGAACAAAAGGGACTTGGGGGGAGCAAACTTGGGCTCAATGACTTCATTACCTGCAGCTGGAATGGGCAGATGAACCCTCAATGTGCAAATGGACCAAACTGATAAAAGTATAAAATCCTGTGAGCCAGGGTCCATTTTGGGTGTAGGCCCCTGGGGGATTTCATCTGCCCTAAATGTACCTGCAGGTCCTTCAATAAACAGAACTGCTTTTTATTCCCTTAATTCTGTCTGGCCTCTGGTTTAGATGGCCCTGACAAGGCATCACTCTAATATTCCTCAATTTAATATTGATTTTAGCAGAATGGGAACTTTGAACAACCACTGCCATCGTTATTTACACTGCTACATTCCTGGCAGTGCTGCTCCCCCATTTATTAACAGGTGCAGCTGGTTTCACAACAAACATCTCTAAAGCCTGACAAATATTCATCATTTGAGTTTAATTAGAGACAGAGTAATGGGCTAGCTGGAAATTCAGGGATAACAAGTGCAAAACCCCAAGCAGAAGTCTCAGCTCTGGGTGACATCACATGCCAACTCCCAAAATTCACTGAGTGGCACCAGTGATGCCCCTGTTTGGTACAAAAGTTTCTGGTTTTGTGGCCTCTTTTTCCACCTGCTGCAGCTTCCCCTGGGTGCTGTGTTGGGCAAGGGCATTCCTGGAGCAGGAGATCTCAGCCTTCCTGGCATTCCCAATCTCATTCAACTGCAAAACTGATTTTTCCAGTGATCACCTCATCTCTGCTTCTGCTCTTACCCATTTTTGCAGATAGGTGGGAATTATTAATGATGAAATACAAAGTTTCAGCTGCAAGATCTCCTTTATGGCTCCAAACACTGAAGTATAAAAAGTAAAATCCCAATAGTCTGGGAGCCAACTGCAGCCCTTTCTGCATGATGTCCTTGGGGTTTTGATTTGGCAGGATCCCTGCCTTCTGGGTGGTCTGCAGATCTCCAAGTCCTCTGGCAAGTGAATGGCCTTTTTTCCAAAGCAACTGGCCATATCCTCTTTTTTTTTCTTTTTTTTTAATTAAAAAAAGTTATTCAGCCACTTAGTCCTTTCAGTTTCACTCAGGAACTCCATTCTAGAGAGACTTTTGGTGGTTCTTAATTCAGCTAGACAGAAAGTTTCTAGTGACACTGCATTATGCAAAATCCCCAACAAACACAGAGGGGAGGAACAAGTTAAATATGTTGGTAGAGGAAGAAGGATGTTTTTAAAAGTCTCTGGAAGGAAATCAACGGAAGTTTCATGTCTTACACGCTCTGCCTCTTAACTGCCCCTGTGAAATATTTATTTTATATTTTGCTTGCATAGCTCCATCTCCTCAACAAGAGAGAGGTGGAGGTATTAATGCATTTATCCTGGCCCTGTGGTGTGGTTACAATGAGAACATTTCAGTGAGACGTTTTAGCAAGGAGGAATTGAGCAACTTGTCCTGTGATGAACCTGCCAGGGGAATTCAGGAGAGGGATTGGGAGCAGGGGGAACCAAAGCTTGGCAGGTGCTGGGGGTCACCACAAGCCCAGGGAAGGCTTGAACAGACTCCTCAGTGTGCAGATTTGATCCCTGCTGGAAGTGGACAGGATGTGCAACCCACATGGAGCAGGGACCGAGGTGACAGCTTGATGGCATTTGCATTTTGCAGCCCTCCTGTTTCAGGGGAAAGAGGACAGAAAACTCCTGTTTGGCCATAGAAGAAAAAAACAAAAAACAAAAAAACAAAACCACTCCATCCCTGAAGAAGAAACCCCTGAAAACACTTCAGTGTTACAGGACTTGTTCAGACCTTTGCAAAGTTCTAATACCAACTTATAAAGGGAATAAAAATGGAATTAATTAATTAATAAAATTAACTAATTAATAAAAATGGAATTAATTCCTGCTGGAAACATGAAACACTGAGACGAGATTAGTATTAATTCTTGCCCTGTTCCTACAGATGTTATAGAAATACATTTATTTCTATATTTAAGCTGTATTTAATAATTTAGCTGTGTTCTGGGAAATGGGAAGGCATCAGCTTAGTCAAATTCCAGAGTTGTCCCTGTCAGAGAATTATATATTTTTTTAGATTGTGCTGTAAATTCTAAAATCCCAGCAGGCATTTCCCCTTTCCCCATCACTCTTGACTGTGAGCACATGACTGGAAAAAGCAAAAAAATGTTTTATTAGCATCTCTTAAAACATTTCAGCCAATAAAACCTGAATTTCAGCCACCAAAGCCTCTAAAAATATCCCCAAGGAGTTGTTTCACTTCCCATTCTGATTACAGCATAAAAACTCTTTATAGTGCAGAGCTGTGGGTTCACTGCCCCATATTTTGAAGTGGTTTAATGCATTATTTCTGCACAGGTTGTACAAAATAGCAGCTGCTCAGAGAAACCCAAGTTTTAATTTTTGAACTGAAGTGTGAAGCACCAGACTTTCACCACCCTGAAAATGCCTTTCCTGTGGGAGGATGTACTCACATTATTCACCTGTCAGAGTTTTCTCTCCAAGGTGTTTACAACCCCAGGGTTGTGCTTTGAAAGTTAAGTGAGGCTCAGTGGCTGTGCTGCACATTTTTGGGAAGTAAAAAGCAATTCTAAAAAGCTATTTAGGTGTAAATTAGCGAAATTTGTCATTTTCAATTAAACTTAAAAGTGGATTAAGACAATAGTGCAGCCTGGAAATCAAGGCTAGCACAGGAATAATCCATGGGAACGATGATCCCTCTGGAAATGTGGGACTGCAGCCTGCCTCCCTCAGGGATCAGTGCCCTCGCTGATTACCCTGAGAAGATTTACAGGGTGATTAAAAGCTGCAGGAATTTCAACAGGAAAAAAACAAACAACAAGACAACAAAACCAGCAATCATGTTCCCCAGTTATGCTTCCTGTTAGGTTCCCCAATTTTCTCATTTACACTGAAATCCAAAGTGCTGGGTCCTCCCAGACCTTATTTCACTTTTGAATTTCACTGCAATCATCATAAAGCTGTAATATCAGGAATTCAGTGCTGGAGAAGAGATTTACACTATAAATGCTCTTTTTTTTTACCCCAAGACATGCCTAATTTTGAATTTTTTTCTCCCAAACACAAATTATTACTAAAAGTTTATCTATGGGCATGCCTACTATATTTTCACATTTTTTTCCTCTCTCCACCAGGTTCCTATATGCTTGAATAAAAAAAAAAATTAATCAAGACCATCTTTCAATCTTTTGAGTGAACAAGAGAGACATCAGTCATTTGAATCTTAAGATTCTTAAATAGAAACAGATATTCTGAAGGAGTACTCCAGCTACCTAACAAATAATTGGAAATTCCTAGAGGCTTAATCAAGTACTATGATGGCTTGAATTGTTAATATTTATCCCCTCCACCCCTCAAAAAATAAAAGTCTGGCATATTAAAAGTTTATTTATCCTTTAAAGATTATATTAAAAATAATATTATATTATCCTTTAAATATTATATTTAATGTCCTCTCAAAAGCATGGTCAATGAAATGAGGATCATCACACAAAAATATTAAACAAAGTATTCCAGGAACCAGCATCTTGCATTATATATGTCCCTTAAATTAAAAAAAAAGAAGAAAAAGGGCATGTTATGGATTTTAGAATAGAAAAATTAATTAAGTTTTGCTTTATATCCAATGGTTTCTAAATTGCCTTAATATTTTCCCTAAGATTGTTGAGTTCCTGGGAAAGGGGCAGGGTGTCAGTCCTGTGAGGGGCTGAGGGAGCTGGGAAGGGGCTCAGAATGGAGCAAAGGGGGCTCAGGGGGGCCCTTTGGCTCTGACAGGAGGGGACAGCCAGGGGGATTTGGGATCCTATCCCAAGGAACAGGGACAGGAGGAGAGGGAACAGCCTCAGGCAGGAATTCCCCCATGGAAAGGGAGCTCAGGGATTGGAACTGCCCAGAGGGGTTTGGAGTGCCCAACCCTGGAGGGTCCAAGGAATTCCTGGATGTGGCACTCAGAGCTCTGGGCTGGGGACAGGGTGGGCATGGGGCACAGCTGGGCCTTGGTGGCCTGGGAGATCTTTTCCAACCTCAGTGATTTGGGATCTTTGAGTCTAAGATTCCATGGTTTATTCTGGGATCCTTTCACTCCAGGATTCCATGGTTTATTCTGGGATCCTTTCACTCTAGGATTCCATGGTTTATTCTGGGATCATTTCAGTCCAGGATCCCATGGTTTATTCTGGGATCCTTTCACTCTAGGATTCCATGGTTTATTCTGGGATCCTTTCACTCCAGGATTCCATGGTTTATTCTGGGATCTTTCACTCTAGGATTCCATGTTTTATTCTGGGATCCTTTCACTCTAAGATTCCATGGCTTATTCTGGGATCCTTTCACTCCAGGATTCCATGTTTTATTCTGGGATCTTTCACTCTAGGATTCCATGTTTTATTCTGGGATCCTTTCACTCTAGGATTCCATGGTTTATTCTGGGATCATTTCAGTCCAGGATCCCATGGTTTATTCTAGGATCTTTCACTCTAGGATTCCATGGTTTATTCTGGGATCCTTTCACTCTAGGGCTCCATGTTTTATTCTGGGATCTTTCACTCTAGGATTCCATGGTTTAATCTGGGATCTTTCACTCTAGGATTCCATGGTTTATTCTGGGATCTTTCACTCTAGGATTCCATGGTTTATTCTGGGATCCTTTCACTCTAGGATTCCATGGTTTATTCTGGGATCCTTTCACTCTAGGGCTCCATGTTTTATTCTGGGATCCTTCACTCCAGGATTCCATGGTTTATTCTGGGATCCTTTCACTCCAGGATTCCATGGTTTATTCTGGGATCCTTTCACTCTAGGGCTCCATGTTTTATTCTGGGATCCTTCACTCCAGGATTCCATGGCTTATTCTGGGATCCTTTCACTCTAGGGCTCCATGTTTTATTCTGGGATCTTTCACTCTAGGATTCCATGGCTTGCCTGCAGCCCTGGGTTTCTGGCTGAGCCTGGGACCATCTCTGGGGCTGTTCTTGCCTCCTGTGGCTGCTCTGGGCAGGGCTCTGGCTGCTGCTGCCCTTTGCTTCCCTTTCCTTAGGGAGCAGTGAGCCCATGGAAGGCCCTGGCTCTGCTCTTCTGGAGTTCTTTTAAAATGACCTGTTAAACCTCAGTAATTCTTAATTCCTACAGCTCATTTTCCTTTGTAAATCTTGAGCTTTGTACTATTACAGCCTCTGCATTTTTAATTCAGTAAGCACTGCAGAAACACAACAGTATTACATTTTTTGCCTTTTTTTTCTAAAGGAGATTTACATGTCCTGATTTGGCAAGTTTGTAATTATCCAAATGTGTTTCCATTTAAATTTGCTGTTTTCTCTCTTTATGCAGCTGCATTTGGATTCTTCCCAATTTGCCCTCTCAGATTGTCACTACTCCAGTTCCATTTATGCCTGCAAAGATTATACTTTTTTTGTTTTTAATTTTAAAAACCCAACAACTAAAAAAACCCAAACCTGCAAACTCATTCTTGTGAGGGTGAGAGGAAGAAGAGGAAAAAAATTCCATGGTTTAAAAGGGTCAAAGAGAAAAATAAGAAAGTACATCAAGGGAAGGCTCCTGATACACATTTTTCTTGTCTGAAATATTTGTATTGCCTCAGCTGGAGAAAGGAAATAGTCAAGCCAGAGCAATTGCATGATCTCCAACTTCTCCTGCAAATAAAGGAGCCCCAAGCCTCCATCTGTGACTTCTGTGGCATCAGGAGGAGTGCAGAACAAATCCTTGCTGGCATCAGACATGGGAATGGCAGAGCCATGGGAATTGATGGTGAAACTGGCAGTGTTCTTCTTCCCTGAAAGATTTTAAAGTTTTCCCTGGCTGTCCAGAGAGAGGGAATTCTGAAACCTTCTGCCACAGTGAAGAGGCAGAGGTGCCTTTTATTGCTGAGCATCTGCAGAGCAGAGAGCTGGTAGGACTGCCCTCCCTCAATCCTGCACCCAGGCCAGCCATCCTCCCACCTGGGACTGAGCAAGGGGCAAATCCTGCTCCATTTTCATCCAAATGTTGGTTTGTTAAAGCTCAACCTGCTCTGCCTTAAAAATGTTGTGTAGAATCTCTCTGGACCAAAACAGCAAACATGCCCCAGCTGTGGAGTGCTCCTGAAGATCTCCCATGCACACAGGGGTTTTGTTCAGGCAAAAAGGGAAGAAGAAAGAGCCCTCAAAGCAGATGTGCTTGCTGGCCTGCCAATCACAGCTGCATCCAAATTCTGGAGGGAGCAGGGCAATGATGGCTTCATCCTTTGCCTGGATCTGATCAGAACCTGCTCAGCTCAGTGCAATAGAGAGCCCTGGAAATGATGTGCTTTGATAATCCCAGCAGCTCTCCATGAGTGCTGCCTCTGCCTCAGGGTTCATGCAGGCAATTGGAGCTCTCTGCTGCCGTGGATTTGAATATGTAAAATGAGATTTCCTTGAAATAAGCAGAATTTTTACTACACTGAAAATGAAGCAAAATATGCAGGGGTTGATTTCTTGTCAGTGTTTCAATCAGTTCTGCATATTTTAGTGAAAGGAAGGAATCTCCATCTTCAGCTTTACTTTTCTTGTGGATTTTTTGCTGCCAAAGCTATAAATGGAGAAAAGTTCAGTAGAACTAAAGGGATATAAAATGAGAACTCCACAGCTCTGTACAAAAGTCTTTCATTGAAGCCTTACATTCTACCTGGTTTTAGGGACTCAGCTTTGCTCAGCTGAGCTCAGTGTGCTATGGAATATCTAAAACTCCAAAGTTCCACTTCCAAACAGGGATAGAAACAGAAATATATAAATTTAGAAATAATTATCAAATTTTCTGCCAACAGCAGGAGAAACTTACCATTGAGTTCATCATATCTCAAACTTAATGCAGTGAGGCAATGCTTTAAAATCCCATATGCCTGTGAAATTGGGGCTCTATGACATTCTGCACTGCTTTGTCTCCAAAAGAAGGACCATGAAATTTTGGCAGTGGCTGGAACTGGGTGTTTAACTCAAAAGGTTAGAGATTTTTAATCCTTTTGTTTTATTTCTAGTGCAGCTAATTTGCCTTTTTGCAAGTATCCTAGCAACCTTTTTTTCCCCCTCCCCTTTCTCCAGCACTGTAAAGGTTAGGTAAGGATTCTGGAGAGATTGGCCTAAAATATAAAACAAACTGACAGAAGAACCTTTCTTAAAGGCACAATTTTTTTTAGTACCATTCTGACAATTCTAACAGGTTTTAAGGGAAAGGGGACAAGAAGCAGAGGAACAATCCTGGAAATAACTTCCAATAGTTTGTAACTCTGTGAAATATTAAACTGAAGAAGGGTTTATGCTTGACAAAGGGCAACCTCAGCACTAGGGATCATTCCCTGTGGACACTCAGGGACAAAACCTTTAGAATAATATTTGGTGAGGTGAAAACTTGAAGCGGCCAAAAATTGTTGAAACCTATTGAAACCCAGAGTTTGTTCTGCTGCAGCCAAAATATTTCCAGCCAGAATTAGGAACTCTCAAAGTTCTCCTGGATGAGATTTATATCAATAACACAACATGGGGATGGTGTGAACAGAAACCATTTCCTGCTCACTGCAGGTGCAGCCCCAGGAGCTGTCAGGCATGACCAGAGTTTGTCACCATGACATTTTCTGAAAAATCCTCTTTGCCCAGGGTTTTCTCCTGAGAAGCTGAGAAGCCTCAGAGAGGAATGAAAACAACAATTATCTGATTGCTGCTCCTGTGTTTGCTGCTCTGGAATGAGGCTTGGACATTGTTTACCAACAGGTGCTTGTTTGGTTGGTTCCATGTGAATTATTTTTAATTAATGGCCAATCCCAGTCCGGCTGTGTTGGACTCTCTGAGTCAGTCATGAGCTTTTATTATCATTGTTCTTGTTAAGCTTTCTGATGTATCCTTTCTCTTTCTTTAGCATAGTTTTAGTATAGCATTCAAAATATAATTAATATAATATAATATAATATAATATAATATAATATAATATAATATAATATAATATAATATACCAGCCTTCTGAGAACTTGGAGTAAAATTCTCATCTCTCACCTCATCCTGGGGACCCTCACAAATACCACAAGAGTTCATTCCGGTCTGGTGTAAAATGTTCTGGATGTGCTTGGGTTACCTGTTCCAGCTCCACACCTGCTCCTGCCCTGCTGGAAGGTTCCATCCATGCAGCATTTCCTGACTGGCAGGCTATATTTAGCCACATATGAAATTTTAACTACTTCAGTCAAAATCTTGGGTCGGACCACATGGGATCAAGGCTGAATAGCAGAGTGCAAGTGCTGGAAGCTGTGCAGTGATGTTGATTATACAATCACAGGGCCTTTGGGTTTTTCTTTTTAAGGTGGGATGTGGTTTGGGTTTTTAAATTGATTTATTTATTTATTTTGATATCTTGTTGATCTTAAAGACATGTACATGTCCAATATCAGCTCTTCCAAGTGTTTATGCTTTTGGTTTGTTTCTTTTAAAGTTTTTCAATCTTCTATTCTGAGCCTCATTCTATTCCTGTACCTCCAAAAAGTAGCAAATATCAACTTTGAAGTAATCACAAGGATGTAATTTTTCAAATAAAGCAGGGGTGGAATTAATAATCAGCAGTTTTAAGCGTTGTTAAATAAAATTAGACTGTTTCACAGTTAATATACTTGTTTTAAAAGGCTTTTATTTTTTAAAAATGAAGATTCCTCTACGCTTTCACAGCCTGCATAGCAACAACAAAGAGCCTGTACAACCCCCAAGTCTTTACTGCTAATAAAAGAATTAATTGTTCAGCGCTTTACAAAAAACCCTAGAGCTTCCTGAACCTACGTGCTCTCAAACAGGTTCCACCTCATGCGGCCAGCTCCAAGCGGTTGGACTGCACGGAACGGCTTTTTTGGGGGAAAAAATGTCATTTATGGGAACGAGCCACCAGAGGGAGCCTGTTCCTGTGCTGGTACAGATGTGCTTTTTTAGGAACTTCAAACCCAACCCGACCAAAAAACCCCAAACAAACAAAACAACCAAAACAAAAGCCAAAATAAAATAATAATAATAATAATAATAATAATAATAATAATAATAATAATAATAATAATAATAATAATAATAATAATAATAATAATAATAATAATAATAACCAAAAAAAGCACCCCAAACCAAAAAGAAAAAAACCCCAAACAAAACAGAAAAAAACCCCTCAAGCCAAAGCAGTTTTGCTCTCAGCTCAATGGATTTGTGTTAAATATGCTTCCCACACTGACTGCACACCCCTGCTGCAAACTGACAACTTCAGCAGCAGCCACTTTTAGTTTTTGGTGGTAGAAAGTTGGATAATTGTCCCTTTTCTATTCCCAGTTTAGATTTCTGCCTTTCTGAGCTGCTGAAACAAGTGGCACTATCAGGAATGAGCCCCCCTGCCCTGCTCTCCCCAGATCTCTATCCTGTGTTTCCTGGATACTCTGGATTTTCTGCTCTCCTGGAACAGGGCTATTCATGGTCTGTTCCTCAACCAACAGCCTGGAAATGGTGTGGAAAAGTAGCTAGGAACAGCAGCCAGGGTCAGGAGGGGGCTTGGGAAACCTCCTCTCCATATTTTCCAAGGTATCTTTAGGATAAAAGGTGAGTGTTGCAGGAATGCCTCAACACAGCCAGGCCAGGGGTTATATTTATATATTTAATGGCTTTATATTTAATGGCAAGGGCTTACATTTATATATTTAACACACAGGCTATATTTAATAAAGACTGCAGCAAAAAAATGTCGCACTGAGAAGCTTTTTTAAGGGCTTGTTCCATCCAAGATCCATCGTTTGTGAATCCTAGAGCTCAAAACTCCTTTGCTGTAAAGCTAGTGAAATTCTGAGAACATAGAGGGATACATTCAATATAAGAGACTACCAAAGTCACACCTTTACATTGAGGCTTCAGAAAAATTATCCCCCAGCCCCTGCAAGCCTTCATCTTTTCCTGAGGTTAATTGGTGCAATTGCAATCAGACACCTGAAAATGGAGCACAGAGGGGACCGTGGAGTGGGAGCACAGGGACAGCTCCTTGTTATCCTTAAAACACAACACCTGTGCTTAAAAACCAACGTGGGGAGGAGATAAAAGCTGAGGCTGGGGGTTGTGTCTCTCTTTTCTCAGGCTCACACAGCCCCAGGGAGCAGCTCCCGCCCAGCTGTGGCCAGGGAAGTGTTGCCAAGGCCCCTCCGAGGTGAGAACGACTCAAGGAGCCAAGAGAAAACTTTGCCACGAATACCTCTTGGGAAGGAGGAAAGTTTGACAAGAAAGTCTCACAGATGTGTGTGCTTGGCAGAAAGATTTTTAAATGTGGAGTCTGATGAAGGAATAGAGATGGAAGCAAGTTTTGATCTAGAAGAAAAGAATTGCTGAGCCACTCTCACTGGATAACCAAGGAGGCAAAGGGTGTGTGAGTTAGAAGGGGTTTTTATGGCTTAGAGCAAAGGATAAACCCACCCAAAACAAGAAGATGTTTGTACCAAGCAGAAAGAGAGCACAGGCAAACAAGGCAGCAAAGTTGCAAGGAGAAAAAAGGTCTCAGAATTTTCCACTGCAAGAAAACTGAAAAACAACTTCCAGCTTAAACTGTAATGTACTGACTGTTAGTGACTGGAGAACAGTGACATGAATATGGTAATTACAGTAGTTATGATGGGCTATAGATAACAGTTAAGGTATAGATTGGTTCTGCTGTATGAAGATGCTCAGCAAAGAAAAGTCTATAATGCATTGTAACCAAACCCAAAGGGTCTCCAGGCCTGCCTGCAGCTGGAGCTGACAGCTGTGGGCACAGCTCTGTCACCCACCAGCCTGGGCTGCTGGAACTCGTGGATGGAATAAACTGCATTTTGGATACCATAAACTGCATTTTGGATACCATAAACTGCATTTTGGAGAGCCTCTGGAATCCCACATCCCTCATTTCAGCTCTTAAATACCTGCAGCTGCAGAGTGGGCACAAGGAAAACTTTTGCTTCCCAAGCCCACTCCCAGGAAACGGGGCAGGGATTTGAGACTGGGGAAGCATTGCCTCAATAAGAGGAATCTCCTCTCATTCACAGAGATGTGAGGTAAGGATTTTCCAGGCAAACTTTCAGCATAATCCAACTTTCTCTTTCTGTTCTTTAAACCAAACACCTGAACAACATTTCCCAAAAGCCCCTGTCAGTTCACATTTGTCAAGCAGCTCCTCAGGCAGCTTTATTTTCATCAGTAAAAACCTTTATGAGTTGTGTAAGGAAACCTCTTCCTAACCTGCTACAAAAAGACACCTGGCATGTGAACACCTGGCATGAGTTTGGGTTTCATACATGTTCCTGTGTGAACAGATGTCCTGCCCCACTTGCTGGATAGATTTAATTGTATTGAGGAGATTAAAGTGAAACTGAGATGAGTCAAGTTAGGTCACCTTGGTTGGAGGGGGAGGACTGAATTCCATGGTGGTAACTTTGGGAATTTTAATTAATATTCTGTGTGTAGTTTCACCAAATAAAGGGAAGAATGGGTGATACTTAATTACCGGCACTTACTGCTGCACAAAAGCTTTTGCCTGTGTTTTCTTGTCTCTGAACCATCCCCAAATTCTGATTATAGTCATTATGTAATTCATCCAAAGCAAACAGGGATCCTGGTCTGACTAGATAAACAATGGGCCTCCCCTCTCCTGCCCCAGAACTGGAAATGCTGACTCTCCTAGGCTGGTACCCCACGACAAACATCAAAGGAGGGTGGAGAATACTCTGGGTGTTTTATGTTTCTAAAGTTTGGGTAAAATCAGCCTTTTCTAGGAAGACCCACTGAGGTTCCACTGCACGTGCAAATGAGGCAGATGAGCTCTTCCATTCTCATAGTAGTTTGAAATAATGCTGGAACTTCTCACTAAATTCAGCACGTGGTTTTCTAAGCGTGGTTGCTGGGATTCTACTGCTGCCATAAATGATGGTGAGGACTGCCAAGGGCTGCCTATCTTTCTGTGAGAGAGAGATCTTTTGTTCTCCACAACATTTTTAGAATTTGAGAGACTCTGATCACTCAATTATGCACAGGACCTCTGACAAGTGGTTTGGCCTTCATTTCTGAGTTATAAATTGTTAGATAACCCTGTCAGCAAGGCTTCCTGATCAATAGGTCATTAACTGAGATTTAAATCTCATAGCCACTTAACAAAAACCACAGGGATTTGGAAATGTGGTGGTTTGATTAACCCTTTGGTTTATTTTTAACACTGTACTGGGTGAGCAAGTGACCTGGAGCCAGAGGTAAGCAGAGGAAGTATTTGTGTAGCACACAGAGCAGACCACTGTAATCTGGAGGGCGGTGAGGAAAGGAATTTTTGTTGAACATCTTGCCTTTGGTAGCTCTCTGTGGGTCTGCAATTTACCTTCCTGCTTTTACTGCCTCGTTAACACCTCATTAGTTTCTCTGCTTTGCTTCTAAGGGCAAATATTTCATCTGTTTCAGGGGGATTGTGATGCTAAAATTGGGAAAACAGCAGAAAACCCTTCAGTCTGCTAATCCTCACCATCTCAGCTCCTGCCCTCTGGAGATTTGCTCCTGTCTCACCCTGCAGCACTGCCTGTGCTCGTGTGATGGCAGGAGTCATTCACTGCCCCAGAGGTTTTAAACCAATTTAGTGCATTCAAACAAACTCTGGGGTTTGAAAGCTAAACCAGTATGTTTTTATAAATTTCTTGAAAATCAATGGAAGAGCAAATGCTAGAATGTAATAGAGCTACAGCCTTTTTGAGTTTGGAAAGCTCTTGTTGCACAGTTCATTCATAGGAAATGTACCAGTGCCTTTTAGTACTGGTTGACTGAAAAATGTATACTATATCATCCACAATGAAATTCACTATATAAACAAAACTTTAATTCCTGTTAAATATGAGCATGTGGCAAAAAATGGTTAGTGTGGTTTTGTGGAGTGGAGGATACAGAGGTAACCTGTAATCTTGTGCTTCATTCACATATTTGTACTGAAAATAATTGAATTTTGAGGCGCAAGAATTGTTAGCTGTGATCTGGAATGGTGCTGTGTCACTGACATATTTTCTGAAAAATACCTTTGCCAGGATTTTTCTCCTGAGAAGCCTCAGAAATGAAATGTAAACAATAATTATCTGATTGCTTGGAATGTAGTTTGGAAGATGCTTAGCAACAGGTGCATCTTTGATTAGTTCCATGTAGATTGTTTTTACTCGATGACCAATCCCAGTCCAGCTGTGTCAGACTCTCTGGTCAGTCACAAGATTTTATTATTCATTCCTTTCTAGCTTTCTGATGAAATCCTTTCTTCTATTATTTTAGTATAGTTTTAGTATATATATTTTTAATATAATATAATATCATACAATAATAAATCAGCCTTCTAAAACATGAAGTCAAGGTTCTCATCTCTTCCCTCATCCTGGGGACCCTCAAACACCACCACAGTACTGTGCCTCTACCCTTGTAGTAATCCTTTTAATGTGGTTACAGCAATTAATGTAATGTTTGGTGTGAATAATTTCTTCACAAATTCACACCACCAGTTCTGTGGGGATCATCTCCATAAAGAGGCAATTCCAGAGCACCTCATCTAAGACTACCAGTATTGTGGACTGAACAGACAAACAATTTATCTTTGCATTCATTAGTGCTGAGATTAATTAACTATTGTCAAATAGCAACATTTTATACTAAATTTGACTTCCTTTCATCTTGCCATGAATGATATGGCATTGATACACTTGCAGTTTGCCTTTTTAAGAGAGTGGCACTGGATGGATGCTCGTAGGGTCTCCCACCCTCTGGGACAGGCTGAGCTTGTGCTGGGAGAGAGAAGATTCCTCCCCAAAATCCAGCGTGTGTCTGGAGCAAAGCCTTCATCCCAATGAGCTTCCAATGGAAGGAAAAGGCTTTGGTCATAACAGGACTGACACCTGAACCAAAAATCCCAAAGATGAGGGAGAGAGGTGACTTAGCAAAGGTCCCAGAGGAGAACTGTGAGTACAATCAGTGTTTTGGATGGGGTTTGAGGTGTAAATATTTCTCTTGAGGCTCTAGCTGTGTGTCCTAGCAGCCGGGGGGACATCAGTGTCCTGTGGCAATGTTCCTCACTCGGGGTCACCAAAGGTGGTGGTGTTCACAGGGGTCCCAGGACAAGGGAAGAGATGAGAATATTGACTCCATGTTTCAGAAGGCTAATTTATTATTTTATTATATACATTATATTAAAAGAAAATTATATATTAAAACTATACTAAAAGAATAGAAGAAAGGATTCATCAGAAGGCTTGCAAAGAATAGAAAGGAATGAATAACAAAATCTTGTGACTGACCAGAGAGTCTGAGACAGCTGGGCTGTGATTGGCCATTAATTAAAAACAACTACATGAGACCAATCAAAGATGCACCCGTTGCATTCCACAGCAGCAGATAACCATTGTTTTTCTTTTCTTCTGAGGCTTCTCAGCTTCTCAGGAGAAAAATCCTGGCAAAGGGATTTTTAAGAAAATATCATGGCGACAAGGCCCAGCATGGCTGGCCAGGCCAGGGAGGGCATTGTCCTGCTCTGGCCTAAGTTCATTTTCTGACCCCCTCATGTCTCATTGGGGCAGCCTCACCTTGAGTACTGTGTGAAGTTTTGAGTGCCAAAATATAAACAGAATATTAAACTATTAGAGAGTGTCCAAAGAAGGGGCACAAAGATGGGGCAGGGCCGTGAGGGGAGGCGGCCTGAGGAGCGGCTGAGGGCACTCTGGAGTTCATCTGGAGGGGATGAGGGGAGGCCTCAGGGATCTGCAGCTTCCTCCTGGGAAGGAGCAGGAGGAATGACCAGGGATTTGGAATCACCTGGCATTGTGTCAGGAGAGGTTCAGGTTGGATAGCAGCAAAATGTTCTACCCCAGAGGGTGCTGGGCTCCCCAGGGAACAAGCACGGCCCCGAGGCTGCCAGAGCTCCAGGAGAGCTTGGAGCCCGCTTGGGTGGGATTGTTGGGGTGTCTGGCAGGGCCAGGGCTTGGACTGGATGATCCTTGTGCATCCTTCCCCACTCAGGACACTCTGGCACAGTTGGTGTCCTGGTGGCAGCACTTGAAGGTGTTTCTGTTGTCCTTGATGTTCCCTTCTCAGGAACGAACACTTGCTCTCTGGGCACTATTGTGAGTGCCTGAACTGTAACATGAGTGCAAGGCCCCACAAGGTAATTTTTAAAATTATTTTAATGCCTTTCAGTGATGCTGGCTGCCCTCTGAATGAGCACTGCTCTTCCTGCTCAGAGGACCAAGTGCGTGTGAGCTTCTGCTCCTCTAATCAGCCTCATTTAACTCTGTGCTTTTATCCCAGAGATTAAACTCCTGGTAGTGTGTCCCATTCCTCCTTTCTGTGTAAGAAATACAGGGAGGAGCACGAAGGAAGCCAGTCCAACATTCTCCTTTCTCTGGCATGTTTTCTGGCTGCCTGGAGCAGTTGTTCAGGGAGCACTGCAGCCCTCGTGCTCCGTGTCAGCCTGATCTGCACCGTCACCCTTGGATCCCTGCCCGCAGGCTTCAGGAACGCATCCAGTCCCCGTGTGACACCTGGGCCTGGCTCTGGGAATGCACAACAGGCTTTGGTGATGTATTCAGCTCCTAAAAATAACCCCATCAGGTAGCTAGCAGTCCTTTTCCAAGACTCAAGAACACGGTAGCAGACTGCACTAGGTCACTGTAAAGCTGCTCCATTTCTCCTTTTGAGAAAGGAGAATGATATAGGGAAGAAAAAAATATAAAGATGAATATAGCTCTAACTTCTTGAGAAGAAATTATTTTTTTTTAACTTTTGACCATTTCCTTCAAGGTATTTCTGTTTGTAACAGATATTTTTGAACTCCGTGACTCAATTAGTTTTTAATTAAAAATGAGTGCATGTAATATAGATTACTTCATGTGTCATGTCTGGAAAACAAACTGTTGACCAGACTGGGAACAAAAAATTCTGGAAGTTATGAACAATACCAATCCTTTCTGTTTCAACATTGAGTAATTTTGTGTGTGTTTTCCAGACACTGTCTTTGGATTCAGTGTGATAATACAAATTTCCACACACATTTTTTTTTAATTATGGAAAAATAACAAAGCTTAATTGATTCACTGGGATTGAATGTTTCTACAGTCTGGTCATGTATACCAAGGCTAAGCAATAATTCACTTCCTCATAGTGAATGTACCCTCTCACAAGTTTCTGTGTTTCCCTGGTGATTCCTAATTTTTAAAATTTTTTTGTAAGGCTGCAGCTCTTGATTTCCATGTTTTCCACATTCAATGATCAGATTATTACACAAGGACTATTGGAAGAGATCTCTTTTGTGCTAGATACATGTATCTTTCCCATAAGGTCACCAGGTATGGGTTTTTCCATAATGTGGGTAACTTTTGTTGTGAATTTTCTCATGTCCATGGGTACACTTAAATTGTTTTTCAAATGGCTTCACACTGCTTTGATCTTCCAGAGAAGATTTATATGAAATGTAGCATTTGGTTTCAGAGTCTATATTTAAAAAGTGTTGATTTCTAGTTCTACAATGATCTTTACCCTTTATTTTTACTTTTGAAGAATCTCTTTGGGGTGCTGGTGCTCAAAGACACAACTGAACCACAAGGAAAATATGAATATATCTGTATAGTGGGATAGCTAATTTCTAAATATTTTCGCAGGAGAAAACTGGAATATAAATGTTAGATAAATTCTGAGAACCTTGGTCTGCACACTAACTATTACCACAGAGTATTTCCCACAAGGCACAAGTGGAACAACTTAGAAAATAATTAAGCAAAATGCTCACATCCAGACTGAAATCCTGTTAATGAAATCTGAAAAACATTGTATGTTGTTATTGTAACAGTGGACTCCTAAGTGAGCACCAGCAGCTTCAGTGAAAAAACAGAGTTAAGAAGCTCTTTCTAGTCAGGAAAAGTAAAACAAATTTTCATTTTTTTTAGAGGCAATTAAAATCCAGAACATAAAAACTGCTCGCTCAAGCCCAGATTGAGGTCAGGATTATTTGAGATTCACAGCAAAAGCTGCAGGTGAAATCAAAACGTGCTGAATATTTTAGAGCAACATATAGATGCTCAAAAGAGGTGAAATGAGGCTCCTCCATTGTGCAAGCATTTGACCAAGCTTTGGTTTATCATCTCCTGTGATTTTTGTGGTGGCTATTCTCTTTTATCACAGTTGATATTGCACCTCCACCCACAGATTTTCTGCTGCTACTGCAGTGGAATATGATGGATTTCCAAAGCAATCAATAGTGGAGTGTTTTAACTCCTTAAAGCTCAGCAGTGCCACCACATTCAGTGGGGTTTGTTTTGAAATTGAACATGATTTCCCACCTCCTTTCTCCCCAAAGCTTTTCTCTGTGATATGGTGCTGCCTTGCCAAGTTATCCTTTCCTAACTTGCTCTAACCACTGTCCAAATATGCTATAAATAAATGCAAATAAAACTCTCTTTGCCTTCCCATCACCTACTGCTTATTACAGCCTTTATTTATTGGCTGCAAGGAAAATTATAACCTGCAAAGAACATTATGAGGGTGGTGATAACATTTTTCTTTGTGGACAGCAACAGCATTTAGGAATATTTCTGCAGGGATGTGAAATTACAGATGAATTATTAAAAATCTCTCCTGCAGATTGTGTGCAGATCTAGACTGAAATCTGTTATAGAAAACTCAGGGCCTTTATCTTTCATGAGGTATTCATCAGCCAAACCATAAACCATAACTGCCTTTCATAGACCTCAGCTAAACTTTTCTAAGCACTATATTTTGCTGTAATTTCTCCACCAAATGTGTAGAAAATCTGTGTTCTAGAACCCACAAAACCCTGTGAATCCTCACTGAACAATTGCTGCATTCAATCATGTTTAGAAAAGGCAAAAAAAAGCAAATTCTATTTCTTCTTTAGGCTATTTTATCCACATATTTTTATTTTTTTAGTATATATGTTAAAAATATGTTACATATTAAAACCTGCATGTATTCTTAGATTCCTGTGGATTTCAAATGGTTGTGCTGCAGAAAAATAAGTTTTGGTAACTCAAAAGACTATTACCAAAATAATTAAACCAATTGCAACAGTCACAAATCATCTTGACTGTGATGTAAGGAGATAAATGGGGCCATGCAATGAAATTATAAACAGATAAAATTATTTTTATTGACCAAAAATAGTCCCTTATTGTCCTATGGAGAATTGAGCTTGACAGAGTTTGGGCCAGGGAATAATTACTTATAAACCCCAGCAAGCTACTCAAATATACAATAAAAGGGCTGAGATTATAACAGCAAATGTGTGGATTTAGAGAGAAAATATCCCCCAAGTCCTGCTCAGGATTGCAGGATTAGCACACAACGTGTTCCAAAGATTAGAGAAAACAAAATCCTTTTTTTCTCCTTGAATTGGCCAGGCAAAGCTCCATTTTCTGAAGGATCAAGCTAACTGAGTCTGTCACATTGTAATTGTCATTTTTTTTTTTAATTTCTATTTAGGGTTACTGCTTTACTGGGCAAACCCCCCATGAGAGAGCAGAAATGTCCTTTTTCAAAGAAAAAGGGGCTCCAAAGCACTGACTGCTCAGTGTGGTGTGTGGGGCAATAAAAGCACTCACTTGCCTTGGCTGTGACTGCTTTTATTCTAATGTATTTTATTCTTTTATTTATATAAGAATGAACGTATTTTTAGTATAACAACTTCAACCTTTTTGTTTTCCAGAGCAAATGAAAACAAGATGCTTCTGCTGAAAGATAAATAGACAAATTTAGTAGAGGATATGAATCCCTATCCTTCCATCAGGTGATATTTATGAGCAATGCTTGATATACATATCATGTTTGGAGTTTGGCTTTGCTTGGCATTTTTTATCTAGCAATTTTCTGCTTGAGAAGTAACTTTGTTCTGCCTGTTTCCTCTTCTGATGGAAAGAATATATTCCAGCCTTCTAGAGGTGGAATAGCTGTAATTTTTTTACCATAAACAACAATATCATGAAGTCAGTTTAAATCTGTTCATAAAAATACATTTTCTGGGAGTAGAGGAAATGTTTGGAAGAAACAGATGATTTCTTTAGCATGCAAATGGACTTTATCAAGATAATACAGCAATAGATATCTGCCAGCTGGGGTCAGGCCATCAAACCTGATTTAAATCACTGAATTAATCCAGAGGAACTGGTTTGATCACCTGCTCTGACCCCTCCCTTTGCAATGAAGCCCAGGGATGCCACCAAGACTCACAGCTTTGACAGTGCTGCCAAATTCCTGGCTGGTCCTCCTTTGAATTTAGTTTAAAGTTGGTTTTGGAATTTTTATATACCAAATCCAGGAGTGGAGTTAGGACCTCTCTAATTATTTTTAAGCACAGGCAGGATCTCCTGATTTTGTTAGCTGATATTGTATTGTTAATTTATTGTATTGATAATTTATTTTATTGATATTTTATTGTATTGGTATTGTTGAACCCCACAGCTGGTGTTCTGTGCTGCAGAATTCCCCTTGCATTAGAGATGAAAGTGCTTTAGGAGACTCCAGCTTTACCCACATGGTCTCTTCTCAAATTCATTTTGCAAGGTAAAGTCCAGACCCCAGTTCCTAACTCCTCTCTGTAGAATAGCATTTGAAATCAATAGCATTGTGGACTTAAAAAAAATGTTTCTTTTTTTCCTTAATGGTATTTGCACAACACAAATTTGCCATAGATAGATCAATGGCTTTAGGCGAGAGGAGTGTGGTAGATCAGCATCTATGACAACTCTAACATTTGTATCCAAACTATTTTTAACTCCAGGATCCTTTCAGTTGTCATTTTTAAATCCAGGACCCTCTCAGTTGTCATTTGAACTGACACTCATCCAACACCTTGATTTGTTTTGCTTATGCTGCAAGAAGTTATTCTGAAGTCTTTCTGGAACTGTGTAAATGTTTAATCAATCAGACTTTGCACAGGATGAAAATAATCTCTTCCTCAACTTGAAATGAGATCAAAATGACACAGATTTGCCACCCGTAAAAACTCATTTTCTGTTTGTTTTAGCAGAGTGGTTCCAGAGGCTAAAGGAGGATCTGTTTGTGGGTGGCCAGAACTGGTCATGTCTGTGCGTAATCATCGGGTAAAAACAGAATTTTGCATTTTGGTTGTTAAGAGATGTTGCTATTTGGAATTCTTAAATGCTTGAAGCTAAGCATGGGTTAGGCCTTGGAGGCCTGAGGCTGCAGTTGCTGATATTTTAGGGAATACTGCTAATGAGCAGGCAAGGAAAGATGGGATTTGTACAGAGCAAGGCCACACAGTCATTTGGTTGCTTAAGCAGTTGACAAATTCATGATGGTCTGCATGAAAAACCCTTGGAAAATAATCCAAGAAAGCAGTCAGGATGAAAAGAATTTTTTATAATTTTTTGTTCATGTATGAGTGATGTCATTGGATGTGAAAATGCTCTGAATGATGTTGTTATGACCATAATTATTGCCATTATTGCCCTGTAGTTAATGGACACCCCAGATTTACAGTTGCTCACTTTACCCTGTTGTAGCATTCACATTCTCTGAACAAATCCCTTTGCCCAGGATTTTTCTCCTGGGAAGCTGAGGAGCCTCAGAGAAAAGGAAAACAATTCTGATCTCATTTGCTTCTCCTGTGTTGTGCTCCTGTGGAATGTGTTTGGAGATTGTTCACCCACAGGTGATTGTTCCATTGCATTCTGCTGGGAGTTGTTTTCAGTCTTTGGCCAATCAGGGCCAAGCTGTGTCAGGACTCTGGAGAGAGGCAGGAGTTTTCATTGTTATCTTTTAGCATTCTGTAAGTATCCTCACTGTATTCTTTAGTATAGTTTAGTATAGTATTCTTTAATATAATGTAGTATAAATATATATTAAATTAGCCTTCTAAAAGCATAGAGTCAGAGTCATCATTCCTGCCTTTGTCAGGACATTCTCAGCAAATACAATTTTGAGGTATGCTGATGCCAGGAAGGAAATATATCCTGAATTTCCAGGATATATCCTGGAATATATCCAGGAAGGAAATTTATCCTGAATTTCCAGCTTTCCCCTCAGACACTTGCTGGGTGTTACACACCCTCCTTGCTGGGTTTGAGGTGCTGCACAAGGAATCACCTGAGTGGGGAGGATTCATGGGGCATTCACATTCTCTGAACATGATTCCTTCACCCAGGGTTTTTCTTCTGGGAAGCTGAAAGGCAGCGAGAGGCCTCAAGGAAAAGGAAAACAATTCTGATCTCATTTGCTTCTCCTGTGCTGTGCTCATGTGGAATGTGTTTGGGGATTGTTCACCCACAGGTGATTGTTCCATTGCATTCTGCTGGGAGTTGTTTTCACTCTTTGGCCAATCAGGGCCAAGCTGTGTCAGGACTCTGGACAGAGTCAGGAGTTTTCATTATTATCTTTTAGTATTCTGTAAGTATCCTTGCTCTATTCTTTAGTATAGTTTAGTATAGTATTCTTCAATATAATATAGTATCAAAAATAATAAATTAGCTCCTAAAAGCATAGAGTCAGATTCATCATTCCTGCCTTTGTCTGGGGGGAACTCAAATACAATACTCTGTTACTGAGATGAACAACAGCAGCCAAATGTGCATTTTTGGAGCACGAGCAGAATTCCTGCTGTTTTCCAGTCATTTTGTTCACCTGTAACAGTGATGAGCACAGAGACAGCTGGGCACCGGGCACTCCAGCACGGGGGGATGTTTTGGTGCAGGGACTGCCTGTGCCCTGCCTCAGCAGCCAGGGCATTTCCGAGGCACTGAGGCTCCCAGCACAGTCCTGGAGAATGTTAATGACTTTTAGCAGTTTCATTGGAGCCCTGCCCTCCCTGGGCAGCCCGGGCTCTGCTCTCCCCACCTCCCTGCTTATAAACCATGTCACAGCATCCTAGGTGGTCCAGGGCTGTGCTTTGGCTTTGCATTGATACTTTTATCTTCCTAGGAAGTAGAAAAGGTCAAACAGTTAATGAACTGATTTTAAGGAATATCAAGTCCTGTTCCAGGCCGATATTCAGCTCTGACAACATCGGGTGGCTGAGCCAAGGGCTCATTTTGTTGTCGAGCAGCTCCTGCTGAGAAACCCATTTTGTAATAACAGAGAGCCCACTCGAGGCTGGGAGGGGGTGGAGGAAAGCTGCTCCTTGGAAAGGTCTCTCCTTCAATAGCTGCAAGTTCAGGGGAGTGTTTGCATTTCCAGCAGTCTGGGATACCTGTCAGAGCTGCAGCAAGCAGGTTTCAGAGAGACAGGAGCAGCTTTTATAGCTGAGAGCTCAAATTCACTGCTGCACATCACACACTTAAAAAACCCCAGTACCTTTCTGTTCTGCCAACACAGGACAAGGTGACAGCAGCAGGCTTTTCTTTCAAAAAGAACTCATGCCATGAAGAGTCAGCTAGAAATCACAGATCTGAAGCCTTTGGGGGAGTAGTCATACAAAAAATTTCTAAGCTGTTCTTAGAGTCAGTGGGAGATTGAGCCAAGCTTAATAAAACAGGGATGTAACACTGGGGCACTCATGGTTCACACAGATAAAAAATCAGGGAGGAATCAAGCAGAAGATTCTCTCTCCTCCTTGATGTAATGTTGGGGCTCTCATGGTTCACCCAGATAAAAAATTCCTGGGGGAATTCTCTCTCCTCCTTGATGTAATATTGGGGCTCTCATGGTTCACCCAGACAAAAAATTCCTGGGGGAATTCTCTCTCCTCCTTGCTGCTGCTCTCTCACAAATCTACAGTTGCACATCCCTGATGAATTAAGAGTTCTCTATCCACATTTCTATCACCCATTTCTATCCAAGTGAAGTTTGTAAATCAGTTTATCTGCCAGCATCCAAGCAGTGCTGTGAGAACAGCTCCAGCCACTGCAGTGGGTGAGCTGCTGGTGACCCAGAATGTTCTGTTTGCAGGAGTTTATTGGGTCACAGCACATCTGGGCAGAGTTCAGAGCTGCTCAGGAAAACAGGCAAGCCTGGCTCTGTTTCTTTTTGAAGTGCCAAGGTTTTGTTCAGCTCTGTGGATCCCTCCTTGCAGCAATTAGGCACGGTGCTCCCGAGTTAATGGCAGCAATTAATGGAGGAAGTCCATTCCTTAGTAAGGAATTTTTGCTGTTTGTGGCATTTCTTACAATCTTTAGAAACACCTGTAGAAGCAGCATGGGACAATATAGAAAATTAGAAATATTCTATGTGAATAGTTACCTGTTTCATCCAGAGGTGGAGCAAACACAGCTTGATTTGGAAAATGATTTAGAAAATCAATCAATACTAGTAAAAAGGACAGTGGGAATGGGAGGCCCATTTTCAGAGAATTCCAGAATGGTTTGGGTTGGAAAGGACCTTAGAAGTTACCTTGTTCTTTCCCCCTGCCATGGGCAGGAAACATTAGGTCATTAATCATGTCTAAATGTAGGATATTTTAATATATTTTTTTGTATTTGTGATTATATTTTAAAGTAATCTACAGTGAAGGCACTAAATGCAAGATGCAACCTGAAGAATAATTTCAAAATTATAATGCTACAGTTAAAATAGCCTATAAAATACTTATGGATTATATTTATAAGCAAAGTTATTCTCATGTTAAGTAATATGTTAAGTAACATTAATATATTCAAATATTAAATAATGCATTAAATAATACAATAAGTAACATTAAATATGTTAAATAATAAATTAAAATCATGTTATAAAACCACAGAGAGCTCTTTATGGCCCAGGGACATATTTCAGTTAATGGAAAAGCTGTATCTGATTACATTCAGTAATTCTGCCTTGCAAACCAATAACAAAAACTGTTTTAGGGAGGCATTATCGAGCATGAAGAGAAATAAAGATAAAATACTGATAGGGCAATCAGGCTGGACTATTCCATTCAAACCCTTTACTTCAAAACAGTGAACTTAGAAATCTTGGAAGTTATTACTTTCAAAAAACCCAAAAGCTTTGAGGAAAATGAATTCAAAGCAGAAGAAAAATGAGCCTTAATTTGTCAGGGGAGTTTTAGATGTTCAAGGGTTTTGATGTCTTGCTGTAGAAAATCCCAGGAAAACAAGGCTTGACTTTTACAATAGGGATGGAAGTACTCTGCACAGTTTTAGGAATATTGTAAAATGTCCTACTTTTGCTGCTTAGTTTTCAGTGTCATATTCAGGACTGGGCTTGCAGGGATTAATTTTTCCATACTTTAGGGATGCACCAATGAGCAAGGAAAGGCCATTACTGTTATTGAAAGGGAATTTTAACAGGAGCTGTTTTTTAAACACTCCACCCCTAAGTCCTTAAATAAAACAAGAACATTAATTTGCTGTAATTGTGTGGAAATCCTTCCATTTGGGTAAGGCCCTGCTGTAAAGGATTTGCAGGGCTGGTATCACAGGAACAACTGATGAGGAATCATTTGGGAAAAGGCATTTTTAAACAGTCTTAAAGCCTGCAAACATAAGAGGAAGCAACATACAATAAAATGCAACCCTTTAACACAAATACTATAATATAACCCTAAAAACAAACATAGGTGAAAGATGCATTTACTTCTAAAAAATCTAAATTAGGAATTGGAACATAATAAATACTTAAATACTTCCCCCCCCCCCCCCCCCAAATTTACAATATATGTTTAACACTATGAATTATTTTAGATTCTTCATAGTGTAGATGTAGAGTGTGAATTTATTTTCAGCCTGGTAATTTGGGCAGATTTTCAGATATTTTAGTGCACCTGACAAAGGGTAATAACAACATCTATGTTAGAATAATATCTTGTAAAACAACAATCTTCATTAAGATTAAATTAGCTATGGGAAAGTAAGATTTATTATAGCACTCAATTGTGTCTTAAGTTTATTGCATTTAACTATTCCAGTTTCCCCAAAGAAGTTTTCTTGAATATCTCATTTGTTTTAATAGGAGACCATAATTTACATCTGCTTCAGCTAAGAATAGAGTGGTAAATGTTGAAGGTGGCAAAAAGAGTTCCTGAAAGCTGTTCCACAGATTAGGTGCCATTCACTCTGGTGTTTTGACCTTTAACATTGGATTTGGAATGCAGCTCAGGAACTTGCTTTGGCCTCTTCATTTTAATGCAACCCAAATGCTTCCTGAGCAAGCCATTAGGCAGCAGCCAAATTTTGTTTTAATCAAATGGACTCATAGATGGGTTGTTTTCTGTGTCTGGCCAGGATGCTGATTTGCAAATAGAAAAGGGGACTCAGGACTTCAGGATGCTGTTAGCAAAGAGGCACTGAAACAATTCAAGAAATCATGGAGAGCCCCTGTGCTTAAAAAATTCTGTATGCACAAGGGTGTAAAGTGTGAACAAAGAGTTTTAGGGTTGGAGCTGTGCCAGGGCAGGTTTAGGGTGGAGATCAGGGAAAGGAAAGTTCTGAGCACTGCCCAGGGAATGGTCACAGCCCTGAGGCTGCCAGAGCTCCAGGAGAATTTGGAAAGTGCTGCCAGGGATGCACAGGGTGGGATTGTTGGGGTGTCTGTGCAGGGGTGGGACCCAGTGGTCCCTGAGGGTCCCTTGAGCTCAGGATGTTCTCTGATCCCTGAGGGTCCCTTGAGCTCAGGATGTTCTCTGATCCCTGAGGGTCCCTTCCAGCTCAGGATGTTCTCTGATCCCTGAGGGTCCCTTCCAGCTCAGGATGTTCTCTGATCCCTGAGGTCCCTTCCAGCTCAGGATGTTCTCTGATCCCTGAGGGTCCCTTGAGCTCAGGATGTTCTCTGATCCCTGAGGGTCCTTTGTAGCTCAGGATGTTCTCTGATCCCTGAGGGTCCCTTCCAGCTCAGGATGTTCTCTGATCCCTGAGGTCCCTTCCAGCTCAGGATGTTCTCTGCTCCCTGAGGGTCCCTTGAGCTCAGGATGTTCTCTGATCCCTGAGGGTCCCTTGAGCTCAGGATGTTCTCTAATCCCTGAGGGTCCTTCCAGCTCAGGATGTTCTCTGATCCCTGAGGGTCCTTTCCAGCTCAGGATGTTCTCTGATCCCTGAGGGTCCTTCCAGCTCAGGATGTTCTCTGATCCCTGAGGGTCCTTTCCAGCTCAGGATGTTCTCTGATCCCTGAGGGTCCCTTGAGCTCAGGATGTTCTCTAATCCCTGAGGGTCCTTCCAGCTCAGGATGTTCTCTAATCCCTGAGGGTCCTTCCAGCTCAGGATGTTCTCTAATCCCTGAGGGTCCTTCCATCTCAGGATGTTCTCTGATCCCTGTGTGTCCCTTGAGCTCAGGATGTTCTCTGATCCCTGTGTGTCCCTTGAGCTCAGGATGTTCTCTGATCCCTGAGGGTCCCTTGAGCTCAGGATGTTCTCTGCTCCCTGAGGGTTCCTTCCAGCTCAGGATGTTCTCTGATCCCTGAGGGTCCTTTCCAGCTCAGGATGTTCTCTGATCCCTGAGGGTCCTTTCCAGCTCAGGATGTTCTCTGTTCCCTGAGGGTCCCCTCCAGCTCAGGATGTTCTCTGTTCCCTGAGGGTCCCCTTCAGCTCAGGATATTCCATGGTTCCATGATTGCCCCTCATGAATCAACACAGAATTCAGTCTGTGTCCTCCTGCTGAGGGATGGTGCAGCCTTCCATGGGTCAGTGTGCTGTGACACAGCCACAGCCCTGCCAAAAGGTCAGTGCATAAACCCCAGGGTGCAGAAACGTTGCAGACTATAGAAATATTTGGTAGTTAATGATTTGTGTTGCAGCTCACAAAACCCACATTTAACAAGCATGATCTGTTACAGATTTATTGGCCGTGCAGCAAGTGAACATGAATTGTTATTTCTCTGAGGGTACAACAGCACAGGAGAAAGCTTGCAGAGCAGCTGCTGTCTCTGTATGAACTCAGGTCTTTCACCTGTAAGTTCTGCCTTCATTGGAAGCAGCTGAACCATCCCTGTGTGCCCAAGGGCTGCAGGAGACAAACACTTTGCTCCTTGCTCAAGGCTCTTGTAAAACCCAGGGCTGAACTGGGAAACTCTTAATAAGCTTAAAGAGACTTAAAATAGGAATCAAGTTGGAATCAAAAATCCATGTAACACAAGCAGCTGCAATGTAATGCTTCCTTATCATCTGAAAGTTAATACTTTCTTATCATTGCTAACAAGGACTTGAAATTAATTACACTGAGAGCTGGCTGCTCCACACCCTCCCTGCTTGGTTTAAAAACAAACCTCAGAAGAAAACCTTGCCTGATTTAAAACCTTTATTTCTATAGCTATGTGGATTACAGCTTTTTATTCTGTGTGTAAAGTCAGTAATGAACTGAGGAAACTCACACTTTCTGCAAAGATAAAAACACAGGTATAAAGCCATATCTCCTCAGACTCAGCTACTTTAATCATCAAAACAATCAATGTGCAAGGGGCACAAACCCCTTTTGAACTGCAATGAACCAAGTGCCATATTCTGCCCCTCTTCAGCAGAAAAGGCCACCTCAGTATTTTAGCTTCTGAAAATTTGACCTTTAAGCCCCAAATCTGCAAAGTATCTTTAGAAATGAATTTCAGGCTGAACAGGCTGAAAGTTTTGTAAATGAGGCACTGGTGAAAAATTTTATTGTGTTTATTTGCAGCATATTCTGTAGCCTGTAAGAAGTTAAAAGGTTGTGATTATGGAGACCTCTGCAGAGGAAATTTTCCTCTTCTGGGTGCAATTTTTCTACTCTTAAATGCTATTTAATCTCAGGAGCAGGTGGAGAAGTTGGCTGAAAAGCACAGAATGATGCTCCCAAAATTTGTATGGTTGTGATACCAGGGCTGGTAAAGATGGGATATTTGGGGATGTGTCACTGTCACTCATGCTCTGACATTTTAGGGGAGCCTTATTTGCCTTGACTTCATTAGCAAAGTCTTCCTTTCCCAGTGGGACAAGTAAAAGTGACATTGAATAAGGAGATCTTTGTGTTCTTCCTATTTTAGTGAACTACACACTTCTAATCATGAGGAAATGATGACTAGAACAATATTCAGAGAAATGTATATTGTTCTAAAAAATTGTGTTTTTTTAAAAAAAATCATGCCTAGCTTTCCTCAGCATGAGGATTTTTTCCTATGAAAAAAATTGCAAGTAAATTTTAGAGAAAGAGTTTAAGAAGTAGGTGCTGCTTTGGGAATTCCATTCACCAGATACTGTGCTTAAATTAAAACATGGGGGGAGCACAGAATCTCAACTGATTATTTCTACTACTGATTATTTCTCCTACTGCCTTCCTTATTACAGACTGCAAAAAGAAACAAGCCCAACTTCTTTTTCCTGCTGTTGTGAAGCCAGAGCTCCATGTCTCAGGTAATATGGGATGTCTTCTCTCTGCCTGATTTATTATCAGTCACCCTAAAAACATTAGGGTGCTGAGGGAGTCAAAAATAGGCAGAATTTATGCATGAAATGATTTCCAGTAAAATTCCTTCACCTCTCCTGAATTCAGTTTTCCATGGATTAGGCTCTGTGTTTCTGGTGGGGTGATGATTCTCCTCAGTGCCAGACACTTGGAAAAGAAGTGGAAACAAATGTATTTTAAGCTTTTCTTTACCACATAGTCAAACCCTGGAGGATCTGTTTCAGTTTTCCTGTGGCTAGGAAAGGAACTGAGATGAGAGGGAGTAGGAATGGTCAGAAATATCCTGAAATATAAGAATAGTCATAGAATATCCCAAGTTGGAAGGGACCCACAAGGATTCTCCAGTCCAGACATTCCAACACATCCCACCTGGGCATTCCTGGGAATGTTTTCCAAACTCTCCTTGGGCTCTGGCAGCCTTGGCAAAGTCACCATTCCCTGGGGAGCCTGGGCAGCCCCAGCACCCTCTGGGGGAAGAGCCTGAATCCCACAATTTCCAGGCAGGCTTTTCCCACTGACAGCAATCTGCCTGTTCTGTCCTCTGTGCCTGAATTGTTCATCCATTTCCAGGGGAGTGCAGCAGCAATTCCCTCATCTCCTGCTGCCCTCCCACCACAGCCTTTGTCAGGCTCCTGCAATCTGTGCCAGCCAAGTCAGGATCTCCCTGCTGCTCTTTGCTCCTCCTGGCCCAGCTTTGTGCACCTAAATGTGATTTTTGCCTCCTTACTGGAGGGTTCTTCTCTCACTGAGTTTCTTTGTTCGCCTTTAACGAGACATTGGGAGTAATCATTGTCCAGCAGAGATGGAATTCTGGATAATCTTTGCGTCTTCTCCATTTGCCTTCCCCGTGGATTAGAGTCTACAATAAAACATTCCTCTTCTAGCTGGGAAAGAAAAAGAAGTCCATGCATTTTTAGTAAGTAGATGTAATAAAATTGGAGAGTATTTTCTCTTTTGGCTCTTGAAGCACAGATGTTGCTTTTGCTGGGCATAATTGGGTGGGGTTTCACAATAATTAATTTTCCTGGTGTGCCATCCAAGTTCTATTTTGACCCAATTTTCAGGTTATAAACCTACAGGTGTCAACCAACAACTGATGATTCACAGCTGTAAAAAAAAGTATTTTATTAAGAGGAATTTCAGCACTAAAATACTGCAAAATAATTTTAAATAACAAAAAGAATATATGTATTTGATTAAAAATACCATTACAAAAGGCAAAACATTAAAAGAAATCTTTGGGCGCTTTGCAACGCTGCAGAGAAACACAAGTTGGCTGAAACATCTGCAGTATCACATCATCTGCTCTGCAGGAGTCTTGTGGAAGGCAATTAATTGTTAATTAGCAATGTGCCAGCAGCCAGCTCAGGACAGGATTGTTTGCTGAGTTAGTTTGAGTTGTCACATGTAATTTATGTGGCAGAGCCCTTGCAGGGCTCAGTGTCTGTGGGACTGCACTGGGGCTGCTCTGGAGAACTCAACACACATGGTTAAACTCCTGTTAAAGCCAGTGCTTGAATGCTGACAGTGCTGAAATGGAAACACTGAATAGCACAGGGGTGTTTGACAAGAGCTAATCAATATTTTCCAGGCAATTACTTTGCTTTACTGACATGCAACTTCAGCCAAAAAGATTTCAATAAAGGAAATGTTCTGAAGATATGGGACCTCTTTTGAAATTTGGAAGCAATATATTGCTGTTGCTCTCTAGTTCAAAGTAAAATGTGATGGAGTTGAAATTTTAGGGGGTTATATATAATTATTATTTTGCACTGGGGAGAAAATGAATTATCTTCATTCAGGGTTGAACGGTCTTTTGGAGCTTTTCCTGTTTCAGGTCTGACACTGAACCAAACCACTCCCTCACTCACACCCATCATTGTGTTTCTAATGGTAACTTGCTTTGGATTTTGATGTATTTCAAAGCAACACTTGGCAGAGTGTGCAGTATTGCTGCCACCCCTCACTGAACCTGAATATTGCACAGGTTCCTGTATTGGCAGGGTAGAGAATCAGAGAGGGAAAACTCATGGGATGAGGAAGCCCAGGGGCTGAGAGGAAGCAGTTTAACATGTAAAGCAAAGCAGCACGGGCAAGAAAAGCCAAACAAGGAATGAATTCCCTATTTGCCATCAGCAGGTGGATGTTCAGCCATTTCCAGGAGGGCAGCACCTCATCCCATGGCCTATTTGGGAAGACAAATACCATCACTCAAATGCTCATCCTCCCTCCCTCCTGGTCCCATTTTTTACTGCTGAGCATGACACCTCATAGCATGGAATGATCACCTTCATCTACCAGCTGGAATTTCACTTTTTAATTCTTGCTCTATAAACTCAACCCAAAGGCAAGTGGGTTTTGTGAAATTCCAGGATTTTCCCAAAGCCTGGCTCAGTGGGCTGCTTGTAGAAACAAAGGGCGAGGGTGGGGGAGAGGATTCTTCCTACCAGAGCTGTGAGAGTCTTTCAATTCCTTGAAATTTAATTCCTAACAATCTTCCCATACTGACCTGGAGCATCCAGTGCACAAAGCAACACCTTACCCTGCTTTACAAAGAGTGTCTGGGATGAGATAAAAGATTTCATAAGCCTGCAGAAACCTTCTGCAACCTGAATTAAATTCTGACACTGTTCGCTGAGTACCTTTAATCATGTTAATTATTAAAAATTCTAAAATATTTATATATAAATATATAATATTTATAGAATGTATATAATATTTATATAATGTATATAATATTTATATAATGTATATGATAGAATTATTAAAAATATTAAAATATTTTAATAGGGTTGAAAATATATCCAGAGGAGCTGAGCACAAAGTCCCCTCAGAGCTCATTCCTTTTCCAGGCTGGGACAGCTCCCAGTACCTGAGTTGGGCATGCTGAAAACATCTGTTTCTGCAGGAGGACTGCAAATTCAGCTTTAATCTGGAGCAATGATGGACTACAGGCAGTTGTGGTGCTATGCAATGAGTTCTGCTCAGGTCTCTTTGGTAGTTCTTTTATTTATTTTTATTTAATTTTTATTTATTTTTATTTTTATTATTCTTTTATTTCTCCCTCGTAAGTCCCATCAAAACCTTTCAAAAGCGTCTTCTCATTTAGTGCTGTCATTTATTTGCTATTTCCTAGATTTCAGTTCACTAGGATGAGTGACAGCTGACTCTTGGAAGTTGTGGATAACCCAGGATTGGAGGCTCTCTCCTGGTGCTGTTGTGTATAAAATTCATGTTTAAGAAACTCTGGGTACCATTACCTATTAGCAGAGGGGTGTGTCCCTAGAACACAGTGGGAATGGGTGAATTAACTCAAGGAAACCCCAATTTGTGCCACCTTTTCCAGGGAATCAGCAGAAATCTGCAGCAGAAATCCCCTATTTAGGATATTCTCACCCACTCCTGTCCAGAGGAGGGGGAAGAAGACAAAATGCAGGTAACAAAATACAGGTCTCAGATTGACAAGGGAAGGGCAACATCAATAGATGGAAAAGTGATTTTTGCAGCTCTCCTCAGCCCCAAACTCAGCATCTCAGCCATTGTGAGGCAATAAATTGGGTGGAGAGATACCTCCAATGATAGGGGTTAAACCTTTCTATACAGGAGAACAATCAGGTGCTGCTTTCCTTTTATCTGCAACAAAGAAATATTTTTTTTCCCATTACAGCAAACTGATTAGGCCCAAATCAGCCTATTTTTGATTGAAGTCAGCCTCTAATAAAACAGCTAAATGTGTTGGTGCTGTTCACAAATGGCTTTGTGATTTAGGCTTTTGATCCAAAATGTTGTCAGATTATTATCACTGCTGAAATTCTGATGGTATTTCTTTGCTTTTGTGTGGCTATTTCCCACAAAGAGTCCAGCTTTATGAAATCTTTATAGAAGGCTTGTGCAGACCTTGCTTATAGCAAATCTAAATTGAAGTTTTTTAAATCTGGAGAGGATTGTTGTTCCCCCCCTAGTTATATTGTCAAAGGGTTTTCTATTGCAGAACCACAGAAATTCAGAGTTGCAATAAGGGGAAGAAATGAACCAAGCTCCAGTTTTAAATTTCCAAAGCTATATCACATGAGCTGACATTAATTTTGCCAGCCTGGCAGAATCCTGTGGACATGTGGATTTTTCTTGGAGGTTGTTTTCCCAAGTTACTCTAGGTATGAATGACTTCTCTTGATTAATTTTAGTTTATAAATCTAAAGAAATGTAGCCTTGGAACATTTGGTACTTCACAGCACCATTCTCTAGTGAGCAGAAACATCTGATTTCCACCCCTACCCCTGCACTTTCTGCACAGAGTTGTAAAGGATTCCTTGGGAGATAAACCTGAATAAAGCAGGACTTGAATTGCTTTTTAGGGCACATCATTCTAATGGCCAGGAAACTTGTGCAGGGTGTCCCAACAGGCTGAGAGGAACAGGCAGGAATTCCTGATGAGGAGCACCAGAGACACAGTGAGAGCATGAACTGACACCAGGGAATTTCCCTCATTGCAACAGCAAAGGCTCCATCAGAATTTTAAATTTTAAAATTAAATTTTAAACCAATTTTAAATAAATTGGTTCTCAACCTGCTCTAAAATTTGTCATTTTTTGTTGCAGACACTGGGAAGTGCTCACAAGGATTAGCAGCCAGCAATTACTTCCATAAACATTTCATTTGGGAGGAGACTGAATGGGAATTGGTGCAGGAATACAGCAGTGGATAAAACACCTGACAGAAGGAATCAATCATTTCAAATACTGAACAAACCAGCAAATAAACACCTTCAGCATCTGCCTGCAGACTGTCTCTTGCAGCAGGCCCTTCATTTTGGGATCAGCAATCTATTTGGTGAAGGTTGGTCTCTCCTCTATATTGAATCATCCAATGTTTACTGTCCCTCAGCTTCCCTCTGTTTTTAGAATTACTCTCAGGAATAAAATGAGAATTCACTGTTAGCTTTGATGTTTAAATGTATCCTGTTGAGTTTGCTAGGCCTGGCTGGGAGACAGAAAAACAGGGTCTGTTTTGATCCCTGCTGAAAACAAGATGAAGAAGGAGGTAAAAATAAATCAACAAAAAAGCCCTCCAAGTTGAGTTTAGTTTGTGCAAAGTCAGCTTAGGAAAAATTGATCTATTCCATCCTCAATTAATGAATAACAGCTGCCTTGAAAACAAAGCCACAAATACAGCAACCAAAATCAAAATTACCTCTGGTATTATCTGTGGTAAGGATGCTTTAAAAATATATATATATAAGAATTTAGCATTTTTTTCCGTTTTCCCACTGGCAGATCTCCTTTCCCAAGATAGGTTTGACTAGAACTCTAAATGCTGGCATCAAGAAGAAAAGAGAGAGGCTCATCCTGCACCTGTTAGGTTGCAGGATTGATGTGACAGAGAGCTGACAGGGTGAGGCCCCAGCACCCACTCTTGTGACAGGCATCACTGAAATGCAAAATCCTGGAAACTTTACCCACAGCAGAAGCTCCAGTGGGTAATGTACAAGCAGGGTACAAAGTCAGCTCAAGTTAATTTAAAATCTATCCGTGGGCACCTTTCCACTGTGTTCCAGGAGCACTGCACAGGTGGCCAGGCAGTGGGAAAGGGCCCTGGAGCTGGAGGGTGAGAGGGAGAGGATTCACATGGAACAAGATCTGACTGTCTCTGGGACATTTCCAGCAGAGAATCGTGGATTTAGGAGCTGTGAGTTCCAAAGTGCATCCCCTGGAGTCGCAGAGCAAAGCCTTGCTGATCATAACTGCACCAGAGTGTGGAGCTGAGGAAGTTCTGAAGCAAGGACCTGGCTTGGGTGCTGCCATTTGCCAAGGAGAAGCTGCAGAGATGAAGCAAGAAGAGGTATTTAATTTGACTTTGGAAACTTAGGGTGAAAATGACTGACCTACAAAGAAATTTTAAGAAGGAGTGAGTTAGATAAAAAAAATATCTCTATTTGAAATATTTGATTCAACCTGAAACAAAACCATTTGTAATATTTTTTTCCCTCTTCTTTCCTCTTTTACAGCTTGAATTTTAAGCCAAGCCCCAGCAAGCAATGCCCACATGGGCTCCTTGCCTCTGCATTTCCCTGCTGGAACTCGAAAGCGCCCACATTGTTTCCACACTTCCCAAATGTTCCCCCTCCGTTTATTTTTTCATCCCGTCTGTCCCCCGGCTCTCCCCGCCGCCCTTTCCAGCTGAAGTTTGTGTCATCTGTTCCCGCCGGGTTCCTTTTTTAACTTGCAGGGACCGTGCCAGCCCCCGAGTGCGGCAGGTGCGGGGCTGGGCCGGCGGTGCCAGCCCTGCCCGAGGGCTGCGGAGCTGGGATGGGACTGCCGGGGATGGGGATGGGAACACGGCTGCCAACCTGCCGGGCTCGGGGATAGCAGGGATGAGACCCGCCGGGGATGGGGATGGGAACACGGCTGCCAACCTGCCGGGCTCGGGGATAGCAGCCCTGCCCAGGGCTGCGGAGCAGGGATAGGGATGGGGATGTGGCTGCCAACCTGCGGGGCTGGCCCTGCCCGCGGCTCCATCCCTGCGGGATGCAGGGGGATGCGGAGCGGGGATGGGACCGCCAGGGATGGGGATGCAGAACACGGCTGCCAACCTGCCGGGCTCGGGGATAGCAGCCCTGCCCAGGGCTGTGGATCAGGGATGGGACTGCCAGGGATGGGGATGGGGATGTGGCTGCCAACCTGCGGGGCTGGCCCTGCCCGCGGTCCCGTCCCTGCGGGATGCAGGGGGATGCGGAGCAGGGATGGGACTGCCAGGGATGGGGATGGGAATGGGAATACGGCTGCCAGCCTGCCGGGCTCGGGGATACCAGCCCTGCCCAGGGCTGCGAAGCAGGGATGGGGATGGGGATGTGGCTCCCAACCTGCGGGGCTGGCCCTGCCCGCGGCTCCATCCCTGCCCGAGGCTACGGAGCAGGGCTGGGACCGCTGGGGATGGGGATGTGGCTGCCAGCCTGCGGGGCTCGGCCTTGCCCGCGGTGCCAGCCCTGCCCGGGGGCTGCGGAGCAGGGATGGGATTGCCGGGGACGGGGATGCAGAACGCGGCTGCCAGCCTGCCGGGCCCGAGGGATGCACAGCGGGGCCGGGACCCGCCGGGGGGGGTTATGCGGGTCCTAACTTGCCCGGCTCGGCCTTGCCCTGCCCGCGGTCCCCTCCCTGCCGAGAGATGCGGAGCAGGGATGGCACCCACCGGGGATGGGGATGTGGCTGCCAACCGGGCAGGCTCGGCCCTGCCCGCGGTCCCATCCCTGTCGAGGGATGCGCAGCAGGGATGGGACCCTCTGGGGAATGGGAATACGGCTGCCAGCCTGCCGGGCCCACGGGTACCATCCCCGCCCGAGGGGCTGGAGCAGGGCTGGGACTGCCGGGGATGGGGATGCAGAACGCGGCTGCCAACCTGGCCCTGGCCGCGGGCGGGGAGCGCAGCCGGGGATGCTCTGCTCTCTGCTCGCTGGTGATGCTCGGTGCTGATGCTGGGTGGAGGAGAAGGAGGAGGAGGAGGAGAAGGAAGAGAAGGAGGGGGGAGCTGGCGGGACAGCCTGAGGTGGGCGGAGGGGGGAGGCGGGTGTTAAACCATCGCTCCTGGGAGGGCTGAGCATTTGCAAATTCCGGCTCCATCCAGAGCGCGGGGAGCATCCTCCAACCCACGCCGGGCCGCCAGCAGCGGCAGGGCAGGACGAGGCTTCCCGGCTCCCGGGGATCCCGAACGCCTCCTCCCCTCCTCCCTGTGCCCTGCCCGCGCTGCCGGAGCCGCAGCATCGCCCGCAGGCAGCGCTCAGCACAGCCCGGCCCCTGTCCCCGGCGCGCAGGCAGGCACGGGCACAGCCCTGGGTGAGTAATCCCGGAGCTCCTGCGGGCAGGCCACAGCCATCCCGGCCCTTCTGCACCGCCCTGAGCGCTCAGGTGTGCCCGGGAGGTGCGGCACAGCCCTGGCCTCTGGTAGGTCAGGCAGGATGGGATCCTTGCCTGGGGAGGGATTTTTGAAAGGCTTTCCTCTCTGCTAGCAAGTTACCTGTCACCACTTGGAATTACTCCTTCCCTTGCACAGAACCTTCTCTCTGCCTCCCACCCCTTTCTTTTCCTTCCCCCCCTGCCTTACAACTTTTCCAGCCTCGTGGAGTTGCCTCCCTCATTTTCAGCCCCAGATTTCCAGAGGTAACAAGAAGCCAGTGCCACCCTGGGCGATCTCAGTCGTTGAAGATCAGTGGCAGCAAGTGTCTTAACACACCTGTGTGTTCTTCTTTTGTTCTCCACTAGGCTGAAAAGTCATGACAGCTGAAAAGACTATTCCTATAATTAATGGCAAGCCAGAAGATGCTTTGGACCCAGAAGCCTCAAGTACCAACCTCGTCCACAGCAATGATAAGAAAGTTCATGAAAGAGGTCACTGGAACAATAAGGTTGAATTTGTGCTTTCTGTGGCAGGGGAGATTATTGGGCTGGGAAACGTCTGGAGATTCCCATATCTTTGCTACAAGAATGGAGGAGGTAAGATGGCATCACGTGTGGATTTAGATGGGAATTAAACATGGGAATTAAACAGTTAAGAGTGCCTTGCTGTGATTTATTGCACTAGTAAGAGAGACGTGTTCAGGCTTTCAGTGCATGTGCAGACAGGGAAGCATTAACATCTGACAACTGAGAAAAATCGTTGTGTTTCTCTTTCCTTCTCTCCAAACAAACTGAGTGGTTTATTTTTACAAGTTGCTGTTATGTTAGTAAATTGACATATTTTTTGCAGGAGCATTTTTCACGCAGGAGAAGTTCAGTCATAGTAGTACACTCTGTCTTCTGCATGTGAATACACACCCAGGCATACTTAACTAAGTTTGTCTGACACAGAAAAGAAGGCAGCACTTCATTAGTCACAGCAGTGTACTTTGGAAAGGATGAATATTTTTTTTTCTAATAATGCCACAAAGACTAAATTAATTTTCTTTGCCGCATGAAATTTTTTATACCTCAAAGTTCTTTTTTTTTCCCCTCAGTACTTCCCCAATTCCTACAGCAAGGCAGGGAAAGATGTAAAACTAGAGATTACTGGGAAAGAGCAAGCCCTAATAAATACAACATATGAATGTTGTTTAGGAGAGAAAAGAGCAGACTCAACTTGTACAGAGTATAACGTGTGGCACGTACTGGCCACAGCCAACTGTAAACTGTATAAGATCAATGACAGCTGAGAATAAGCACATCAGCTTGGGCAGCAGCGAAGAGAGGAAAGTAAATTACAAACTCAGTTTAGAATTCTGTGGACTGGGTTCAATATTCTTCCCACTTAAGGCCTGAGTCAGTGGCAGTGTAAACACAGAGGCTGGAAGAAAAATAGGATGTTGGGGGCTGATAAGCACTGATCTGCTCCTGGATGGGTTTGTTTGCTGTGGCAAATTTCTATTCCTTGTCCCTCCTTATCTGAACTCAGGGATGGTTTTTAGCCCATTTTGTGTGCTGTTCCTACAAGACAAATCCTGCTGTGCAAATTGTGTTTCTTGTTGGAAGTTCCTTTCTTTATGTCTCTGTATTTTGGCCAAACTTAGGTAACAAGAGTTCAGCTCTTTAGAGAGTGCTGCTACCAGATCCTGAATGTTAACATGCTGCACATCATATACACAAGCCTTTCTTGTTGATGGTCAAAGTGTTCCCAGAGAACTTTTGGCAGAGGAAATGACAGGAATATATATTTGCTGTGTAGTTTTTTTGGTTCCTACAGCTTTAGGTATCCATTTGTGTGTGCCAGCTTGCTATAATTTTAAAGGCTGTAACATGAGGTAGAAAGAATTTCCATCATTGTTTTGGTTGATTTGATGAAAAAGTAATTACTTAAATATCATATTTAATCACCACTGTGCTCTTTAAGAATAGAATAAGTGGGTGTGCTTTAATTGCTCATGTCCTGGCACCACGGGACATTTGCCAGTGACCAGTTTTAGTCAATGGAGGCTCAGTCTGTGAGCTTGTGTAACCCCCTGCTGGAATTAGACCAGAGTTTGTTTTTAGTGCCTAAATCTGATGCATCCAACTCCTTGGTGCTCGGGGAAGACGGTGGTAAATATCTGAGCTAGTTGTGAAATAAATTGCTTGTTACAGAACAAATTTGGAGGCTGGAACTCATGAGGTGTGACCTCTCTGGCACTTACTGCAAGTCATAACAGGGAGTGTAGGAACAATCATCTGGAAGTTTGGGCTGTGGATGTTCAGGTTTTTGAGGAAAATTAATTTCTTTGTGCATTTAGAATGAGGTATTTTGTGGAACATGATCTTTTTGCAAGCTGGGCATCCTGATGTTTTCTAATGTTTCTGATGTATGCCTGTTGAAAAAAACAAGCTGGTACCTTGGATGTCCACAAGTTGCACTGTTAAACTCGCTGTGATAGTGTGTGTGATGATACTGGCCAGTAAATTATCCAGGGAAGTATTCCATTCTTTGTGGAATCCCTATGGATTGCTTGAGAGGCACCTGGGATTCATCTCTAAGGAAATTTCTGGTTGAGGGAAGAGACTCCTGGTGATGAGATGAAGAAAACTCAGAGCAGGGGGATGCAGTTGTCCCAACTTTGTCACCAGGGTGACTGAAGCACAGCAGCTGCTGCAGGGTGAGGGTGTGCTGTGTTTGGGTTTGCTGTGGTTCACTACCTGTGCTGGAGTTCACTGTCAGCATCCAACCAAAATGTGGATTCTTTGTTGTTTTCCTAGAATTTCACACCAATATTTCTGGCTGATAAGGCCAGGCCCTGCTTTCTTGTCCTTGTGAGTAGTTCTGAAGTTGTTTCCTCATTCCCTTTCTGCAATCCTTATCATATAAATAACATGAAAAGGATTTCTCAGATTTAATGTCTGTAACACTTTCTCGCCCCTGAGAAATGCAAGGAGGGTGGTGCTGGGCAGAGCAGAACTTGGAGCTGAGCATGGCTGGGATCCTTTCTGTGTTTGAGAGACTCCTGAGCTGACTTTAGGCTGAGGAACTTTGATCTGCTCTGTTTTAGCCCATGGCCCTGGCTTACAGGTTAACTTTGGATATTTGGGGCAGGATAAACCCTTCCTGCACTGCACTGATGGCTCCCAGCTGAAGATCCTTCCTTTAAGGGAAAAATCCTCCCTGTGCTCCTGAGGAGCCCTGTTCATTCTAACCAAGACCCCTCAATGTTCACCCCCAGGTGCTTTCCTCATCCCCTACGTGGTGTTTTTTATTTGCTGTGGAATCCCAGTATTTTTCTTGGAGACGGCCTTGGGACAGTTTACAAGTGAAGGAGGCATCACATGCTGGAGGAAAGTTTGCCCTCTCTTTGAAGGTAACAATTCTGTGTTCTACTGCAAAAGAAAGCATTCAATTTGAAGTGAAATGAAATTATTGCATCAAAATTGAAGTTAAGATACGCTTAAGAGTAAGCTTTTGTTTTTAAATTAAATACAGTCTGAAATGCAGAAGTTTTCTTTTGTTTCTCACATTTTCTTTTGCTCCTCCAGGCATTGGCTATGCTACCCAAGTTATAGAGGCACACCTAAATGTATATTACATCATCATTTTAGCATGGGCTATCTTCTATTTGTTCAACTGCTTTACTACAGAGCTTCCCTGGGCTTCCTGTGGCCACGAATGGAATACAGGTATGACCTCAGCAGAGATGACCACTATAAAATCCTCCCAAATGATTGATTAGTATATTGAAATGTCCTGAACAAAGCTACTGGTGTAGCAAAATCTGTGCAAATGGGCCAATCTCATCCCACTACAGCAAAAAAAAGGAAACCTGGAGTGAAACTGCCTTGGACCTTTTTGGGTTAGGTCATTGTAAAGCATTTTCCCCTCTAGAATAGAATGTCAGCAGAAAAAGACTATGGATTTGTTAATTCTGTAAGATCTTCTGGCTAAATCCCAAGACTCTCATTTGCAATCATATCTATTCTCCCTGAACACACTGAGTGAATTCTGCAGCACAGAATGACCTGATGACAGGTTGCAATCTTGCTCTTTCACTCTAATGAAGTCAGGAGGAGTCTGAATGGAGAGGGAAAAATATTAAATGTGGATCTTTGGAATTGCTCTTTTAAATGCCAGATGTTGAGGGATAATGTTCATCAAGCTACTTCTGGAAATGTAGTCTCATAAATAATCCTTGCTGCATGTAAAGCAGCCTCCTGCATGCAGGATGAGGTATGGATTCAGGAGGGTTTGCAGGGCAGGGCTCTGCATCTGTCTTCTCATTGATATAAATATCTGTCATTCTCTGCTCTTTGAGTCTCTGGATCCCAAACATCCATGGGGAGCATCTCATCCCACTGTCCTTGTTCCTGAAATTTTGCATTTATCCCTTATATACAGTCCAATTTCAAATCAAGTATACCCATCATGTTGTCTTTCATAGTTTTTATTAACTGGGCATTTTTGGTGTTCTTTGAGCACACCTAGACTGCCTGAAATCTTAGTTTCTGAAATCTCAGGGAGGTAATTTTGGGCCCAGTAGATGTGAAAGGCTTTGGTATCAATTCTGGCAGCCCTGCCAAGGAGCTTGGCCAGTGTTATCAGTGCTCAAATGCTCCACAGTGCTGAGCTGCTTTGGCCTTTGTGTTAGAGATAATAACAATAATAATAATAATAATAATGATAATAGTGATAAGCCAGAGGAAATACCCACTTTCCTTACCAGGAAAAAGTGGCAGTTTAGGGCTGGCCACGTTCCCTTTGTAGCCATAAACCACTGAACCAGCAGCTGGAGCAGGAGCACGTTGTAATTTTAATTCCCAATCCATTGCCTCCATGTTTCTTTCTTGTGCCTGAGGTGATTTTTTGGCCCTATTCCTCTGGGAAGTGTTGTAGGAGAGTCCTCATGGATGTTTCTCTGGGTTATCACAACCTGGTGCTGCAGAATTAGCAGCTGTGGCCCTTAGTGCCCCCAAAAACCCTTAAACCCCACCCAGAAATGTGGTGCAGAGTGGGGGCTTTCCAAGGTGCACAAAGTGAGACATGAACAATAACTGTACTTGCATACCAACATAGAAAACTCGTTCTTTTTTTTTTGATTCTTTTCTAGAAAACTGTGTGGAATTTCAAAAACTCAACATGAGCAACTGCAGTCAAGTCTCTTTACAAAATGCCACCTCTCCAGTGATGGAATTCTGGGAGTAAGTGCACAAAAACTTTATATTAGACTGTTTACTACCTTTATATTTGATCAGACTGTTCACTACCTTTATATTTGATCAGACTGTTCACTACCTTGCAATGATTTGACCATTTAGACCTCATAACCCTATAGCACTTAGGGATGTGAGTTCAGCTGGAAATTTTCTTATCCTGCCATGGTTTTTGAGAGTTTTTAACTCTTTTTTAAGAGGATACAAGGAAAGGAATTCCATATCCTGAAAGGACATAGAACAAAGTGTGCCACTTGCTTGGGAGCTTGGCTCCTGCTGCTGGAGGAAAGAGCCTCCAGCCCATACTAATGAGGAGGCAAAGGTGAAAGAAAGAAGATGATTTACAATATTCCTTTTTCCCCTCTTTTTTTTTTTCTTTTTTTTTTCCCCTAAATGTTTCTTCCCTTAGGAGTTTGAGAGTTACATCCTCATCCTTGTTTCAGCTAACTAATACTCTGGCTTCTGGATCTCATTATTTTTTAAAGGACTGTGTAAGTGTTAGTTATTCAGCTAGAATAACAGCAGAGTTTAACTCTCTCCTCTCCCCCTGACTCTGATTTCTTGCTAGACTAAGGGAAGAAAATCAGATGTTTGCAGAAGATGAGCTGCTTTTGTGGTGACAGATTTTTTCTGACTATAAATATTTAATCAGTGCAGTGTAGCCTCCCATTTGTTCCTTGCAGGGTGTAGTGTGTGCTGAGCCAATCAGAGAAATGGAATGTTACTTTGAATTCTGAGTGATTTCACAATTCAAAGCCTGTTACACAATTCTAGGTTACTACAATTTCTTGAGGACCCATTAATTTTATTTTTAAGACAGAGCCTTATTCCGAGGCTGTTTTGTGTTCAGGACAGCAACAGCTACACTTTAAAGAACCAGGAATTAAAACTTCTTGAAGGGAAAACTCCAGATTGACATAATTTCCTTCAATCTTAGGATGTGCTATTGTCTGCCTGAATCTCTTTTTCTTGCTACATCAGTACACTTAGATTTCATGAGTTATTTCAACAAATAAAACTGTTTTATTTAAAAATAAAATACCTCCCCCCCAAACTAAATAAACCTGAATAACATGAGAGATGTATGAACTCTCTGGGTAAAACTGAAATTTTATTTTCTGTTAAAATTTTCAATAATCTGAACACCTGACATCTTAAATCAAAATATAACTACCCACAGATAATATTTCAGAATAAGCAAGAGTTTCTCATGTGGCATCACTTAGTGCTACAGCTTTATTTTATTTTAGCAAAAATCTCATATGGTTCTTTGGGATAATGAGAATTAAGACTTAACATCAGTGGAATAAATGAACAATATATTTTCTCAAGTATTAGCCAATTTACCCTCTGCATTTAGATGATTTTTCAACAATATTCCCAGCTGTTCCAGTGATGGTAACTCTGGTTATCCAGAGAAGTAGGAAATGTTTAGTTCAATTCTATGGACAGCACAGAGTAAGTTTTGCACTCTCATATTTCTGTGGTTTTACACTCTCATCTTCCTGTGGTTTTGCACTCTCATATTTCTGTGGTTTTGCACTCTCATCTTCCTATGGTTTTACACTCCCATATTCTCATCTTCCTGTGGTTTTGCACTCTCATATTTCTGTGGTTTTGCACTCTCATCTTCCTATGGTTTTGCACTCCCATATTCTCATCTTCCTGTGGTTTTGCACTCTCATATTTCTGTGGTTTTGCACTCTCATATTTCTGTGGTTTTGTGGGTTTTGTGTCAGTGCTCATCTCTGGAGTGCCTCAATTCCTTGGTCAGTGTTATTTTGAAGCACACACAAATCCATTTTAAGGCTGTCCCTTCTCAGAGATCTCTGAAAATGAAGCCAAACCAGATTCTCCAGCTCCACTTGCAATCAGGTTGCAGTGGGTTTTAAACCCTTCAGTTTCAGGGCATATTTCCCTACCTGATTTTGGCTAAATCAGGAATAAATTATGAAACTAGAAGGAAGAATCAGATTTAGCCTTTTCTCTAGCTGGTTTTACAGTCTTGTCAATAAAAAGTTGAAAGTACACATTCCAAACCTTTTAAAATCACAAACACAAAGAAAAAAAAAGGTAAATTAAATAATCTGTTATTTATTTGGAATGTCTTTCTTTATTGTGTCACAGACAAACTTTTTGTAACACCAACAGTTTGCTGGCCAAAATAACTTAAGATATTAAACTTTTCTACTTTCTCTGTCCAAGTGAAACTGGAGTTGCATAGTTTTGCACAAGGAAATAAATATACTCTCTTCCTGCTAAGGAAGGTGTTTGCCTTGTTTGAAATTTAAGTAGTTATGGTGTTGCATGGCTTCAAAATTGAAAAAAAAAAACCCATGAAAAACTAGTTTCAAAGTGGAAGAATGAGTTTTAATAAAAAATCAGGATTGATTTTGCCTTGAAATAACTAATTGGAATTAAGATTATAATTAAATTATGTCTTAAATCTCAAACATAAAAGCAGAGCAGGGTCTTTCTGTATGAAGAGAAGATCACAGAGCAGTTAATATCACTAGAAGAGCTACTTTCTGTGGAGATAAGTGTTATCAGCAATGTTATTTCCCTCAGCTAGAGGTGGTGTTCTCGTGATGCTGCTTTATGATTTTGTAAATTCTGCTGCCAGGAGCCATAAACTCATTGTAAGCCTGCTGAAACAAATAGTAAAAGGGATTTGCTGGAGTAGGGAAAGGGGAGGCTCCAGGTTTTTTAGAACCTTCACCCTTTGCTCCCTGCAATGCCAAGGCTGCCATTGAACCTCCTCTGAGCTGTGGCCACATAAAGTCAATTTATTGTGTGAAGGGTTGGCTGTGGGGAGAAAAAATGGGGTTTTGTGGGATTTTTTTTTTTAATTTTTATTTTTGGGGTGGCTTTATTTTTTGGTCTGTTGATTCAATCTGTGGATGAGAGTGGTAATTGTTGTGCCCAGTGATCCTGGTTGTTTTTTGTGAGTGAGTTTGTTGACGTGTGAAACCCAGCCCTGCATTTGTAAAGTGTCAGGCTGGTGCTGCAGCTCCCCTTTCACAGCCATATCCCACAGCTTCTGACATAATCCCACTCTCTTCAGACGGTTTTACCTAAGCCCAGCCTAACCAGAGGAGACTCAGCAGTTCCCCAGTGGCTTTGCAGAGCTCTGTGCTGCTCTCAAGCCCAGCGCTCCCAGTCCAAGAGCTCCTCATGCTGGGCAGGCCCAGGTTGCTCTTTCACACGGGATTTATATTCTCTAAGTGCCAGCAGAGGCTGGCAGCAGGGGGACAAGTTGGATTTAAGTGTGTAAATGAATACACCAGGCCCAAACCATCTTCATTTCTGGCTTTGGAAAGGAATTTTTTTCCCTTTTACCTGGTGCTGCCAAGTCTTTTCCACCAGCTAGGCTGTAAGGCTCAGCCCTAATTTACTCATTTACTGGAAGTAAATCCAAATCCTCAGCTGGTTTGAGGACTGCAAACCCAAACTTCAGCCTCTCTGCTGAAATATTTGTAGCTTTTGCTGTTTCTGCAGCCTTGGCAAGTCCTAAAGCTGTGGCTGAAATCGGGCAGGGGCTGCAGAGGTGGCAGAGGACACCTGGCAGTGCCTTGAGGCTTTTCCATTTCCCTTCCTCAGGTGTGCCCAGCAAAGGGGATGCTGCTCCCTTAGCAGGAATACTCTGACTTTGAGAATTCATCTTCTCTCCCTGCTTTGATGACTGCCTCACACAGAGGGTGAAAGTTTAATTTTTGTCTTGCATGGATTCTTCCTTTGTTAAAATAAATCAAAAAAGGATTCAGAGAGAAATCCTGCAGCAGGTGCTAGATGCTGTTTTCCTCCTGGTACACTCCAAAGAACCTCATTAAACTTCAAAACTTCAAATATTTTTTGAGACTGCAATTGGTAACCACTTCCCTGTAGCTACACAGTGGAAACGGGCTGATCCTGCTGGAGGTGCAGCAAAACTTGGCAGTTTGGACAATCTTTTCTTTTTTTCCTGCTTAGAAATATCTATTTCTGTCAGTGTTTTAAGGCTTCATTTGAGTGAGCAGACACCACTGACAACTGATCAAAATTAGGGGATTAAAGGATTTGTTACTCCAGAAGGCCTTGCAAGCTGCAGCCTTGAGAAGTTCCAAATTCTGTGTGTACAGGGAAGCAGCTAAACTGATGAAAATTCACTTTTTATTCTTCAAACTCACTGCTGCTGTGTTCCAAAGGACAGACAAGAGCTTGAATTTCCACTTTTCCCTTCATACTTGTGCCAACATTCAGAGACTTGACCTGTTTTCTCCCATCTATGGCCTTTCCCTCATCCCAGTGGTACAGTTTGTTGAAGGATTTTCTAAGAAAAAGCAATAATCCCACTTTCAAGGCGTGGCACGTAGAATTTTTGACGTCCAAAATTAGAATAGTTAATACTGTTAACTGCTAATTACTGCTAAATTAGAGCAGGATATGAAAAATCCCCGTGGCTGTGGGTGAGGGTGGATTTACAGCCTGGCAAACAGAGGGGAGATGCTCTGCCCCATCCTTTTTCTGCTTTCCTAGGAGAGGAAATTGCCTGGCAGGTGTGGGGGCTGCAGCCATGCCCCTGTGCCCTTTTGGCTGCTGCTCCAGTCTGTCCCCACGGGCAGGAATTGGAGCTTTCCAGAGCCTGGGAAGGAGCTGGACAGAAAGAGGAGCCACGGTTTTGTGGCTGATTCCACCTCAATGGTTTTTTATTGGCTGTGTAGCAACAAGTTGGTGCTCTGTTCAAGGAGGTCTGTCACTCTCTGGAGGGGGTGACACATCCCCAGCCTTTCCAAGTAAAGCCTAGTGAGAAAAAACATCAGTTTTGTCTGGGCTAAAAGAAAAGGGGCTGCTCTCAGCAAAAAGGAAAAGGCACAAACCCTTTCCTTGCAAAGTCAAAAAAGAGGTTTTTTTCCTGTTTCATTCAGGCTACAGACGAGTGCAGGAGTCACATTGTGGTTAATCCCCAGCACATTGAGAAGTCAGGGGTGAGCTGAGCCTGCTCAGTGCCCAGGGGATCCAGGAGCATCCCGAACCAGCCCCTTTGTGGGTGTCTTGTAGGGCATTAAACACAACCAGCCCCTTTGTGGGTGTCTTGTAGGGCATTAAACAGAACCAGCCCCTTTGTGGGTGTCTTGTAGGGCATTAAACACAACCAGCCCCTTTGTGGGTGTCTTGTAGGACATTAAACACAACCAGCCCCTTTGTGGATGTCTTGTAGGACATTAAACAGAACCAGCCCCTTTGTGGGTGTCTTGTAGGGCATTAAACAGTGCCAGGCCCTCCCCTTGCTGCCCAGCTCATGAGGGGCCCTGTGAAAATCCCTTTTTCTTTGGAGCCTCGTGAGCTCTCCATCTGGGTTTGCCTCAAGATCACTGACTTTGCCTGACTTCAGCTGAAAAAAAAGCAAATGGGATGGGTAGCAAAATGCTGCCAGTTTTTCCTGTATTGAGATGAACTTCCATGGTTTTTGGTTTTTACATTTCCTGTCCAAGAGTTTTTCCTGTATTGAGGGCTGGACCCTAAACCAGGTGGATAAAGTTTCCATGGTTTTTGATTTTTACATTTACTGTCCAATAGTTTTTCCTGTATTGGGGGCTGAACCCTGAGTCAGGTGATGAACTTCCATGGTTTTTGATTTTTAGATTTCCTGTCCAAATGCTGCCAATTTTTCCTGTATTGAGGACTGAACGCTAAGTTAGGTGATGAACTTCTATGGTTTTTGATTTTTACATTTCCTGTCCAACAGTTTTTCCTGTATTGAGGGCTGGATCATAAGCCAGGTGGATGACCTTCCATGGTTTTTGATTTTTACATTTCCTGTCCAATAGTATTTTCTGTATTGAGGGCTGAACCCTAAGTCAGGTGGATGAAGTTCTATAGTTTTGATTTTTACATTTCCTGTCCAACAGTTTTTCCTGTATTGAGGGCTGGACCATAAGCCAGGGGGATGAACTTCCATGGTTTTTGATTTTTACACTTCCTGATGTACATAACACTTTCGCTGTGGATGATGAAAAAATGACCTTCAAGTTTGCAAATTCTCCTGACTTTGTACTGTTTGGGGAATTTGTAGCATTTGGTTGGTTCTTGTGTTAATACACAGTCAAGTTTGGGCTTGCAGTGGTGTCAAAACCAGAAATTAAATTCTTGTAGCAAAGGTCATACATGAGCTACTTAAAATATCCCTTAATTGCACAATTGTTAAAGTTCTAAAAATGCTATTATTGCTACTAATGGTTGGTAAACATGCACAGAAACTGAGTGAGGTGTTTAAAATTATGATCTTTAGAAGCTGCTGGCTTAGATATCCAATTTTGCTGAAAAATGGTAAATCTGTTTTATTTGTAAGCAATAAGGGCATTTTCACTATTGGGGTTAAGATAGGAATGTGTGTTCAGACTTGCACATCTATATATGCACTTCTTGCTGTTGAAGGGAAAGAAATTAATATTAAGGGATGAAATTAATATAAAGTGAAAGGTCTAAAACAGCAAAACCTCAGTGGTGCCATGATGGGCTTGGCCAAACCAGCCCAGAGCAGCACGAGCCAAAATAACCAGGAGTGTTTCTTCTGCCTTTGCCAGGGGTTCATTGGTTTCTCATAACTTGTTGGGTTGCTGGTTTTTTGTGGGGGGTTTTAAATTATTTTTTGTTAGTTATTTTTAGAAATTTAATTAATTAAATATTTTTATTTTGTAAAAGATTTAAATTAGTTTTTTATTAAAGCTCTTCCATAGAAAGGCCTCCCTTCAGCTATATCTAGTTTTATGCAATTAAAAAAACAGCTCATCCCCTTTTTCCTGAGTTATTATGTACAGCCTCCTACAAATAGCTACAGAAACTTTTAAATCTTCTAGAAAACTGAAAGTAGGAAGTGTTTACACAAACATTTAAATTTTGAAAACTGAAAGTAGGAAGTCTCTAGAATTGAAATTAGGAACTGTCTAGATAAACTTTTAAATTTGAAAAACTGAAAGTAGGATACTTCTTTATTATGTATATTCTTCTTTATTACATACAGCCTCCTACAAATATCTACAGAAACTTTTAAATCTTCTGGAAAACTGAAAGTAGAAAGTGTCTACACAAACTTTTAAAATTTGGAAAACTGAAAGTAGGAAGTATCCACACAAACTTTAAAATCTTCTAGAAAACAGACAATAGGAAGTGTCTACACAAACTTTTAAATCTTCTAGAAAACTGAAAGTAGGAAGGGTCTGCACAAAATTTTAAAATTTGGAAAACTGAAAGTAAGAAGTGTCTACACAAACTTTAAAACCTTCTAAACAATAGGAAGTGTCTACACAAACTTTTAATATTATGAAAAGTGAAAGTAGGAAGCGTCTACACAAACATTTAAATCTGGAAAACTCAAAGTAGGAAGTATCTAGAACTGAAATTAGGAACTGTCTAGATAAACTTTTAAATTTGAAAAACTGAAAGTAGGATACTTCTTCTTTATTATGTACAGCCTCCTACAAATATCTACAGAAACTTTTAAATCTTCTAGAAAACTGAAAGTAGGAAGTGTCTACACAAACTTTTAAATCTAGAAAAGTGAAAGTAGGAAGTGTCTACACAAACATTTAAATCTGGAAAACTCAAAGTAGGAAGTATCTAGAACTGTAATTAGGAACTGTCTAGATAAACTTTTAAATTTGAAAAACTGAAAGTAGGATACTTCTGGTGCCATTTGCTGTCTGAAACAAATTTGTCCCCTCCAGTAGCTCCCCACAGGACAAGCTGAAAAGTCCCATCCATGTTTGACAAAGTTGCCCACTCCAGGAATTATTTTCTTGACTGGTTGACCACAGGAAAGAGATGTTCAGGACTGGAAGTGCCAACAAACCACATGGAGCTCTTCCAAGGCATAGTTTTCATATCTCTGTAATCCCTTAAATATCCAAGTAAAGAAGAGACTTTTATTTCCAACTGTTCAGGAATGTGTCCAGTACGTTTATTCCCTGCCTTGGACTTGGGAATGGGAAGGGCTCTGCTGAGAGGGATTTTAGAGATGCACAAGTAACTGAAAACATCATTTAACAGGAGTCACATTCCTCTGGTTTTTTGCTATCTCAGCATGGATACCATGTAAAGGACAGATTTCCATGCAATTCATCAAGCCTCTGTCTACTTTTGGCTCTTGGAAAAATATCATCATGAGAAAAATCAAATATTTAGACACTTTTCAAGAGTATTTCCCAAATATGGCTTTGTAGATTCAGGATGTTAACAGAAAGGGTGGTTGCTTGGGATTTTAAATCAAATTAAATGCTCAAAGGAGAGGTGTTTTTACTGTGCAAAAATTATAATGAGCACAGGCTGGAAGAAACAAAACAAAACAACATTATTATTATTATTATTATTATTATTATTATTATTATTATTATTATTATTATTATTATTATTATTATTATTATTATTATTATTATTATTATTATTATTATTATTTCACTGCTTTGCACTATATTCTCATATGGCATCAAAATTGCTTTGCTGTGTCAGGAGGACTTTCTGAGGAAGTTCATTAAATATTGCCCTGGAATTCCTGGAAATGCTCCAGGACACCAATCAGTGCAGGTCTTCAAGCATCACTATGGGCACTGCTGTCCTCTGGGGGCAAAGGAAATCACTGAAATCCCCCCCAGATCCCTTCAACAGCTCTTCTTTAATTATTCCATAGCTGGTGTCCATAGGTGTTAGTTCATACATGAAAAATTGATCCAGTAGAATGAATCTGGATTTAATCAATAATCTGTGATTTGGGAGTGCCACAGCAGTGATATTTTATGAAGACCCAGCAGCTGCAAATGTGGACAAACCATTGAGACCTGCCCAAAAAAATCATGTTCATTTGCAGCTTTTTTTCCCTTTTGGACTCTAAGTTATTTTTTATTCCTCGTGCCCCTGCTCCTTTTCACATCTTAGGGGGTTTTTTGTGACTAGAGTTTAAGGCTAGTGAGATAAGAAATATGTTGACAGAGGAATTTTTTCAATTTTAAAATTTTTTTTGCCAGTCGGGTAATGGTTTTCTTTTGGCCTGTTCTGTGAGGAAGAGATAAGAGCTTATCACCATTCATTTGTTACATGAATTTGTAGCCAAAAACTCACAGTGAAGGTCTGTTTAACAAGATCATGCAGTACTCAATATTTTGTGCTCAGTAATTCTCATTTGATGAACATTTAATTAATAGTGAAAAGCTGAGTACAACTGTACAGGTTTTCTAAAAGGCTCCACACAAATTCTGGGAGGCATCAGCTTGACTTGATTTCTTCTGGGTGCTTTCAGTTCACAGCTGCTGCTGTGTGCTGAGCTAATTTACACCACTCAAGGTGAATAAAAAGGGAGATTTTTGTTGCTGGATGACTTCTTCAGAGAGGAGAAGAGGGAAAATTACAAAAAAATAAAAAAGCCTGAAGGAGTCATTGGATACATTGAGCAAAGAGACTGTAGAGCAGAGGTGAGTGGAGCAGCACAAAAAGTGATTTAACAGGATTAAACCCTTGGGGTTGGTTAAGGAGAAGTTGCCATGGCTTCAGTGAAAGAAGGGTGAGGAAAATAGGTCAGGAATGGGATGTTCTGTGTTTATCTCTCACTGTCTCAGTGTGAGAGATACACACATGTAAAAATGAAAAAAATAATATATTTGTACATTATTATTATTATTATTATTATACATATATATACACAATTATACATGATATTATTATTTATACAGTCAGCCTGTGCTGGCCTTAATGAGCCAGGGGCTGACACAAGAAATGTGTCATTCTTTTCATATTTTGTAAGCTGTAGTAGAAATTTCAGAGAAAATTTATTGTATTTGCTGGGAAATGTCCCAATGAAGGCAGGAATGATGAATCTGACTCTATGTTCTTAGAAGGCTAATTTATTATTTTATGATACTATAATATATTAAAGAATACTAAATTAACGAGACTAAAGAATACAGCAAGGATACTTACAGAATGCTAAAAGATAACAATGAAAACTCCTGCCTCTCTCCAGAGTCCTGACACAGCTCGGCCCTGATTGGCCAAAGAGTGAAAACAACTCCCAGCAGAATGCAATGGAACAATCACCTGTGGGTGAACAATCTCCAAACACATTCCACAGGAGCACAGCACAGGAGAAGCAAATGAGATCAGAATTGTTTTCCTTTTCTCTGAGGCTCCTCAGCTTCCCAGGAGCAGAATCCTGGGCAAAGGGATTTGTTCAGAGAATGTGAATGCTCAAAAATTCTGCAGAGGAAAGCCTAATTTCAGTTTTAAACTGGAGGTGTGTAGAAATGGGTAATGAATGGAACAATGTTCAACCCTGGCAGGAATTTAAGGAGAAGGAGCTGGATAGCAGCAAGTGTGGCTCAGCCAGGAAGGATTCATTCTGTTACGTGTCATTCACACTGGATCTGCTGGAAGAAGTAAATATTTCAGAATAATGCTGTAGCTGAGGGGTTCTTGCTAATGTGACCATAGGGAATTGTCTGTCTGCTGCTTTGAGAAACAAGCCAAGTATGGAATTCCATGGATTTCCAGAAATGAACTCTTACACTTCAAAGAATTTCCAATAAATTTCTCTCAATCTATAACCCATGGATTATCTTCTAGAAGCTGAACTTCTTCTTTCTAATCCTTGAGCGCTGATGGTCGGGGAGCACATGTGGGTATCCAGCAATATCTGTCAAGGGCCTTTTTAAACTCTTTTAGGAACCTGTGGGTGTATTTCCTATTTTACAGTTTCCAGTAAACCGTCAAAAGAGAGGTTTGGACACTACACAGAGCCTGGAGCTCTTATTCTGGATATTCCAGAAAAGCCATGTTTACTTGCAGGGAGACTTTGTCATCCAGACTCTCTCTCTTGATTTTAAACACTTTTAGTGACTAAATGTGCAAAAAATCCGCTGGGATTTATTTAATGTTACAGTTGTAGCTGTGCTTGTTCTGGAGGTGTTTCAGTGATTACCACAGCACTGCCCTGGGAAAACACCTGGCACAACCAGCCCATGTTTAGTTTCCAAAATATCAGACTCTAGATGGGGGGATACAAAGTCTAAAAGGAATAATTTCTTTTTAAGGCATTATCTCTGTCAGATATTTCCCATCTGTAGGGTGTTAATGCTGTCACTGTGCCACTCTTGCCCATGTCACCATCACTGAGCTCCTCAGGGCAGCAAGACAGAGCAGGGTCAGGCAGTGCCCAGTGCGTCTCTGCTCCTCCTCCTCTCCTGCATTGTAGGATTTGGGTGGAAGGAAGGTCAGAACCGATTTAGTGCAGCCTGAGGGGTGTCCTGCTGAATTCTGAATTCTGACAGTGATTCAGGGTGTGCTCTGTGTGGTGTCAAGCCCTGGGGAGGCTCCAGGATGAGCAGAGGATGGAGCAGCTCTGCTGGGAGGAAAGGCTGGCACAGCTGGGAGTGTTCACCTGCACAGGAGAAGCTTTGGGCTCACTGAATTGTGGCCTTGCAGGGCCTGGAGGGGCTGCAGGGAAGATGGAGAGATGTGGGAAATGGATTTGTAGAAAAAATTTAAAATTTGACAGAAGGTTTATATAGTGCATGCTTGTATGTAAACTTTGAGAAAAGAAATGTTGATTTAGAAATGTTATAGAATAGGATAGATAGTGTTGGGAGAGAAATGGAACTAGAAACAAGAGAGACTTTGGACAAGGGCATGGCGTGCCAGGAAAGGTGGGAATAGCTCCAGACTGATAGAGATTGGGGTCAGATGGGATATGGGGAGGGAATTCCTCCCTGTGAGGGTGGGCAGGCCCTGGCACAGGTGCCCAGAGCAGCTGGGGCTGCCCCTGGATCCCTGGCAGTGCCCAAGGTCAGGCTGGACAGGGCTGGGAGCACCTGGGACAGTGGGAGGGGTCCCTGCCATGGCAGGGGTGGCACTGGGTGATTTTTGAGGTCCCTCCCAACCCAAACCATTCTCTGGGCTCAAAGCTCATAAAAGTTATCACTGCTCAAATATGTGCTCTCCTCCTGGAAAAGGGAGAGCTCTCCCACACATTTTTGCTCAAGTCCCTCATCAGAGGTATGTGATCTTCCAGCTGTTACTTTTTGTTTATGCAATGAAACTCAAAAAGTCTCTAATCTGACAGTTATCATCTTTTACAGTCCTGTAATGTACAGAAGAGGATTTAGGTGTTAAAGCTGAGAAATGTTTCCCAGCTTTGATGTTTCCAGGACATAGAATGTTCTATACCTGTTCTCTAAGACAAGACTGCACCATTCTTTACATTTTCAGTGTCAAAAGATAACAAACCACACCACAGGAGAGAAACCTTGCAAACCAGTACATGAAATCCACTAATGAATGGACTGAAGAATTAAAACCACTCTTTTTAGATTCCTTTTATTGAAGGATATATTTTTTCACCTTGATCTATACAAAACATATTTATCTTAACTAAAAAAAAAAAATCCAAGAATTTCACAAAGTAAGCTGCCAGCCTTTTGGTTTCACAGTTTTATATTTCGCATTCAGCATAGATTTTTTTAAGTTTATCAGTATCATTTTCCAAAGTTGTCATCTAAGCAGATAAGTCAGTGGAGAATATCCCAAATCTTTAATATCTCGTGTTCTCTGGTTCTTGCAAAACAACTTGTTCCTTCTCAGCTATTTCTTTTCCACCTTGGAGTTCTGCAGTCTGGATGCATGGATCTGCCTCTCTAAATCAGACAGCAATTAGCTCAGATTAGACAGCCACAGGGAAATGTTCCACTTTCCTGACAGGTATTTTGGCAGGGGAAAGCTTCTGGCACTTCAAGATCCACAGAGGATTCTGGTGCCTGGAATTGGAATACTGAATTTTCAGAGTTCAGTAATATCTGCTCAAGTTTCTGAGTCAGAAACTCTGTATTTGCACAGGATACCTGAATGCATTTGGGCATGAATTATTCAAAGCAATACATTTTCACAGAAATAAATGAATATTAATTGCATAAAGTGCATTGAGAGAAAGATGTGAGTTAAGGAAATATCTGTAGATAGAAACTTAGATTTACTTTCACACAGGAATAAAGGGTGTCTAAAAGATCTCAATCTTTTTCCCCTGAACTGGTGAGAAATCTGCACACCCTCAGAGGTGTTATGATTTTTGAAGAAGGAGCTCATTGACAAGGTTCACGAGGTAAATATGGGCTGGGTTTGACAGCTGCAGGGATAAAAGTGCACCAAAATATAAAATATATATAAAATATATAAAATATAAAATAAATATAAAATAAGAAGGGTCCTGTAGAGGGGCACTGCATGGTTTTGTTGTTTTTATGCCCTCAGGATGCTCTGAGGGCAGAGCTGGCCCAGGGTAAGGGGGAGCTTTGCCCCTGAGCTCCTGGCTGGGCACATCCCCATGGACGGGGCACCTCAAGGGGCTCCTCTCTTTGGCTGCTGCTTGCTGTTGGGTTTTTTAAAGCCAAGTGCCCTGGAAGCTGCTCCAAATGAAAGTGGGAACATGAAGGGACCCTCCTCAAATTGATTGGAGCTGTTCTTCAGCTTCCCAAATCATGAAATGACTCAAGAAGTACCCCAGGACATTCCTTTCAACACTGTGTTGGCAGCTGTTAATCCTCTTGCTGTCCAAGAGCCTGTTCCAGCTCCTCCAACTTTATTAAAGACATTCTTTCCCAGGAAAATCCAGTGTTCCCATAGGCAATAAATAGTGTGTCAGCTTTCAGAAGGTTTGTTTTCCAATTTGGGTGGAAAGGTTGCTTTCAGTTATCTCATAACCATCCCCTCTCCAGCAATTCCAGCAGAGGAGCCCTTCTTCCTCTCCATGCACTGATGCACCAAATTGAAATGTGTTTTAGTACTTGCTCAAACAAATTAGTCCCATTTTCAGTAGATAAAACAATCTTGTTATTTCTTGTTGAAATCATCTCCCAGTGGGATTTTACTGGGTAAATTTTGTGTAAATTTTGCACGTGCAGTGATGTGAATTGAGGGAACAGAGGTAACCCTTGGCAATGGGGAGCACCAGGTCCTTGTATGAGGTCTAATTTCTTCCTGGGATTATTATTTTATTATTTTATGTGTAGTGAAAATATGCTGAAAATTTTCTTTATATAGTTCTAACTATTTAGATAGCTCCTGACTATCCATTTTTATTTCCTTTTTAATCCACATATATTTACATTCAGATGAGTTTGAAGCCAGGCTTGAAACTCATTGAAATGTGTTTTAGTACTTTCTCAAACGAATTAGCCCCATTTTCAGTAGGTACTTGTTGAAATCACCTCCCAGTGGGATTTTACCTGGGTAAATTTTGGGTAAATTTTGCACGTGCAGTGATGTGAAGTGAGGGAACAGAGGTAACCCTTGGCAATGTGGAGCACCAGGTCCTTGTATGAGGTCTAATTTCTTCCTGGGTTTATTATTTTATTCTTTTATGTAGCATAAAAATATGCTGAATTTTTTCTTTATATAGTTGTAACTATTTAGATAGTTCCTAACTATCCATTTTTATTTCCTTTTTAATCCACATTTATATTTACATTCAAGTGAGATTTAAGCCAGGCTTACAATATTTGTTAGTCTAAGTGGAATTAATCTGCACTGTAATAATTTTGTCATGATTTTGTTCAGCCCAACTGCACAGACCCTTGTGACCAGACCTCAGCATTTCTGACAAACCCCCTTTGGAGATGTGCCCTATTATTCCCCCCAAATTTATCTTTTATTCATTAGATTCCTGGAACTTTTGCTACTTTTATTCTGTTTTATTTCCAGGAAGAAATGTAAGAACCTTCACTAACATTTACCCAATTGAAATGTGTGTGATCAGAGGCAATGAAACCCTCAGGCACAGTGTGAGACACCCCGAATCCACTCTGCCTGGGGTTTAATATTCTACTTACAAGCAAGATATGCTGGGGAGAATTAATATTTGCTACAGCTGAATGAAAACCTTGCCCTGGTTTGAGTTAACCTTTGATTCCAGGCTCCCCCCAGGGCAGTGGAGAGTGTTTCCCTCAATATTCTGCCCAAGAAGCTCAAGTGCCACCAATCCCTTGGCCTCTCTCCCAGGCTCTGGGTGGGTTCAAGGGGCTGAAGTGCTGAATATTTTCACACAACAAAACAGCACCCCCCTCAAACAGCTACAACAGCAAAACAAGCTCAATACCTACAATAAATACTTTCAAACTCTCATCACTTGCTGTTTTCAATGAGATCCAACAGTAATTAATGATTTGTGTCTTCAGTGCAGGAGAAATCTTTCTCACAGAAAAGTTTCACGCAGCCTGAAGTTGTTGCCAGCAAATTCTGCTTGAACTGGCTTGTACCAAGCTACTCTGGTCTCCCAGGTTCTTGGGCTTTTATCTGTCAAGAAATGTTGTTGATCATAATTTCTTCAAATAAAGAAGTGGCAGCAGTGAATTCTAGTGAGAAAGAGTCCAAACATTGCAAGGAAATATCTGTTATTTCTCATTTGACTTAAGAGGGTTTTAAAGATGCTCAGCTTCAACAAATCCTAAATTAAAGAAAAAAATTAATAAAAATTTAGGATAAAATTATTTCTTTCTTTTCACCCAAGTGTGATGCAAAGCTGCTGAGCTGTAGACTCACCACAGAACTTTTCAAACATTTGCTCCTTCAGATCAGAGGGGAGCACATTGCTGATTTTACTGCTTGTTTCTGTGTTCTGTGCATTAAGAGTTGAGGAGAACAAAGCAGTGCAGGGCTCTTGCTGTAAGAGAAGAGGAGGAAGGACTGGAAGAAGCTACACAATCTTTTTGTTGTTGTTGTTGTTGTTGTTTTCAGTGATTTATGGCAGGTTTTAGGTAGAAGCTGCACTGCTGACCCCTGAATATCAACCTCATGTCTCAGACACAGGGGGCAACCATATATTTTCAAAATGCTTCCCCTTTTCTAATTATTTCAGTCGAATAATAAAAGAATAGGGGTAGATATGACTGAACTGAGGCTTTGTGAGAAGAATTTAATGCTCTGATTTCTCCCTCCTATCAAAACTTCATCCCCTGCTGCTGTTGAGATGGTTCCAGCAGCAGAATTTAGGTCTGGCTTTAGGGAGAGCTGTGAGGGATTTCCCCTCCTCGGATCCATTCTTTGCATACATTCCATGTTACAGATTAATTATCACTTCTGGACTTGTTGCTGCTCCCTTTCTGAGGGAAACACCAACCCTTTGTTCTGCCGGAACAAAGGAAATCCAAAGCCTTGACAGCACTTTGGGGTAATTAACTCCTCATTATGGTGCTGACAGCTCCCCTTGATTGGCACCACGCGTCTGTTTTCAGTAGGACCCGCGGGGATAATTAATTGTGGTGATCCCATTAATTTGCCATTGTGACACTTTACAAAAGTATCTGGCCAGGGTGAAGGAGATGTCTCTGCTCTTTGGGACTTGAGAGCATCCAGAAAACTCTGAGCTCGTTCTGCCCCCAGGAATTGATTGCTTTTAACAATCTTCACCTTAAGCCTTTATTAAAAATGATAACGCAATCTTTTGGTGGGTGAAATATTTCAAGCAGGAGAGAGAGAACATTTATTTATGAAGTTGCTTTGCAGATAGGGAAGAACAGTGCAGGAATTGAAGTGACTTGCACACCCATTGTGGGAAAGGAACCTTACTCATGTTTATGTTCACGTGTACAGAAATAAATCCAAATAGCCATAAAAAGCGTGTTTTGATTAAAACATAAGGGGTTTTTTTCATTATTAGTTCACAGTGAAAATATAGCTAAATGAAAAATGTTTCCATTTCACTATTATTGTGGCCCCACCATAAATATTTTCTTTCAGATTTCATCTTAAAAATGTACTGCTTGAAAAGGCCTTTTAGTATTTATTGCCCAACATTATTTATTCCTTTTCTGATCATATTATGCCAATTTTTGTCCTGGTTCTCTTGCAATTAATTCTTCTTCTGAGTGATCTAAGAATTCAAGGACTTCATTTGGGATTTGATGAGGATTTGTAAGGAGGGTGGACTCCATCCTAGGTAAAATTCCACCTTCATCTGTCAAAAAGCTTAGAAGAATTTGAATTTTAACGATGTATTTCATCACCTCTCGGTGTAATTATGTCTCAGTGATGTTGTGTGCAGGTATCAATTATGTCCTTCCTCTTCTTGATTAAAATAACCCCTCATTAAAAGCCACCTCTCTTCATTTGGGTGCATTTTGATGAGAGAACTTCAGGCACTTTGCAGGTCTTGGCTAACTGAGGGTGCTCCTTGCTGGATCACTTCTCCCCCAAATTAGCTGGTCAAGAGTCGAATCATAAAGACTTGAATCACCAAGATTTGAATCATAAAGTTTAGAAGAATTAAGATTTAAAGAATAAAGATTTGAAGAATAAAGATTTGAAGAATAAAGATTGAAAAAATAAAGATTTGCAGAGTAAAACCAGCTCCTGGATGGGGAGGAGATGTGGATGAGGTGGCAGCAATTTTAATTTAAGCAAATAATTCTCAAAAAGTTTCTGTTGACTTCCTGCCCCTTTCATTTTTGAGTGGGAGGATCTGTCTTTATTGATTGGGAATTACGGAGATAAAATCTGTGATTTTGGGTTTAATTGTGGGTTTTGTTTACCCTGTTAATTCTGTCATTCCCCAGCTAAAGAGGGAATTTGAAACTCATATTTTATGAGTGGCTGCCTCCATCAGGAGCGGCCTTTGCAGCTCTGGAGGTGTGGAACCTGCCCAGGCGCTGCTTCGATATTTCCATTTTCCCTCTTGGCATCTCCAGCCTCCCACTCTATCACTCCAGGAATTTCTCTTCACAGAATCCTCCTTTTTTTTACTTTTAAAATTTCCTTTTATTTCATTTAAATATTTCTATCTGCTATAAATATTATATTTTTCATATAAATATATTCTATATCATTTAACTGTTATATTTTATTAGCTGGAATTACAGGATCAGACTTTATATCCCTAAATTTATTGACTCAGACAATAACTCAACCAAATACAACAGGAAGAATTCTTTAACATATTTAACCGTGGTTTGCTTGGTTTGATTTAATACTTAACCTTTCTACTAAATTGTAATTAAATTATGTGTATTCCTATGTAGACACTAATTATATAATCAACTGAAACTCGTGGAAATCAATTAATTTCTTTTCACTCACAATGCGGAGGGAGAGGAATACAAGTCTGAGGTTGTAATAATTTGTAATTTATATTTATTTATTAACTTATAACTTTATTAATTTAATAACTTATTTATTAACTTGAAATATAGATTTTAAAGAAGTTTCTTCTCAGGATGGTTTATTTCAGGTTGAGTGTTAAAAAACTTTTATGTGAATGTCTTTATGTGCGCATTTGTTGCTTGAAGTTGCTTCAAAATGTTGAGGTTTAGAAAAGAAATATTTTAATGTTATAGTTCCAATTACAAAAGGAAATTGATGAAATTTAAGGATAACAGGTAAAAATAAAGGTTAGAAATGTTTTTCAGGAAAAGAAATCAAATTGAAAAACCATTTATTTAGGAATTGTTTTATTTTTAGCTCATATATGTTGGTAACTAATAAAAATAATTTCTTTTTCTTTGACTTTAAAGAAAAGTTGTTCTAAAATTAAAATTTTGTCACTGACTTGAAAAAGTGAAACATTTGTTCATTTATAACCAGATACAAAATACCTGGAATATTCTGTTTTTATCTCTCTTTCTACTGTAGCACAGGGTATTTTCAGTAGTGAGTAAAGAGGAGTCATTTAATCAAATTAATTCAATTTTAACCCATTGTTTCACAAGTAATGCTGCTTTTCCTCAAATGTTATCATCTTTTTTTTTGTAATTAATTCAGTTTTATCCCAGCATTTCACACATAGTGCTGTGTTACCTCAATATTCTAAATTTTGTAATTATTTCAATTTTATCTTGGTTTTTCATATGCAATGCCATTTTCTTCAATATTATAATCTTCTTTTTTTGTAATTAATTTCATTTTATCCCAGTATTTCACATGTAGCGCCGTTTTTCTAATGTATTTTTGTAATTAATTCACTTTTATCCCAGTATTCCATATGCAATGTTGTTTTCTTCAATATTATAATCTCTTTTATTTTGTAATTAATTCAGTTTTATCCCAGCATTTCACATGTAGTGCTATTTTAGCTCAATATTAGAATTTTTTTGTAATTAATTCACTTTAATCCCAGTATTTCCCATGTAGTGCTGTTTTAGTGCAATATTAATATTTTTTGTAAATAATTCAGTTTTATCCCTGTATTCCATATATAATGTTGTTTTCTTCTCTATTATCATCTTTTTTTTGTAATTAATTCACTTTTATCCCAGCATTTCACACGTAGCACTGTTTTAGCTCAATATTACAATTTTTTTGGTAATTAATTCACTTTTATCCCAGTATTTCCCATGTAGAGCCGTTTTTGCTTAATATTATTTTTTTTGTAATTAATTCAGTTTTTTCCCAGTATTCCATATGCAATGTTATTTTCTTTGCTATTATCATCTTTATTTTGTAATGAATGCAGCTTTATCCCAGCATTTCACATGTAGCACTGTTTTAGCTCAATATTCTAATTTGTTTGTAATTAATTCAGTTTTATCCTGGTTTTTCATATGTAATGCTGTTTTCTTCAATATTATAATCTCTTTTTGTTTAAATTAATTCACTTTTATCCCAGTATTTCACATGTAGAGCCATTTTAGCTCAATATTCTAATTTTTTCGTAATTAATTCAGTTTTATCCCAGTATTCCATATACAATGTTGTTTTCTTCAATATTATAATCTTTTTTTGGTAGTGAATTCAGTTTTATCCCAGTATTTCCCATGTAGTGCTGTTTTAGCTCAATATCTTAATTTTTTTTTTTTTGCAATTAATTAGCTTTTTATCCCAGCATTTCACATGTAGCACCATTTTAGCTCAATATTCTAATTTTTTTTTTGTAATAATTCACTTCTATTCCAGTATTTCCCATGTAGTGCTGTTTTAGCTCAATATTCTAATTTTTTTTTTGTAAATAATTCACTTCTATCCCAGTATTTCCCATGTAGTGCTGTTTTAGCTCAATATTCTAATTTTTTTTTTGTAAATAATTCACTTCTATCCCAGTATTTCCCATGTGGTGCTGTTTTTGCTCAATATTCTGATTTTTTCCCCCTCTTTTTTCCCCATGGAAGACGGAGGGTGCTGGCAATTTCCGATGGGATTGAGCACATTGGGAACCTGCGCTGGGAGCTCGCCCTGTGCCTCCTGGCTGCTTGGACTATTTGCTATTTCTGCATCTGGAAAGGCACCAAATCCACTGGAAAGGTGAGCCTGAAATATTTATTTCCACCAGAACAGGAGAATTTCACATGTGTGAAGATCTGTAATTAATTGTAATTAAGAGTTGTTTGCAGTTTTTTGTTCCTTTTGGTTTCGTTATTTGCTTTTTCTCTAATTCTCTTAGGTGAGGCTGGGTGGTTTTGTTTTCTTGTTGTTAATTTAGCAATGAGATTTATTGGAAAGAAACCAGATTGTGTTGATTTCTGTGCAAAAATTCTGCAAAATTTGGATTTTGCCCCAAACTCTCAGGATTCAAAACTCAGTCCCACAAGAGAGTCACTGAGAGTTTTAATGCACATAAAAAGAGAATTTAAAAATACAGATTGAACACCAAGAGCAGAAATAATGAAAGCACTCAGAGAGGGACCAGGACAGGAATATTATGGGGAAAAATAAAAATATTTAGCACTTTTTGAGTGAATTCCACTCAATCCTGGGAGCAGGGAGCCATGGGGTGAGGGAGAAGCTGCTCCTGGAGTGGTGTCAGCCACAGCTCTGAGTAGAATCTGGGAATAATCAGCTACACTGAGAGAGGAAAAGAGACACAGATCTGGAGGGAGGATCTAAAAAATTCACTGGTTTCTTATGTTGGAACCAAAGGAAACCAGGAACAAAATTGCTGCATTGAAATATCTGATTTTCAATTGTTTCCTATGTAGTTTGGGTTGTGGGTGAGGATATTTTTATCTCTGTTTTAGTGACCTCTGTTTATAAATGAAATATTTGACACGTAGTGGAGTTTTGAAATTGAAAAAACACCAGAGTGAAATTTTTCAGCTGTGCCAACTGCACACATCCTTGATACAGCAACATTTTGGCTATTGCCAGTTGCTGATTCTGGGTGTGTTTGCCAACTGTGCCACTCAAGCTGCTGCTGCATTTCCCAAGAAATTTCCACATGCATGAGAAGAATTTCCACACACACACACACAGAGAGAGATTCCTGCAGCCCCACCTTCATCAGTGCAGGGAAAATCACTGCTGAGAGACCCTGAGAGGGGCAGGGAGTGATGCCTTGGGAAGGCTGCCCTGGAACAGAGGTTGGGCAGAGCTAAAATAAAGCAGGGATTTATTCAAAGCATCTCCTCAATGGATGCACCTTGGGCAGCACAAGAGCCCAGCCAGGGCTGCACCCAAAATGAACCAAAATGGCCCCAAAATGAACCCAAGGTGGACTAAAATGGTCATAAAATGAACCCAAGGTGGACCAAAATGGTCATAAAATGAACCCAAGGTGAACCAAAATGGTCACAAAATGAACCCAAGAAGAACCAAAATGGTCACAAAATGAACCCAAGATGAACCAAAATGGTCATAAAATGAACCCAAGAAGAACCAAAATGGCCCCAAAATGCACAGCCAGGCACGGGGTCTCTCCCTGTGATCAGTTCTGCTCCATTTGCATCTTGCAGTTCATTGTCCCATTCCAGCTTTAGCCCCTGCAGTCCCATCCTTGTTTTTCTCTCTCCAGCCCACGGTGTTTGTGCTCTTGGGCTGAGATTTGGATCATTTGTCCTTGGTGCCCAGCTGGAGCAGGAATTGTTTTGTGTCCCTGCTCTGTGCACAGAGCTCAGCATCCCCTGATGTGAACCCAGACCCACACACTAAAGCAGCACAGAACCTGAAAATATAAAAGCTAAAACCTGAGGCATCAGGATGAAAATGAATAGTTTAGAGGCAGGGGAAACATCCTAAAAAGAGGAATCTGGAGAAGCCAAAGTGATCCAAGGGAGTGACAAGATGAATGGCCTCACGCCTTTGACGTGGGCTCAGGGAGGTGCACGAGCACTTTGGAGTTTCCTGAGGGGCTGCAGCTGAGAGGAAGAAATGAAACTGAGCAGAACTGGGTTTTTTCTCCATCAGAAGGAATCTCTGAGGATGGAAATTATTCTAGCATGGTTTAATCTGCCCCAGGGGGCAGGGAACGCTCTGTGGCTGCAGGTGTGTGCACGCACGCGAGGCTGGCCCAGAGGCACTCACAGGCAGAGCAGTGGGAGCAGCCCTGGGCTCGGACACAACTGAAGTGACTTTAGAAAGGATTTATTTCACATTTCTGGAGTTTACCTCTAGGATTTTATTGTTCTTCCATTCTTTCAGTTTATACCATTTCCCCAGAAGCAGATCTTGTGCTTTGGAGGTGGATAACCTATCTGACCTTTTCTTTTTTTCTTTTTCTGATGGCTTGGCTAAACCCTCAGCTTTAGCTAGGTGGAATAAATTGATTTTATTTCAGTGTGATTTTGGATAACCACCTCTCTGATGAGGTCAGCCTGGGAGAGAACAGCCTGTCTTGGGCACAAGAAAGGGATAATAAACTTTTCAACAAGCAGAAATAACTTCTAGCCTTGCAACAGAGGTGCAAAGGGAAGGGAATTCATGCCCAATATTCAGCTTTATAGGTCTCAAGCTTAAAACATTTAGCCCAGTGTTCTGTAAGAGGCAGACTCATGGTACACTTGCAGCATTTAAATCAGTTTGCCATGAGCAGCTGTTCTGTTTCCAGAATCCTGAGGAATTCCTTAGGACTGGTGAATTCCCACATTTCTCAGGACACCCTGTGGTACCCATGAACCTGCCCTTCCACAGAGTCCCTGACTCTCGGGAAGGATCTGTCCTAGCCAATATTGCTATTGATAATTCAATATCATATTGATAATCGATATGATATAATATTGATAATTCCTTTTTCCAGCTCTGTTTCTGCAGGGCAGGTTTTCCCCCTGGGCATACATTTACTATTTTTAATTTTTTTTAATGCACTGTTTATTCAATATTCTTCCACTTGCCACTTTTTCCAGCCTAATCTCTGGAAATCTGAGCTGTGGCACTGTCTTCCCAGAGCAGCAAAATTCCCAGTTTAAAAACAAAGGCAGCACTCAGGTGTTGGGGATGCTATAAATGGATTAAATATAAATTCTGAAATATAAATGATGTAATAGATTTCTCAGCTGAAGTTTCCATTTCAAATCTAATGCCATTTCTAAAATTCATATTTAAGCTCATCCATAAGCCTTCCCACTAAATTGAATTGATTATATGCTCATTTCCAGGAAACATTTAAAATTGATTTCTGGGTTTTTTATGATAATGATATAACAGTCTGTTAAATTTATGACATACTTTAATTGGATTGGATAATTTCAACGAAAAAATACATTTATTCAAAGCAAAAAACTGCTTAAAGTTTTATCACCTTTGAAACTTTTTCAAAGGGAGCTGTGTGTGGGACAGGATAGTGGAGAGAAAAAGGACAGGGGAACCAGAGGTGAGATGGAGAAGGTGTGTCCTCTGCACACTCTTGTGCTCTGTGAAATATTCAGGAGGTTGGTTCACCATTTTCCTCTTTTTTACTCTGCATTCTAATGCACGGTGGAAAAAGAATCCAAGCCTTAAAAGCTGTTATAAAATAACCCCATCATTCTCCAACCAGCACTACCACAGATCATGAATATTTAATATTTCAGGATATTAAATATATTAAGACTAACATCAAGTTTAACTCCAGAGGAAGTGCCTATTACACTGTTAACAGGATGTTCCAAACTTTTCCATTACTGTTCTTGAAATCCATCACTTTCTCACAAAGCATTCCCATTTTCCCTTCCAACAGCTATGAAATAGCAAAATAAATCCAGGTGGTTCTGGCAGCTTTCAGGTGAAATAGATTTGTGCCCTTTCAGGGGTCCTTGTCCTTAATTATTCAAGATTTTCTTGCCCTGAATTATCCAGTCTTAGATCTGAAGGTATTTGTGTGCTAGCTTTCACATTTTAAACGTTGCAAATGTGCAAAATGTAGGATCCTGCAATGAGAAACTCAAAATCAGGAGAAAAATTTGCCTGTGCAGTTAATTTGATGTGTATTTTGAAACTTGCTTGTTAATATCTGATCTCCACCTCATGGAGAGGACCTTTCAGTACCTGAGATCTAATGCTTCCAAAGATGAGGTAAGAACTATCTGGAAGACTGAAGAAAGTTAATTTTTTTTCACATTTAAATTATCATTCCAGTGTCTGATCATTAGATTCGGTTTAGTATCTGATTTTTACAAAATACTTTTGATTTCTGTTTCTAACAATTCTGAGTTTTTCTATATTGTACACAGAGCTGCTGAGTCTCCCTAACTTTTTTTTATCTTCCTATCTCATTAATGAAATCTTGAGGAAGAAGGGAACTTGTTCTTTTATGGATCTTGATTATCCATTTATTAATTTAACTCAATGTCCTCGTGCTTTAAGCTTTGAAAGAGCCACACCAGTAGCTGCCAATGTACTTTTCCTAAATTGCTGAAGGCAGTACCCCAAATATTTTCCTTTTTATTTTTTATTTTCATGGGAATTTTTGCAAACAAAGCCTTCCACTGAGCTCAGTTGTGTCTCTCTGCAACTTCTGCCCAATTCCTTTTGAAGGGTGGAGCCTGCTGGACTCAAAGTTACAAAAAACATTTTAAGTTTTCTTTCCTGCTTTTGGTTAATTTTTGGGTGCATCAACACATCCCTGTCCTGTGCTGATACCCCTGGTCTGAAACTCTGGCAGGGACGTGGAGTTATAAAAATGGAAAAGTTGGGAGGGACCTTGGGATGTCTCTGGTGAAACTTCTTGGTCCAAGAAGGTTCAGCACTGAACTTGGAACTGTTGTCTTGGTGTTTGGCTGCTTCTTAAAAACCTTTAAGGTTTTTAAGGGATTGCTCATGTCTTGGTAAAACCTCTTCCAATTCTTAATTTCCCTCCATTAATCAATTGTTCCCTACATGTTGCTTCAGTACAATATTTAATTTTGTTTAAAAATGATTTCGTTTTTATTACCTTGTTACATTTCTGTTATCCAGCCCAAATCAAAGCTTATTTTTTTTGTATCATCTGTGTCACTACAGAGCATGGGTTTGAGTGTCTCCAATTACTGATTTGAAAAGACTTCTGTACTAATAATCTAAATTAATAGACTCAAGTTAAAAAACAATCCAGCTTTCCTGCCTGGATCACCTGAGTGGGAATGAGAGCAAACCAGCACTGAGGTCCTAAAGGATTTTGTGCCGTAGATGAGGAGAAGCTGAATCAAAAGTATTAAAACCCCCACAGTCTTTCTATCATTTTTAATTTATTGATATCAGAACATTTTACCCCACCTGCAGCACATTAATTAAACTGTGGATGAGCTTTTGTAATGTATGACTCAACACCAAGGCAGCATTTTCTGATGGGAAGTGTTACAATATTCTCCCTCCAGGATTTTACTGAATATTAGAATATCACACTGATTGTATGAACACTGAATTCTCATATATTTTGGGTCTTTTTCAATGGGTTCTTGTTAAAATAATGCAAATATTCTTTTGCCAGAGCTAAATTCAAATAGTTCTTGCTCAGTGATTTTTACTTCTGCACTAGTTACTGGTTAATAAGCGATGAGAAATCCTTCTCATTGTACAGAACCAGCTGCAAGAGAGAAAAATCTCACAGGAATCCTTTCTTCAACATTTCCTGGAACTCCTCTACATGCCATAATCACTGAATATTATTCTGTCAGATTCTGACTTCTGAATATTTTGATCCTTCCCTTCTCTTTGTGCTCAGTTCCCTGAATTTCCACTTCCTGCTGATGTTAGAAGGTGCTGAATTTAAGCTGCCTCTCAGTATTTTATATTTGAAATACAGAGAGCTGGGAGCAGGGATGCTTTAGCCCCAGAACCAAGAGGGTCTAAAATAAATTTGCTTGGCTTTTCAGATCATAATTAAATTTGCAGGCTCTCATCAAGCCTTGGATAATACTGGGGCTCTGTCAGACACTTTTTACCCCTTTCCACCCTGCAGAATCTGCTCCCCACAGCCCAGAGAGCTCTGCTGGGAGGGTTTGCTGTGCCACAGGAGTAAAGCTCTGATGTGGCTCCTCTCTCTGCAGAAACACGAGCTAAGATGCTGTATTAAATACTCCTGTGAGTCAAAAAAATAGCAGATTCATGGGTGCACAGGATTCTTCTCATCTGATTTATCACTGGGAATGCACTGCAGCTCTCTCCAGAAGGACACTGCTCACTTTGCAGCTCACTGTTGGAAACCCTGAGAAATGACCTGGCAGCATTTGTAGCTGTTGAGTATAAACATAAAAGGACAAAGGGCTCTGATACTGTCCTTGCCTCCTCATTATTCATTAAAATCTTCCACTTTCTACACAACCCCACTGGAAAAGCTACAAGCACCAGAGCAAAGCAGAGAAGTTTTTATTTTCTCAAAGGAACAGCTCTGCTGCTGTAGGTACCACAAGAAGCAGAATTTGGGGTTGAATATGTGCAAAAGAGGGCATCATTTCTTGTTTTGCTCTTTTGCTTGTGATTTTTTTTCTCTTTTCCCTGTGATTGTGCTTATTGCCTTCACCTGTAATGTTCTCCAAAAGTTCCATTTAGAAAAATTAGTTACATTCCATTCCAAGCCCCAGATATTTCCTGCTTTTGAGCATTTAATTAAACCTTTACATACAAAACTTAGACCTGAGTCCTGCAGAGGCTGCTGAGTGCATTTAAAGCTCTGATCAGTCTGAGGGGTTTAAGATGAATTTCTGAGGGATCTGGGGATGTCCAGCCTGGAGAAAAGGAGGCTCAGGGAGGACATTATTGCTCTAAAATAATCTGGCAGGAGGGGTCAGGCTCTGCCCCCAGGGAACAAGGGACTGCATGAGAGGAGGTGGCCTCGGGTTCCAGCAGGTTTGGGTTGGATATTGGGAAAAATGTCTCTAAAAGGAACAAAAGGAACAAAAAGGAACAAAAGGAACAAAAAGGAACAAAAGGAATGTCCAGCCTGGAGAAGGGGAGGCTCAAGGAGGACATTATTGCTGTCTGAAATGATCTGGCAGGTGGGTCAGGCTCTGCCCCAGGGAACAAGGGACAGGATGGATAAGAGGAGGTGGCCTTGGGTTGCAGCAGGTTTGGGTTGGATATTGGGAAAAATTTCTGCCCTGGGAAGGTGCTGAGGCACAGGAAGAGGCTCCCAGGGCAGTGGTTTAATCACCATCCCTGGGAGCATTCACAGGACACGTGGATGTGGCACCTGGGGACAGTGGTGCCTTTGGCAGAGCTGGGTTTAGGGTTGGTCTTTTCCAGCCTTAATTATTCTGTGATTCCCTGATATTCATTTTCTGACTGCACAGGTGCTGTCCTTTGCTGTGCTGCACTGCTCCTCACGGGATGATTAGTGCCATGGGTCACTTGGTAATTAGTGCCAGGGATCATGTGGTAATTAGTGCCATGGATCCCTTGGTAATTAGTGCCATGGATCATTTGGTAATTTGTGCCAGGGATCACGTGGTAATTAGTGCCATGGATCATTTGGTAATTAGTGCCATGGGTCTCGTGGTAATTAGTGCCAGGAATCCCTTGGTAATTAGTGCCATGGATCATTTGGTAATTTGTGCCAGGGATCCCTTGGTAATTAGTACTATGGATCATTTGGTAATTAGTGCCAGGGATCATTTGGTAATTAGTGCCATGGATCATTTGGTAATTAGTGCCAGGGATCATTTGGCAATTAGTGCCATGGATCCCTTGGTAATTAGTGCCATGGATCCCTTGGTAATTAGTGCCAGGGATCATTTGGTAATTAGTGCCATGGATCATTTGTTAATTAGTGCCAGGGATCCCTTTGATTTGCTGAGCTGGAGCCCCTGAAGGGCTGGTGAAGTGTCAGGGCGTTTTTGGAAGTCTGTGTTAATGATATCTGTCCAAAGCCCAGAGATGAAAGAGAACAGGTACAGCCTGTTTGCTGGGACATCTTGACACAGAATCCTGTTAACAACCACAGAAAAATGTCCTGAAAAGGGTTTTGACATTATTGTTAATCTGTGATGGGCAGGAAACAGAAAACTGGAATGAATCATTGAGGTGGTCAAGAAATGTAATAAAAGATCCTTAATTCACACCCACATTTTAACATTTTAACATTTTAGGCGTTACTAAAGGTAGAGATCTCTGTTTTTTTTTTTTTTTTATTTAATGATGGTTTTGTGTGGTGGTGTACACAGGGGTCCCAGGATGAGGGAAGAGATGAGAATGTTGACTTCATGTTTCAGAAGGCTGATTTATTATTTTATGATATATTATTATTATTTTATAATTATTATTTTATGATATATGATATATTAAAAACTATAGTAAAAGAATAGAGAAAGAATTTCATCAGAAGGCTTGAAAGGAATAGAAAGGAATGATAATAAAATCTTGTGACTCTCAGAGAGTCTGAGCCAGCTGACTGTGATTGGCCATGGATTAGAAACAACCCCATGAGCCCAATCCCAGATGCACCTGTTGCATTCCACAGCAGCAGATAACCATTGGTTACATTTTGTTCCTGAGGCCTCTCAGCTTCTCATGAGAAAAAGATCCTGGCAAAGGGATTTTTCAGAAAATATCATGGCTGCACTTTTGAGGACCACCTGTCCCAGGCTGCAGTTCTGAATAATTCAATATAAAATAGACACCTGACCTGTTGGGAATTTATTCCAACAAATTAAGCTCTACACTGTGCATTACTAAATTAAATATATAAAATAAAGCTGCAACTTTATTTTATATATTTAAGTATAGTTAACTTTTAAAAGTAGTTAACTTTTGGTTATAATTTATTTTTCATTTTACTGTTGGGGAAAATACCCAGAATTTTTGTGAACAATTTAAAATGCAAAATAGGATCTCCCACGCCCTGCTGGCTGAGTGTGGTGTCACCTCTCACTACTGAACTTCAAATATTCCCCCTTAGCTCTGTTTTTATTGTTCTGCTCCCTCTTCCACCTGGAGGGAGCAGGGGATGGCTCATGGATGCACATCCCCAGAAAACTTCATTATCCAAAGATAATTAGTTATTTTTGCACCCCCCCACACGCTTCCAGCTCATATTTCTTTTTGTTTTGTGAATGATTTCTGTCACTCTGAGAACTTTGAAGGGTTTTTTTTTCCCCAAGGTTTTTTGTCCTGGTTCTGAGGTGAATTTTAGCTCTCTTGGCTGAACTGAGCTTTGGTGGCTTTGAAATAATCTGTGTAACAACATAATGTGCCCCCCAATTATGTTCAATCTTATTGTTATTAATAATATTTTGATAATAAAAAAACCCCTATAAAATGTAATGAGAACAAAATAACTCAGCCCTATATCTGTTCTTTCCAAATGTGATCTTTTTTTCCTGCCTAAGACAAAAAATTTCAAATACAAAGCAGTAAGTTTCAGTGGTTTCTCTAGAGAACAGCATCTTTTTGAAGCTTAAAGCTGGTTAAACTTAATCTCTTACCTCTCTGCAAGGCTTGGAGTCTCTCTATTCTGCCCAAAGGTTTGCAGCAAGGCTGAAACAGCAGCCAGAAAAAGTCACAGAATTTCTGGAGCTGTCTCCAGTCCCTGTGTCACAAAGCAGAAAAAACCCCTAATAAGGGGAGCTCATATGTCTTTGGCTACTTCTGGGATATAAACTGAGGAAGAAAATCAAGTGAGATTTGGATTTCTGTTTCTGCATGCACAAGCACTAGATTTACACTTATGGAGCTGGGCTAACAATTCAGTGATGGAAAACAATACAAAAAAATTAAAATAATTTTTAAAAATAGGCCTGAACAAAAAAATATTTGACTGGGGGTAATTTTGTGTTAATTGAGGACCTCTCTCATAGCAGAGCCTCTCTTGAGGCCTTGTCATTTCCAGCGTGCAAAAATCACTCACTAAAATAAGAGAATATATTCATCTGCTGGGAAATACCAGCAGAAAGGGAGCTCAGTGTGTCAAGATTAATGCATGAGAGAAGTGGGAAAATTCCTGGCATGAGGTGATTCCTTTTCCTTGAGGAGCAGGGCTCTGCTGGGTAACCAGTGTGCTTGAAGAGCCCAGACTCTCAGAGATAGTTTTTTCTATATTTTACCCATCATTTTCCCTCCCCTCAGGAGTTAAAGCCTTGCATGCCAGCAGTTAAGACTCAGTCACTAGTCCCAAAGAAAATTTATTTCTCAATAGCAGCCCATCTAAAGGCCTTAATGGATTCAATGAGGCAGAAAGAAGGAGCAAAAGGACAGAAACAAAAAAATTAAAAAAAAAAAAAAAGAGAAAGATGTGTGGAAGGAAAAAAAAATAAATAAATAAAAAGAAAAAAAAGAAAGAACTAGGGCCCATTGTAAGAGCCCAGGAAAAGGAACTGGGCAGCAAGGATTGTATCTCCTGAAGTGTCTTTTGTCTCAGGCTGAAGTAACAGCAAAGAATGGCCCTTCATGGTGAGGCTTTGGCCGTGGCCAAGGCTGATGTCTGTATTCAAAGGGGGAAAGTAGAACATTCATGAGATGCATGCAGAGTTCCTGCTCTCCTCCTTCTCTCCCTGAGCTTTCTAAACTCATTTTTTCTCCACTCTCCTGTGCTCTGAGCATTTAAGGACACCTTGGGTTTGTTAAAAAAAAAAAAAAAAAAAAAAAAAAAAAAAAGGTTTTTGTGCTTCTTGTTGGTTTTCCCGACCTGTTTGGCTGCTGGGGAAGGTTTCAAGTATAGGAAACATCAATAAAATTGTGTTTTTATGATTTCAGTCCTTCCCAGCTGCACCCTAGTGGGGAAATCCACTTTTATATGAATATTTGGGGTGGGTCTAAGCCCTGCTCCACAGCTGAAAAGAATAAAAAGTGTTTGAGGGCACTGAGGGGCAGCTCAAGGCACAGGCAGGTGGGACAGGATTTGGGCAGAGAAATCACCTGGGCTGTGAACTTAAAGTATGAGAAAGCAGAAGGGGCAGAGGGTGGAAAGCCAGCTGGGATATTTGCTGTGGCAATGCAGGGAAAGTTCAAGGGAAAGCCCCAGGGGCACAGATGAGCACAGCAATCCCTGGAGGAAAAATGCCCTGGTTGGCTAAAGGGAACAAATTCAGCTTCTTTTGCCATTGAGGCTCCTTATCCAAATTACACTGACCCAACAAAGAGGCTTTAGAAATGTGACAGTTGCACTCATTTATTCAGAGCATATATTTATTACATAGATTTAAAGAAATATAGAAATAATTAATAAATAAATATAGATTATTAACATATACTTATTAATATATATTTATTCAGAGTATGATCTCTTCACGGTTCAGAACCTGCCTTTCCTTACCCATCCTCTTCCCCAAAATTTATAGCCAAAATAGAACATTTCTGTTTATTATCATTGATGATGCACGTGTCAGGGTTCAAATATTATTCCTCCACTGCTGCTGGCTGGGATTTACAACTGAGGGGTTTCCAAAGCTGCCCTTCCCAAAATTGTGGTTGCCATGTCCTGGTTTCCATGTGTGCACAGAAATTGCAATGAATGTTGCTTCTCTTCAGTCTTGCTTTGTGTATTTGGGATATTATTTGCACCTTTTCTTCTGCAGGAGCACACGGGGTCCCTAACATGGGTTACACAAATATTTACAGCTCTGAGTTTCCTGATGCTGCTCCAATTTCATATTTCTTCCCCATGAAACAACTCCCTATTAGAACCTGCCCTTCCTTACCCATCCTCTTCCCCAAAATTTATAGCCAAAATAGAACATTTCTGTTTATTATCATTGTTGATGCACGTATCAGGGTTCAAATATTACTCCTTCAGGTGCAGGGCCCTGCTGCTGGCTGGGATTTACAACTGAGAGGTTTCCAAAGCTGCCTTTCCCAAAACTGTGGTTGCCACATCCTGGTCTCCATGAGTGCACAGAAATTGCAATGAATATTGCTTCTCTTCAGTCTTGCTTTGTGTATTTGGGATATTATTTGCACCTTTTCTTCTGCAGGAGCGCACACGGGGATACACAAACATTTATAGCTCTGACTTTGCTAATGCTGCTCCAATTTCATATTTTTCCCCATGAAACAGAAGAGCTCCAGTTCCCTATTCCCACACAGGTTATTTGTCCTCAGCTCCTGCTGATCTCTCCAGCTTTAGGGCTGGCTCCTTAACTGCAACTTTAGCTATCCATTCCCATACCCTGTATGCCAGGGCTATATTAACCCAAATTCCTGCCAGGCTCTGCTTGCTGCAGCCAGCCAAGCCCACATTTCTGGCTTTATCTGCAGTGTGAAGATGTCTTTGTAGTACAAGTTTTGTTTACAAGGCTGTTCTTGTGAGATTTACAAACTCAAGTCCTGAATCCCACCCCAGTGTCAGCTCCTGTGGCTCGGATCCAAACTCACTCCCAGGAATGGCAAAGCTTAATGAAACAAATAAATAAATGAATAAATTGCCTCAGGAGCAGCAAAGGCAGCTTCAGGCAGCTGCTGGTGCTGGGCTGGGAACTCAAACACATGCCCAGGAGGGAGCTGGCTGCTGTGCACCTGCTATTCACTCTGCTGCTGGAAAAAACCTGTGCGCTCCAAAAAAAGAGAGGAAGAAACTCAAAACATCCTGTGGAAGCTGGATTGGGTCATGGAAAGCAGACACTTTGGACAAGCAGTAGATAGGGGTGGTGTGGAAAGTGTAAGGCACTGCTCTTAATTAAGTTAATTAAAAAAAACTAGGCCTGAACAGTGCTTATATTTCTGACATGGGGTAACTCTGTGTTTGTTGAGGACCTCTCTCATAGCAGAGCCTCTCTTGAGGCCTTGGCATTTCCAGTTGTGCAAAAATCCCCGGCATGTGGCCCTAAAATAAGAGAATATGTTCATCTGCTGGGAAATAGAAGCAGAAAGAGTAAAAATTCTGGGTTCTTTCCTGTGGGTGTAAAATGTGGTTGGGGGAATTGCAGTGCTTGAGGTCAGGGGGGATTTTTGTGCTTTGGTTTGTGTGTCCCTTGTCCCTGGAGTGCCTTGCTCAGGGTGGAATCTCAGTGCTCCAAGTGTGGGATTGTCAGGAAAATTAACCCACAAACACCAGAGATTTATGTCCAAAAAAGAAGACAGAGGAGTTCTTTTCTGGCTTTATTCCAATAAAGGGAGAGGCCATGGAGCATCCCCTGGGGTCTCTCACATTTTTGGAGGACACAGCCTCCTTTCAATCCCAATTTTCCATTTCCCTTCTCTCTTTCCCTATTACTGAGGTACTTGGGAGGTTCAGACTTCCCAGAACACCTGATACCAGAGATTTCTCTCTAATGTATAACCCTCCCTTTTCATTTTTAATTTTTGTGGAATTTAGGGGTTTTTCTTCGCCGTTGTTTCTTTCATTTTTCAATGTCTAATTTCATTTATCAGCAAACCTACAGTTTATTTGTTAAAGCAAATATCTTTTTCCATTCATCCATCAGTGGAATCCTTCCCATTGTTTCTTTTATCTCTCAGTGCTGGTTTTATCCCCCAGCAGACCCACAGCTTGTTTGGAAAGACAAATCCACTATTCCTGTGAGGATGGGCACAGGGAGAGGCCTGTGCTCCCCAGGGAGAGCCCCTTTACATCCCCAGAACAGCCACTTGGGGATCTCTGCTGAGCTGAGGGCTTGAAGGGAGAGCTGAGAGATCAAAGCCTTTCCTTGAGAGAGAAAATCAGGAGAAAATCAGACTGTGGCAGTCACAGACTCCTCACTCAGCCTCTCTTCAGGGTTTTATTGTGTGATCCCTCATTTTCCCTATGCATCACATCACCTTTTCTTCTCCAACCCACAAATTAATTGCAGCACTGTCAGACTGGTGTCCTACAAGGCAGCCTTGAGGTGATTGAGCAGCAACACTGAGAGGCTGCTTGGAGGGGAAGCTTTAGAGAGCAATAAACCCTCAGCAAGGTGTGACTAACTGCTTTAGGGGGGTGGAGTACCCACAGGGAAGGGAAATGTGGAGAATCAGGGTCAGGACGATAAGGATGCTTGTTAGTCTGAGTGCTGAGGCTCTTTATTGTACTTTTACCAATTGTTATTATATTTAATGCACAAGGAGTGCTGTAAATGCTTCGTGGTGCATCCATCTCCCAGCTGTCACCATGGAGATAGGAGCTCCTGTGGCTCAGGGGCTGGCAGGAGCTGGGCTGTCGTGCTGGGGGCACACAAACACACCTGTCCCCAAAGAAATGGGAGCTCTTTCTTCTCCTGCAAAAGTCCTGGACTCCCAATAGGATCACAGAATCACTTTTTCACTCTGAGGATGCTCAGATGCTGGAACAGATGCCCAGAGAGGTTACAGAGTTTTTGTATTTGGAGATACTCCAAATTCAGCCAGTCTTGATCTTTTCCTTCTGATTTGAGCAGTGAAATGCTCTATATGCCATTCACATGCCCTTCCTATAATTCACAACCTGAATTATACTAAATTTCCATGCCCTATAATCATTACAGAGAAATGGAACATTCCAAGACAGGGCCTGTCAGTTTAACAGATTTATTGGCACAGACACATTTTATGAAAAATCCTTTCCTTAGGATTTTTCCTCCTGAGAAGCTGAGAGGCCTCAGGAACAAAATGTAACCAATGGTTATCTGCTGCTGTGGGATGCAACAAGTAGATCAAGTAGATCTTTGATGTTGGTTGTTTCTAATTAATGGCCAATCACAGTCTAATTAATGGCCAATCTAATTAATGGCCCATGTTGGTTGTTTCTAATCAGTGGCCAATCACAGTCAGCTGGCTTGGACAGAGAGTCTGAGCCACAAGCCTTTGTTGTCATTCCTTTCTATTCCATTCTTAGCCAGCCTTCTGATGAAATACTTTCTTCTATTCTTTTAGTATAGTTTTAATTTAATATATATCATAAAATAATAAATCAGCCTTTGAAACATGGAGTCAGATCCTCATCTCTTCCTCATCCTGGGACCCCTGTGAGCACGGTCACAATTTATCACCCAGGAAAAGATCAAGGTCTGCCAGGTATGGTTTTTGTGGTTTGGTTGGAAGGGACAGGACAGTCCATGGAATCAGGGAATATCCTGAGTTAGGAGAGGCCCACAGGGATCATCCAGCCCCACTCCTGGCCCTGCACAGACCCCCAGCAATCCCACCCTGGGCAGCCCTGGCAGCGCTGTCCAAACTCTCCTGGAGCTCTGGCAGCCTGGGCAATGTCACCATTCCCTGGGGACCTGGGCAGTGCCAGCACCCTCTGGGGCAGAACCTTCCCCTGATTGCCCCCCTGACCCCCCAGCCCAGCCCCTCCCTGGCTCCTGTCCCATTCCCAGAGAGCAGAAACCAGAGCAGAAATCTCCCCTAACCCTGACCCTGACCCTGACCCTTACCCTTTTCCTTCAACATCTTGATTACAAAAACCATCAAAAGACAAAAAGGTGAGGCTGTGCTATAAAATATCTTCACCTGCCAGTTTACAAATCTTTTTTTCCCCCCAGCTTTTACTGCACAAATAAATAAATAAATAGTTTACACTATTTATAGTGTAACACATTAAATAGAGCTGTGGTGCCCAGAAAACTGCAGAAGTGACTGCTAGATTTAGAGATGGCCATTACCAAACCTGCTGGAGCACTTGGAGGACTGATAGGATAATTTTCAAACAAAATCTCACATATGATTCATTTTGGTGCAAAATTCTAGGGAAAAATTTTCTTACCTTTTGAGGTCACCTTTTTTACCTTTTTCTGGCTGGAAAACCTCCCCTACCACCCTTTGGTCATAGCATTGCTTCCACTTCCCAGGCTTCATCCAATATTATTTTTTACCTCAGTGCTGATTTTCATTTGGGAGTGTGTTTTTGTGTTGTTTTTTTTGGGTTTTTTGAATGTTTTTTTTAAAGACAGGTGAGGAAATCAAGCAGAAATCTAAGCTGGAGATGATAAGGAATGCTGAGGGAAATCCTGATTTTATTGGAAAATGTTGATTCACTGAAACAAATATTCTAAGGGAACCCATGATATAATATAATAATATATAATAATATTATCTATCTATCTATCTATATATCTTTATATATATATATCTTTATATATATAATTATATCTATTATATATATATAAATATATTATGAAATATATAACTTATAAATAATTAATATATTAATTGGATATAATAGATTATAAATTATATTATAAATATAATATATAAAAATATATTATATAAAAATATATTATATACATAATTGTATATATAATTATATATAAAATTACATATAATGATATATAGTTATATATAAAATCATATATAAAAATATTTTTATTTTTATAAATACAAATTATTATACATTTTTAAAATATACATATATATATACATATATACATTTATAAAAATATACATATATTTTTATAAATACAAATTATTATACATATTGTATTTTATAAATACGAATTATTATATAAAATCCATGATAGAATCCATAATAATTCCATGAGGAGGACAACACTCCTTCAGGAAACTCAGTTTCATGTTCTGCAGGAAGAGTCAGAGAGCAAACAAATCCTGAATCAGGAGAAGGAGTTGGACAAAAATCTTGAGTCCATTCCAATGCACATTTAAGATCTTACACATTTTGAAGTGACAGGAAAAATCACCTCCTGCTCTGCATCTCTAGCTAAAGGTTAAACATTTCAGCTGAAGGTTAAACAATTTTATGATGGGTCAGGACCTGAGGAGTGAGAACTGGAAGGTCTGTCTAGAATAAGTCAAAATTCCTATTCATTTAATGCCTTATTGAGTCCCTGTTTCTGCCTGCGTAAAATCAATTACACAGCTGGAAATTCAGGTGCTGCTGTGGGATAGTTCTGAATTATTTTCATAGAAATGGGGGTGCTATGAGGAATAGTTATCCCATATTACATATTTTTTTTTAAGCAAAATGCAAACTTCTGGGTATATGTGTAAGTCACAGTATCTGGTTTGTCTGCAAATGTAAACTAGGTGGCATTGAGAGCTCTGAAAATCCTAGAAGGTTCTGGAAAGGAACAGCTTTGTTTTAGAAAAGCTTGTACATTTTAAACACCTTTAAAAAATGGGAAAAAAACACCCAACCCTCAGTTGATTAATTAGTCCTAATTTATATTTAAAATTCTTCCTGATTGATTCTTAAAGCTGACTTTTACTTGATTAAACAGAAGTCTTTAATTCTGAGATATTTGTGGCTCTGCAAATTCCCTCCTTGATGGGAACTCTACATAAACACTTGGCTTGCAGTGATGAGCTCAGCCAAGATGCTGAAATTTGCTTCCTCCCCTTCAGTCTTCCTCTCCCTGCCCACAACCAGAGCAGAGGGCAGCTCTTCCCCTTTGTGCCCCTGAATGTTGGACAAAAAAATCACATTATAGCTATAGGATGCCATTATTTCACTGGTTTATCATTTATGGTGGAGATAAAATAATAAACTTCAGTCAAGAGCTAAAGTAATAAAGCTCAATCAATCTTCTTGTCTGGGTAAAACCCCACAAAACCCAAAACATCCACTGCTTTTAAAGAAAGATGTGCCCTTGAATTAAAACAAAAAATGAATATACACTTATAGGATGCTGTTATTGCACTGGTTTACCAGAACCAGTTATGGTGGAGATAAAATAATAAACTTCAGTCAGGAGCTAAAGTAATAAACTTCAATCAATCTTCTTTTCTGGGTAAAAACCCCACAAAACCCAAACATCCACTGCTTTTAAAGAAAAAACCTCCACCAAGAATATTCCAGGTGCCAGAGACAATAACACCACGATTTTAGCACTGGGATTCTGCTTTTGTATTTCCACTGGGAGAGCTGTGTCTGCTTGCCAGATTGTAGTGCTTGTTTTGTGTTTGAGAAATTCCAGCACAGACCTTCCCCACAACCAGGGGGCAGGTGTTCCTCTTTGTGCCCTTGAATGTTACACAAAAAAATCACATTATAGCTATAGGATGCCATTATTTCACTGGTTTATCATTTATGGTGGAGATAAAATAATAAACTTCAGTCAAGAGCTAAAGTAATAAAGCTCAATCAATCTTCTTGTCTGGGTAAAAACCCCACAAAACCCAAAACATCCACTGCTTTTAAAGAAAGCTATTCCAGGTGCCAGGGACAATAACACCACGGTTTCAGCAATGGAAATCTGCTTTTCTATTTCCACTGGGAGAGCTGTGTCTGCTGCCAAGTGGAAGGGCTCATTCTGCTCAAGGTTTTCTGCAACTTTCTGCCTTTGAGAAATTCCAGCACAGCACCTCCCCACAACCAGAGGGCAGCTCTTCCTCTTTGTGCCCCTGAACGTCAAAGAAAAAATCAAATTACAGTTAGAGGATGCCATTATTTCACTGATTTATCAGCACCATTAATGGTGGAGATAAAATAATAAACTTCAATCAAGAATTTTTTTCTGGGTAAAGACTCCTCCAACCCCAAAACATCCACTGCTTTTTTTAAGAAAAAAATCACTCTAACAAAGACATTCTAGGTCTTTGGAAAATATTAGGGACAATAACACCACAATTTTAGCATTGGGATTCTGCTTTTGTATTTCCACTGGGAAACTGCCAAATGGTAGTGCTCCTTTATGCTCAAGGATTTCTGCCTTTGAGAAATTCCAGGCCAGCCCTTCCCCTGCTTCCCAGAGCTATTTTGGGCAGGGTTTACAACTGTTGGGGTTTTTGTCACAGCACTGTGCTGACAGCACGTTCTCAACGTGAGGAACACGCTTCCCAACACATGGAGAGAACATTTTTGGGACTGTTGGTGTTGAGGCTTGCTGCAGCCTTCAATTTTTTTCATCATAACTCTTCTAAGAACAGTTGGTGAGTGGAGGATTAATGTTGAATGTGGGAAATGTGGAGGTTGAGGAAGCACTGGGAGAGTATTTACTATAGATATTGATCCATGAAACAGATAAATGCTTTTCTTTCTCATATTTAATGGCAGCAAAAATGCAATAACATGAACGAAACATTTCCATCTCGTTTGAAATTCCATTTCAAATGAAACATTTAGTGCAGGCTGCTCCTTTTTAGTGTGGGTTCACTTGTGAACATGTAAAAACCCCTCAGAGCAGTCACCACAATCTGAACTGATTTGTTCCATGTGTAAATTTCACTGTGAATTTGATTCTATGAACTTGACCAAGGCTTATTCAGGCTGGAATGAATCCTTGAAATAAAAGGAATCGTGGCTTCAAGTCATTTTTTCAGGATCCAGCCCATTATTTATGATCACTCTCCCTTTTTTTGAAGTGGTTGGCACATTATTTGTCACTGATTAGGCTGTGCACTGATTAGGCTGTGCGCTGATTAGGCTGTGCACTGATATGCTGTGCATATATCAAGAATTAATCTGGTTATCTGCATGTGCCATTATTTATTTATTTATTTGTTCTTAATAATTTATTATTAATAAACTTATTTGCCGTTACTATTTATTTATTTTAAAATTCAATTTATTACGGTGTTTAAATGCAGGTGCTCACATAAATTATTTCAATAATGGGATAAAGTTCATTGTTTCTACATTTTCTATGGGTACTTTTGTGTGTCCTGCTGTCCATGACTGGGATTTTTGACTGCATATTCTGTTCTTGGTAGTCTTAAAAATGAATGTTTTGAGGCAGAATCTGGTAATAAGAGAATTTTTATTCAAATAGAAGGAAATCTGATATTTTTTCTTATTAAGTAGGAGATCTGTAGACCTCATCAAAAGAACTACCAAGCCTGAAGAGCAATTTTAGCAGAAAGAAGACAGATCTTGATTTCAATGCTCCTGGGCAAGCTGGAAGCAAACCCAGCTGTTGGAAGGAGCTGGGAAATTACACATATTTAGAAAACTTGCTGCTGCTTTAGGAATATTTATGGGGAGCAGGAGCTCATCATGGAAGTGAATTGTTCACTCAATTCAGCTGGGAAAATGAGCTGCTGCTGTGCATGGATATTGTCTGCCCTTGGTGCTGTCTCATTGTTTCCCGATTTTAGCTGCATGCCTGGCTTTCCAATAGAGCATTTTGGATTCAGCCTTCCACCATAACTTCTCTTTCTTTTGGAACTTTGGACCACGGGCAGGCAGTCTTGTGAAAACAGAATATTTGAAATGGAATTTGGGAAGTGCTGAAAAGTCTCTAAAGTCAGACCCAATGTAAAGAATAATTTGTGCTGTAAAATATATGGAAAATAGGTTTTTTCACCCATTTTTTTAATGTGGGATTAAGACTTTTAAATAACAACTTGGGCTTGTTAAAGCATTTTTAATTCAAGAGAGAACTTCCTTCTGCCCATTCAGTTAAAAGAATGCCAAAGCAAAATTAAGCAGAACGTTTTGATTTGGTTTTTTGCTTTTTGGTTGTTTGTTTTTTTTTTTATTATTGACTCAATGAATTTCGGAGTGAAGTTTTCATTTAATTGTGAAGGAAACCATTCCAGCAGGGCTCAGACTTTCATTTATTTATTTTTTGCCTTCACCACTGTGTGGGAAAAAATATCTGGACTTGCACAGCTCTGCCAGGTAGTGATTTTTCTGTGTCCCAGGCAATGACCTCAGGGTGCTGTGGTGCTGGAATTATTCCTTTCTGCAGTTATTATTTCATGGGGAAATCTCTGTTTCCTGTGATCACTCAGCTTCTCCCATCCCTTCAGCCCGTGTCCTCTCCTGGCCCCTCTTTTCTCATCTCATTGAATTTTCATTCCCAATGGATTTTGACTTTTGGATCCTTATTTCTCAGACCTCAAATCTCATTACATTTTCTTAGCTGTTGGGGTTTGAATTTATTCCTGCTCTCACACATGATTCAGGGGTAATTTAGAAGGAATTCTGCAGTTCATAGGCAATCTGGTTAAGGTCGGTTTACCAGAATTATTCTGGTGCAAGATTCCCTCTGTGGATAAACCAAGATGACAAACAGAAGATAATGCTGAATAAATCCATGAAACACACAGGGAAAATGGAAAAATCAGCCATTGTGCTGATTCTAACCCCTCCCCTCATTCCACTTACTCAAACCCACTTACCTGCTGCTCTCTTGGGCTTTTGGGGGTGTTTCTTTGAAATGAAATATATGAAATTTTACCTTTAAAATGTCGGTGGACGTCGAATGTTTTCTCCCTTTTGACATCCTTTTAAAAACCTTGTGAATCTGCTGTCATTCCTTTATGCCATTTTACTTGTAAATCCAATTAATGTGGAAAATCTCCCTTTTTAGTTGTAGCTCTATAGATGGTGTACAGTCAGATGAACAAAAGCCTTTTTTTTCCCAACAATGCTGCATGGAATATTTCACACGATCCCATGGCAGTTGAAAAAGAGAATATTTTATCTTGTTTATCATCTAGGTATGCTGGTACCATCCAGGAAATCAGAATTTGTGAAACTGGCAAATATCAGTGAGGCCAAGTCTGGTTTGACTTGTGGCTTGTGAGACCATTTAAAAACTTTTTTTAAAAAATCTTTTGATGGAATTCCTGCCCAAATTGGTGGTTCCTGGGTGTGGCTACTCAGCAGAGCTGCCAGACAGGGGTATGATAATTATATTTCTCTATTTGTGCCAATTTGTTCCCCTGGATAAAAAATTACTCTTTTCCTTCTTGCATCACTGGGTGAAATTTTGGATCCTGAGCAGTTTCTCCACTCAGGGGTGTAGGGCAGTGTGGGCACAGTTGGGGTTTCACTCTGGTTCTCCATGCTCATGGTTTCAAATAAATAAATGAATAAATAAAGTTAAATTACACCAGGATTAAAACACTCTGAAAAATAAGGATGAACAGGGCATGGGGGCAGATCTGATTTTCCATAAATATTTAAATGGTGAGTTCTGGCAAATCTCTGGCAATTCCTGCATTGATATTCTTCATGTTTCCAGCCCAGTGGAGCAATAGAGGATTTTAGGGGACAGGGCTTAGGAAGCCAGTAATCTCCTGCAGCATCAAGATAAATTTCATCCCATTTATAAAACACTTGCAGTTTTCCTTATAGTGCAAACAAGAACATTGCAGCGTGCAGGGGAGAATTCCATCACCTTCCTGGCCTCCAATGATATTTAGTTCAGGAATTCTGGTTGTGTGTCCTTAACAAGAGCCCAGCAAAGGAGGAAGGTTCACAGCTTCAGGCTGCTGTGGTCTGCAGGAGTTTTGGCCAAAGAAATCTGGTTTGGGGCTTGGAGATCTCCACTGATTTGGGGCTCCACCATTTCACTGCGTGGAAATCTTCCTCCTTATTCTCAGCAGGGTTATCCTCAATGTCTCCTACTTATCCTCAAAAGCCAGATCCCCTCACCCTGCAGCATGGTCTGCCTGCAGTGCTCCCAAAAACACCTTTTCATTTAGGACAAGAAGTTCAGCAGTCCCAGGGACAAATTGGAGCACAGGCACATGTCTGTGCTGTTGAGATATTCAGGTATGAAAAGATAAAACTGAAATCTAGCTCAGTTCTCAAAATCTTTATGGTGCCTCACTCATGAAATCATTTCATAGGTACCTGGATATCTATATATTAACCTTGAGTGACATCTAAACCTCTTTAAGGTTTTGGTATTTAAATTTCCAGTCCTTGCTACTCAATTTATTTCCTATTCTTTGATACTTAAAGCTCGTGGCAGCCAATAAAATATCAATTTTCAGGATCTTTGGTTCCAATGTACTTTCAGTTAAGCACCCAAGGGTAGTTCAGAGTTATTGGGTGCATCTCCACCTACTTGTATGTCTAAATATCATTGTCAATTTTTCTTTCAAGCACATTGTGAGAGGAGAACTTGGTGCAAAAACTCGCCTGCCAGAAATTTTTATTTTGTTTCCAACTGCTTAAACATTGGCATGGCTCTGACAAGGGTTTAAAAAAAGCATTTTGAGCATTGGGATGCAAATTAACATCGCAAGCAATTAAAGTCAATTAAAACAGGATGTGGTGTAATTAGAAACAGTTGTGTTCACATTGATATTCAGAGAGGTTCGATGTGTTGAAAGAAAAGAAAACAATTTGGGAAACTTTTAATGCCCCACAGATGTGATGATGATGCTAATAGTGGCACTGATTCCTAAATTCCCCATCCTGCCTCACCTCAGGAGCTCCTGGGGAGGGGCACAAAATGGGAATTAATGGCTCTCTCTGGGCACAGTGCACTCCCTGCTGAAGTAAAGGGGTCCCTCCATTTTTGAGGGTACCTGATAAGGCACATGAGATCAGTTCATGTTTGGAGTTAAATAGGCTGAAAATCCAATTTCTATTCATTAATTACAAAAATAAGTCTTAGAATCCTTTCACAGGTCATTCTTTGATGTCTCCCTTTCATTTCCATAGGAGACAAATATTGGACTCCTCAGTTTAAAACACACATTTTTGATGTTGTATTTTTTCACCAAATGATTTTTTCCCATTCAGCAGCTGAACTGATTTTGACAGATGTGTTGATGATGATGCCAATAGTGGAATCAACTGATTCCTAAAGTCCCCATCCTGCCTCACCTCAGGAGCCCCTGCGGAAGGGCACAAAATGGGAATTAATGGCTCTCTCTGGGCACAGTGCACTCCCTGCTGAAGTAAAAGAGTTCCCCCATTTTTGAGGGTACCTGATGAGTCACATGAGAGGATTTAATGTTTGGGGTTAAACAGTCTGAAAATCCAATTTCTGTTCATTAATTACAAAAATAAGTCTGAGAATCCTGTCACAGGTCATTCTTTGATGTCTTGCTTTCATTTCCATAAGAGACAAATATTGGACTCCTCAGTTTAAAACACATATTTTTTGAGGTTGTATTTTTCACCAAATGATATTTTTTCCCATTCTTGCAGCTGAACTGATTTTGACTGATGCAAGGCAGGTGTAAGAGGAACACAGGTGGAAATGGCCACAGGAAATTATGTAGAGTTAAATTTATAGAGAGATGGTTATCACATAAAGAAAATATTGATAGTGGCATGGAATTTATGATTTAATCCTTCTCTGAGTTTGAGGAGCCATGTGCTGCTCTCAGGTTGAGATTGTGAAACAGGACCAATTCTGCTCCATTTTTCCTTTGGAAAATGTGACTTCTTGCAGATTTCCTGTTTCCCCCCATGCAGAGAACAAATTGGTTTCTGGAAAAAAGAATGTGTGGCCATGTATGTGAAAACAGAAATTGCTGGGGTTCAGCACCTCAGACATTTTGCCTGAGGTTCTTTGTAAGATAAGGGTTGTCTATCAAATCCCAAGGAGATATGGATAGAATTTAACCTTTGGGTTTGATGAAATGCTTATTCCTGAAACCCAGACATGAAGGCAGAGCAGTCTGAAGGGAAATCAGTTTAGTAATTCTGGGGTGACTGATAATCCATTGCTTGTATTGTTATAAAAGATGTAATTAATTACTTGTTATCATGTGTTTGGAAATAATACACTTACAGAGAACTTAATCTCTACAAAGAAGTGCTGACATCTCCCACAAACCCTGAGGAGTTTAAAAGGGAATGTGGTTGGGGGACAAAAGTTGTCAGGACCCAGGACATCCCTCTGGCTGTCCTGGAGGGCTCAAACCCTGCCAGGGGGCTCAGAGACCCTGGCACAGAGCTCAAAATGCCCCTGTGGGTTTGATTGTGACCCGTGGAGCAAGTTACCAACCTTAGATGAAGATCTGCAAGCCATGACAAATTCAGTAGAATGATAGTGAATTTATCACAAGGTGAAAAAGTAGATTTTGGGGTTTTTAGAATGGGAGTTCAGGAGGCAAGATGGAGGGATCTGGGTGTGTCCAGCCTTTCTCCTTCTTCTTCTTGGCCTCCATCTTCTCCTGTGATGTTGGCACTTTTAGATTGGTTTAGAGTAGAAGCTCACTGTCTAACAGAGGTGACAGGTATTGGGAAGTTATTGTAAATATTGTATGTGTAATTTTTAGTATAAAAGGATAACACCACCCCAGGGGCAGGCAGAGTGCCTCTGATTGTCTTGCTGAGCAGACCTTGGCAGGGCAGGAGAAAGAATTTTATAGATAAGGAACAATAAACAACCTTGAGACTGAGAACTGAAGAGCTCTGACTCCTTCTTCAAGGGAAGAAGGGAAAAGAGACTTTTAACATCTCTTGGGGTCACTGTGAGCAGCGAGAGACCCCGACACAAAAGCACCTGCACAAAGGCACCCAAAGCACTTTTCCTCCCATGGATGTGAAAAGAAGCTGGTTTTGCTGCAGCTGGAAGAAACTTACAGAGCTCCCAGAATTCACAACATCCTTTTGTGCTGTTTGTTCCCTCCCCAGGTGGTGTATGTGACAGCCACGTTCCCCTACATCATGCTGATGATCCTCCTGATCCGGGGGGTGACGTTACCCGGCGCCTCCGAGGGCATCAAGTTCTACCTTTACCCCGACATCTCCCGGCTCTCCGACCCACAGGTAGGACATGGCTGCATCTCTGTCTGCCTTTCTGCCAGGGAAAAACTGCAGGAGCCCCTGGGTTTGATGTCTGAACACAGGGGAGTGCCGGGGGATTGCACAGATCCCTTTGGGAAATGAATTTGTAGGGGATTCTCCAAGCCTGGCAGGAGGCTCACGCAGTGTGTGCATCTGTGTGCAAACCTGGAGATAAGAGATGCTGACTGAGAAATGCCATGGAGCAGGACAGATAGTGCTGAGAGACAAATGGAACTAGAAACAAGTTTCAAAGAATGGCCTTGCAAATTAAACTGAATACTTTGGAGAAATAGAACAGTGAAAGATGCATTGTAGTGGGACCCAATAGGGGCAATTTTAGATTATTGGCTTTAAGGCATCTACAGCATGGTGTGGCAAAAAGCTGATAGCCAAGAAATGCTTATCGTGTTTTGTAATTAAAAAATAGCTTCTGATTGTGATGGTGTGGATTATAACATCTGTATTATAATATCTGTACTATAATATCTGCCTCACCCTTCTCATAAGACTGACAATGGAATAAAAGTTCTTTAAACACCTCTCAGTTTCTGGCTCAGAAAAGAGCTTAATCCAACCCCTCTCTTAGGCTGGCCTCTCTTGGCTGCAGAAATGAATGGTGTTGGCTGTTATTTGATGGAGATGAGGGAGGAAATGCTCCCAACACAGCCTGGGAAGGAATCTGCCTCTGCCACATCCCAGTGTCTGCTCAGGTAGAACGTTCCAGACACGTGGGATGTGCAGGAAGCAGTGGGTGTGCTGCACAGCAGTGTACAGAAGGAAGGAAATGCAAGGAGATATTGCAGATATTCAGGTGCAAGGCCTTCAGTGCCATCACATGGTTGTGTCTGCTGACTGCCCTCTGTTAAATGCAACTTTTGATTTCAAAAAAGGAGGAATAAATAGCTGGCAAAGAACAAAATAAATGACAGCCATTAGCTGGCCACTCCATCCTTTCCACCCAATTTAAGGCTCAGAGCAGGACTGTGTCCATCCCATGAGTTTATTTTTTAATTGATTAGAACAAGGAGGAAAAAATAGTTGGCAAAGAAGTAAAACAATGAAAGTTACCCAGCTCCTCACTGGAGATGTGGAATTTGGGATAGGCTGTAAAGCCATGCTGTGTGCTGGAACAGATCAGTTTTTAAATTGGAAAGTACTTTGGTTGAGAAATGAGGATTTGCAGAGCCAGTTGCAGTTGCCACTGAGGGACAAGAGCGTTGTCACCAGTTCAGGGGGAACAAATTTAACTGGGATTTAGCCATTTTTTGGTTCTTTGCTCCTTCCAAATCTAAATCTCAGGCAGAATTGACAGAGAAATTATTCATTCAGATGATTGCTGTCTTTATAGCAGAATATGTAACCAAGGAGGAATGAAGTGCTCAAACCAGGAAATCTGCCTGGTTTGTTTTTTCCAACATAGAGCAGAACATGGAAATCATGGATTAAGTTTGTGCTTTTTAAAAAAAAAAATTCCAGTGACAGAGGATTACAATAGAACAGTTATTGTCCATCATTTGTGTGATGTTGAAGGGGGAAAGTGGCACAATCTCTGTAGAACCTGACAGGTTGCAGACAGCATTTTACTGATCTGCTCTGGCACTGTAAAAGACATTTTACAGTGTTTCTCCTGAGGCTATTACATTATTAAATGGATCCTGAGAAGCAGACAGAAAGGAATTTGGGAATATTTGTCAAAATGAATTTTTTTAAATCTGCTTACTGAAGATGTGGCAGCATAATTTTTTAAAATCTCTGCTTACTGAAGACATGTGGTTGTTTAAATAAAAAATAAAATAAAATTAGATATAAGACAATAGAGGGGTTCCTTCAGGTAATTTCCTTGGGGCATCTGAAATATTTGTGATGTTTGCTTTAAAAAAGTAAAATTTCTACAGAAAAAAAAAAAACCTCAAAAAAACCAAAAAACAAACAAACAAAACCCCAAAAAAACAAAAAAAAAAAAAGCAAAAGAAAAAAAACCAAACCAACCAACCAAACAAAAAAAAAAAAACCACCATAAAGAAACCAAAAAAAAACTCCATTAAAAAACCCAAACAGGCAGAAAACCATACCAAACAAAAAAAAAAGAAAAGAAAAAGATTCTTTTAAAAGATTGAAAATTTTAGATGGCAATTTGATCATGTGGTGTCTTTTGGACCTGCCAATGTTTGTGTTGTGTGTCAGCAGGGGTGGAAGTGGAAGGGCTGTGGCAGTGCTGGCAGTGCTGGCTGCAGGATTCCACCTGTACCTGCAGCAGGGGTGGCCCCAGGTCAGCAGAGAATTGAGCCCTGGCACAGAGGGAAGGGCAGGATTCTCCCAGAAGTTTGCTAGCACCTCCCAACAGGCTCAGCCTGCAGTGAATCCAGAATCCAGCCTGGCTCCAGCCTAAGCCCCCGGTGCCCAAACCCATGTGGCCAGGACAGGGAATTGTGTGCTGTGCTTATTGTGCCATTGCTTTGTTCTGCCCGGTTTGAGCTGGTGTTTCACCCCTGGGTGTGGGGCTGGAGCTGCAGGTGCCCCCTGCCTGCCCCAGCAGTGCCCTGGTGCTGTGGCACCTGCAGTGTCTGCCTGGAGCATGGGGTGGGTGGGATCTGCAGATCACCCAGTGCCACCCACCCCTGCCATGGCAGGGACACCTCCCACTGTCCTGGGGTGCTCCGAGCCCTGTCCAGCTGATGTCCTCCTGCCAAACGTGCACATAAAAATTTCATGTTGTCCTTCTCGTATTTCCTGAGCATTTGTATTTTTAAGCTTATTGGTTTCACAGTCAATGGATCCAGATCCCCCTTCTGGTTTTTCTTCCCATAGTAGAAAAAAAGCCCTGAACTGATGCCTTGTGCAGGCTGCCTTAGAGCAGAGGCTGGACAGAGTTACAGAATAAAGCAGGGATTTATTCAAAGGATCTCCTCAATGGATGCACCTTGGGCAGCACCAGAGCCCAGCCAGGGCTGCACCCAAGATGAACCAAAATGAATCCAAAATGCACAGCCAGGCACGGGGTCTCTCCCTGGGATCAGTTCTGCTCCATTTGCATCTTGCAGTTCATTGTCCCATTCCAGCTTTAGCCCCTGCAGTCCCATCCTTGTTTTTCTCTCTCCAGCCCACGGTGTTTGTGCTCTTGGGGCTGAGATTTGGATCATTTGTCCTTGGTGCCCAGCTGGAGCAGGAATTGTTTTGTGTCCCTGCTCTGTGCACAGAGCTCAGCATCCCCTGATGTGAACCCAGACCCACACACTAAAGCAGCACAGAACCTGAAAATATAAAAGCCAAAACCTGAGGCATCACAACCTGACCTTGGACACTTCCAGTGGTGGGGCAGCCACAGCTGCTCTGGACACCCCGTGCCAGGGCTCACCTCCCTCACAGGCAAGAATTCCTCCCCAATATCCCATCCAGCCCTGCCTCCTGTCTATGTGAATCCATCTCCTCTGCTCCTGTCTCTCCATCTCTTGGAAAAAGTCTCTCTCCATATTTTCTGCAGCCCCTCCAGGCCCTGCAAGGCCACAATTCAGTCACCCCAAAGCTTCTCCTGTGCAGGAGAGCAATGCCAGCTGTGCCAGCAGAGCTGAGCTCTCTGTATGAGCAGGGCTCAGTGCTGCTCTTCAGGAGCTGCTTCCCTCCCTTGCCCAGTGCTTTTCTAGAGGCTCCTAACAGGATTTTGCCCTGCCTGTGGATTTCCCACGTGCCACTGACACCCTCGCTGGTGTTTGTCATTGAGGGAGGGCACGCCAGCTTAAGGGACATTATTGCCAGTTTAAGGGACATTATTGCCAGCTTTAGGGACATGATTGCCAGCTCCAGGGAGGGTTTACATGCTCATTTACTCTCCTGGTGCCACTTGTAAAGAAATTCGTGTTGCCATGACAATTTGCACAGCCCATGGGTTGGTGGGAGCAGCCTGGGAAGCACTGAGGGCTTGGGCTGTGTCTGTCTGTCCCTCATATTTGGGGCTGGAATTCCTTTTGGGAATGCTTCAAGGAGCCAATTTCTCCTCAGGCTCAGGGAGACTTTCCCTGACAAGTTCTTGTTCTTCAGTTGGATTTTAAACACCTTTTAGTAGGAAAAAATGTGCCATAATAGAGATGGTGAACACCAATGCAGGTAATTCAAATATAGTGTTTGTTGGTTTTAGAAAATTAGCTTTGTGTTGGAAAAAACTTTCATTCCACCAAAACTGAAATAGGTTGAAAATAGAAAAAATGCACCATAACAGAGATGGTGAACACCAATGCAGGGAATTCAAATATAGTGTTTGTTGGTTTTAGAAAATTAGCTTTGTGTTGGAAAAAACTGTCATTCCACCCAAATTGAAATATGTTGTTGAGAATTATGCATTCAATACTTGAAGAAAGCTTTCAGACTAATAGGTGCAATCCTTAGTCCCTTCTCAAGAAACAGAGGAAGCTTAGTTCTTCAGACTTAAAACTAGAACTTGGCACAACTGGTTTCATTTAAAAATAGATTTTGGTCCAGCTTAAGTGCAACTTTTAATGGTAATAAGATGGATTTAGAGGCACTTCTGATTGTGATGGTGTGGATTATAATATCTGTATTATAATATCTGTATTATAATGTGTATATATATATATATATAATGCATCTCCATTTTATGGAAATGCATAATATATATAATATATATAATATATTATTTTATTATATTATTATATATTATTATATTTTTATACATATATACATATATAGTATAATATAATATATATTATGCATCTCCATTTTATGGAAATGCAGAATTCAATGTTCAAACCCACAGATACCAGGAGAATCTCCCCCACTCCATAAACCTCTTGCCAGTTGGTTCTGGAGCTTTTTGCCAAGGAGCACAACTGACACTACCTGGAGATTCCTGTTCCCAGTTTCCATGTTTACTCATTTCAGTGGATTTACTCCCTAATGCCAGAACATAAATCATGTTGACCAGCAGAATTTGTTTTCCTCTTTAGTTGCAGGCCTGTTTCAATAATATTTCAGGGAGGGTGCAGGGTCTGCATGAGGAGAGAGGGAGGTATTTGGGCCCCACAGCCAGCTATGTTTACTGGGCATTAAATAAATGAAATTTCTCTTCAAGGCTCACTTCAGCCCGAAGTTCTGGACTCTTTTGTCTTTGTGCAATTTGCATTCCATGGTGGGTTAAAGCTTTGTGAGCAGCTATTCATCTTTGCAGCCCCCCTCAGCTTCCAAGGCCTTTGGTCTCCATTTCATTTTTATATTCTGTCTTTCCAGCAGACCCAAACTCTCACTCTGAAAATGCCATTTTTTGTCATGTGTACAGCTCATTCCAATCACTTTGTGCTGCAGCAGTGGAAGCTGCAGCAGTCTGGAGCTCTGTTTAAGCCTCAGAAGTGTTTTCCTTCATCAACAGAAAGGTCTCAATAATCTTCATGCTCAAATTGGCTTGAAATAGATCCCTCTGTCCTAATCTGGGGGATACAGGTGCTGGCTATAGCTGAAATAAGGGATCTTTGCTGGGTTATAACTCACACAAAAGCAGTGCTTCAGCAAGTTAATGGGATTGTTATGGGCTTTGTGTGCAAGCCTGACTCAGAATATGGTTCTGCTTGTCCCTGCACAGATTTAAGGTGATTGTCATTGTGTGTGCTGCTCACTGAGCCCTTCTGGGCTAAACATTTGGGGTTTTGTAAGAGGATTTTGCAAACATTTGTGCCTGGAAGAAGTTTAGGGAGGGGCAGTGTCGGGTCCGGCTGTCTGTCTCTGCCCCGACACGGGTAGGGTGGTTCTTGGGTGGCACGCGTTTTAAAGGACGAGTCTGGACTCTTCAGCTTTTCGGTCTTCAGGTTGTTTATTATTTCTTATCTACAAAATTTTCTGTCTGCCCAACAGAGGTCTGATCTGCAAGCAGTCACAGGCACTCTCTGACCACCCACGGGGCGGTCATGTCTTTTTATACTAATATCTACGTACATGATATTTACCTTTATTTCCCAATGCTTTTCACCCATGTTGGCAAGTGCACCTTCACCATAAACCAATCCCCAAGTGCCAACATCACCACAGGAGATGGAGGACAAGAAGAGGAAAGAAGAAGGACGAGACACGCCCTGATCCCTCCATCTTGTCTCCATAACCCCCCTGTACCAAAAACCTTAAAGTCTATATTTCACTTTCTAAATGTGTCTCTTTTACACCTTTTACTCTAAAGTGATTCTCTTGTCCTCAAACTCTTGTTATTTCTGTGGATGGATCAAAATCAAGCCACCAGACACTTCTGGCAACATTCCAGGATTTCTGAGACCCCCAAGGGTTCTCCTGGCATCTCTGGACATCGGGAACGATGTGCTGAGATCCCACAGGGCAGATGTGGCAGTTTGATGGGTCAGGCAGTACCAGTATGGAGAATTTTATGGAAAATCACATCAATTTAACCCCTGCAGTAACAGTAGCTTGTTAAAAAGGGGAGGAAAATAAGAATAAAGCTGTCTTCTCTATTGTATGTATGCTAAAAATTGGCCAAGTTGCTGCCTTGTTTTATTGTTTTTAATTTTGAAGTTGTGAATTGTTTTAATGAACATGTTCATGAGGGCATCTATCAACACAGCCACAATTGCACTGAACAGCTGATTTCCAAAATCTTGGAGAAATTTCCATTTCTCTGTGGGGAGAATACAGGTTGTAGCTCATCTCTCATAAACTCATGTGAATGTTGAGCTTGAGGAACAAAGCCAAAATAATCAGGTACAGGAAAATCAGAGCCATGACAGGTAAATCGGTTTTAGCTTTCTCAGGTCTTTTATTTGCAGTGGGGGGGAAAAAAAAATTGCAATAAACTTTGTGGTGGCAGAAATATTTCTGCAATTCTTTGGTAGCTCAGCCAGGAGAATTCCCTTTCAGGCAGCTGGGATGGGCAGGTGATGACTGGGAGGTGCCTTCCAGAAGGATTTGCCCATCAATTTCCTTGGCATTGAGTCTTGGCCGGCTGGCTTGAAGCCCACTGGATTTTCCTGCTTGAAAATGAGCACCAAAATATGAGTGCAGAGCAACAAGCATCAGCTTAATAACCTGATAACCCCCTTACTCTGGGTAGATTTTACACTGCTGACATCCCTCTCTTCCTTACATTGCCCTCTGGATCAAAAAATGCTCTTTCCTTTGTGGCATTTATGCTGTTTTCATGTATAGCTGTAGAGAAATCAAGCATTTTATTACATCTCTTTCAGAGAAAACCCTTTTTTTCTGCTAGAAAGTCACTCTAAAATAAATGCACATTGTTTATTTTCCCCCTGGAAATTGTAATTTTTCATTAGATTTCCTTAATTTTTATATTAGCATGAGTTTATTGTGGTGGTATTATTTCCCTCCTTAACATGATATTAATCTGTTTCAGCAAATAAATAACAATATTATTTTAAAAAGGTGCTGCTCACCAAAGCTGCAAACAATTGCTTTCCAATCAGTCTAATTATATTATACATCCTGCAAACAATTGCTTTCCAATCAGTCTAATTATATTATACATCCAGATGAGAGAAATTTGGGAATACTGGATCAGTGTGGAGGTGATATTTCCTTAAATCCTGATCTGAAAACCCAAACTGCAAAAGCATTTGAGAATTTCTCTTCCCTTAACTTTTTATTTCCAAGATTTAGGGGGGCTGAGTTGCTCTAGGAAGAAGAAATGAGGAGATTGAATCAATTTTAGGATTTGCAGCCCTGGAATCCACAATTCTGTCGCCACCTCGAGGCCAGGGAAGCCTTTTTGCCAGGCAGAGGAAAATCCTCTTTTCTGCCTCTGGGATTAGAGCAAACTGCTGCATTCAAACATCAAAGTTAGAGCTCTGCTTTCCTTCAAAAAGAAAAGGTTGCAAAAGACATTTAGATTTCATTTTTTGGGTGCTTTCAAGCTCAGAAAATCCAGGTTGCTGAGCAGTGATTTCAGACCTGTCCTGCATTTAAACCTCAAACAATGGAATCTTTGGGATTTTTCAGATGTTGGCAATGAAATCATCTCTGATTGCTGGAGAATTTTTGGATGATTTTAAAAATTTTTTTGAAATGTGACAGATAACAACCTTAGAGGTCTTTTCCAAACTTAATAATTCCATGATTCCCTAAGGGAAAAACTTGCAGTGGAATGAGAAACTGCTCCATAGGATATCTTCAATACTGGTTGGTGAGTTTTTAAGTGCAGTGCTTGGAAAAATTCTTCAGAGACAGGTCAAACATCCTGAATCTTACCAGAATTTTGGCACCAATAAGTTAGAAAGCCCTTCAGTGATTTACTGCATTTTTGGCTTTTATAAGAGCTTTTATAAGAGTCTCAGCAGCAATAAAAAAAAAAAAAAAAGGCAATTAACTGGGAAAAAAGGCAAAATTAGTAGCAATGAGAGGAGGAAGATGTCCAGCTCCCATTGCACTTGTGCAGTTCTGCTGAGGGGGTGGAATTTACTCTTTTCCTCCCACTTTCTTCCCATTCTCTGGATTGTTCCTCTCAGCAGGTACTCACAGTCTGAACCAGGTGTGAGTTGCAGTAAATTAAAACAAGAGTGGAAGTCAGGAATCCATGCAAAGGCTGCAAGGATGAAAATCCTCAGCCAAATTTATTATCTGTATAACTGCAACTCCCCCTTTAGCTGGACCTTTGAACAAGCAATAATCTAAATTTCAAAGTCTTCTCTCAGTGGAAGGAGGAAGCCTTGCTGCTGGAGGTGAAGTTCTTGTGATGCTCTTAGGTAGGAATCCCCTACCAAATTTAAGCTTTAAATTTTCAAATTTTAAACTGGGAAAAGAACGAATTCTTCTCCAGGACTGCTGTTTGCACATTACAAATTCCTGATGTTTGAAATTGTAAGGAATTAAATTCAAGGCTACAGCCCAGTGTGATGCTTAGAGATATTTTCCCTACAGCGCAGTTTATAACCTCCCCAGTGAGGAACAATTTCATTTAATATGTCCTGCAGATTTTGCACTATGGATTATGTGGCTTTAAAGAGTAGAGAGAGCAACAACTCCCACATGCAGAGAAAGGGCAGAGGTGTTGAGCAAGGGCAGAAATCCCTCCTGGGGTGGATTCCCCATTTCCCCAAATCAAGAGAGTGAATTTCCCCAAATGAAGGGCCAGCCTGGGAGCACATTGCATTTGCCCTGCTCCAAGGCAGCTGCATCCCATTCTCTGCAGGAATCTGCTTGGGAGCACACATCCCAAAAGGATGGGATGGAGACACCCAGGGGCTTCTCCTGGGGCAGAAAAGAAGTCCCTGTGCTGCCTGGAGTGTTGGTTTGCTCACCACGTTGGGTTTTATATTCGGCAAATGCTTTGGGAATGCTTAAGTGCAAAAGTTTTGTGTACATTGAAGTGGAAGAGTTTTTTGTGCATTTAAGTGCAAAGGTTTTGGGTAAATTTCAGCATTCTGTGGGAAGGGCTCAGTATAAATTCCACACACAAAACTTTTGGTGTGTGTCAGTCAATATAAATCTCCTTTTCATGGCTCCCCACACAACTCTGGTTTATTCAGCAGCATCATGTTGTGACTGTTCATTTTATGTGCCAGATGTGCTTTCTGCACTCCAGTAATGGCTCTGGGGTGTTGTTTCAAGCCCTGAACAAATGATTTGCCTCCTTCTCCCCATGGTTTCTCCCTGTGGTTTTTGTTCTTGCTGCTCAAGCAGCAGCAAGCTGAGCAGGTTTGGGCAGTGGGAAGAGACTTGTTGGAAGAATGGGCTCATTTTGGGATTTCTCTGGGATTTCTGGGCCACATGGAAACTCCTCCAGCTGTCCCTGCAGCCCCTTAGCAAGCTTGGCAGTGGGGAGGCATCATCTGAGTGTCAGAGAGGCTTTAATTGCAATTTAATATCAGAATTTATGGCTGGTGCAGTTGCCACTGGAGGGAGACAGGATCCACACATTAACTCAGAGTATGGGCATGACAGCCAGATTTCCCTCTGCTTTCATGATGGAACCTGAGAAGAAATACAAGAGAAACTTGGAGGGCCTTTTTTTGCATAAATTTGAACATTTAAAGGATTACAAATAACATCAATGACTTCACTCTGTCAGCTACTTTAGAAGTCCAGCCTTGTAGCAGAGAAAAGCTGTTAAAAGTACAAATTTCAGATGAAATTCAGAATTGGTAAAATAAAATGCTGAATGACAGATGGATATTAATGAGGAAATAATAACAAGGGAGCTTGCACACAATGGGGGGGTCAGGAAGTGAAGCAAATGAATATTCCAGGTTATTTCTGTGCTGCAAGTGGGTTTATGATACCATATAAATAGAGGCACTGCAAATACAGAGCTATTTTAAGGATTGCTAGTAGGATTCTTAATCCCATTATTCCAGAGGAATGAGAGAAAAAAGGAAAAGATAAGATGACTGCACTGGTGGAATGATGTGCTGCTTGCAGAAAATCTGGAATTTGCTCTTTACAAAGTCGTGTGCCCCTAAAGATTATTCTTTCAAGACCTGTACAACAAAATGCTTTCTAATCCCCCTGGCTTTTCTAAAACTCTTTTGGTTTCTACCCTAGAACTGGAGTAACAGCTGAACTCTCAAAATCAGCCAACTAAAAAAGGGCTGGGTAAAAATGCAGAAAGCGGAGTGTGCACCCCAAAGGTGCCCTGGGAGAGGAGCCTGCTCTGGGGTGGCTGTGGGGCTGGAAGTGCTTCCCTCCCCATCCTCTGCCAAGGTTTTGGTGTCCTCTCAGATCTGTGGGACATTTCTGATAAATATGGGAATTACTGCATTGCTGCCTCTTCCTTCCTTATGGATAAAGTTACTGTGTTGGTGTAGGGTTGGCTTAGGCTTGTTGGAATTCAGGACATCCCTGTGGCTGGCCTGGATTGCCAGGACCCTGCCAGGGGGCTCAGAGACCCTGGCACAGAGCCCAAGACCCCTGTGCCTTTGATTATGACCCATGGAAAAAATTGCCAACCTTATATGAAGGACTACAAGCCACAAAAGTCTAAGTAGAATAATAATCAGTTTGTCACAGGGTGAAAAATAGATTGTGGGGTTTCTGGAATGGGGGTTCAGGGGGCAAGGTGGAGGGATCTGGGTGTGTCCAGCCTTTCTCCTTCTTCTTCTTCTTGGCCTCCATCTTCTGCTGCGATGGTGGCACTTTTGGATTGGTTTAGAGTAGAAGCTCACTGTCTAACATAGGTGACAGGTATTGGGAAGTAATTGTACATATTGTACAAGTAGTTATTAGTATAAAAGGATAACACCGCCCTGAGGGCGGTCAGTGTGCCTCTGTCTGTCCTGCTGAACAGACCTCAGCAGGCCAGAGAAAGAATTTTATAGATAAGAAACAATAAACAACCTTGAGACCGAGAAATGAAGAGCTCTGACTCCTCCTTTGACTGCCAGGCTGGGAAAAGAGACTTTCCAACACATCTCAGAGTGACTGTGAGCAGCAGAAGTCCCAAGGAGACTGTTGAATTATCTGTTGGATTATTGCCCCAAATTTATTCTTTACCTCCCTTCTGCTTGATAACACACACAGCCACATATTCACACTGATGTGATATCACCAAAGTGCCTGTGAGGGTGAGTGACAGCATGGGAAATCAGCATTTTCCCCATTTCCCATTTGGCTGTGGTGCACTCTGTGACTTCATGGTCTCTCCTCTGAGAGGAGTCTTTAAAGAGATAAATTGTCATGTGTTAACATTAAATCCCAGAAAACTTTGTAATACAGGAATTCCCATAAATTCCCATGGATATTTTAAGGAAAACCTTCCTTAGTTGTGTGCACAGTCTCAGTTTCCACATGTAAACGGATTTTCCCATGTGGATTTTTATAGGCAGCTGCTTTAAAACCTGAGGCTCAATAAACTGAGTTTTCCCCAGAATTCTCTCCAGAACCCTGGCTGCAGGAACAGCTTCTGATGCCACTGGGGAACAGAAATAAATAAAAGAATAAAATGGGCTTTGTCCCTGCAGGACCGACCCCACCGTGCTGCTGCAATTAAGGAAAAATTGTAAAATTGCAATAATTGTAAAATTGTTTGTAAATAAGGAAAAGAGAAGAAAATTTTGGGGTGTTACAAGCAGAGAGGGAATGAAATGCGGAGAGGGAATGAAATGCATTGAGAAAATGTGTTACAAATTTGGCAGGAAATCTGCAGATATTGCTGCAGTTTGGGGTAAGGGTTCACTGATTTCTCACTTGTTTTTGGTCAATTCCAGAGAATACTTGAATCAAAAAGTGCAGCTGAATCCCTGAAAATGGGAAATGGGATCCTGGTTTTGGTGATTCTGCACTCAAGTTCTGTTTGGACACTGATATTTTAGCAGAATAAACAGAAAACATTTCACACAGACCAGAGCTTTCAAAATTATTTTTATTTTAAACATTTGAATTCTTTACTTTTACTTATTACTACATTTTGAAACAAAATCTTGTTTAGGAATTAAAAAGCAAATGCTTAATTAAAAAAATGGAGCAACAACATTTGGCTTCTCAAATAACCTTCCAGTTTTTGACCAAATGCTTTTATGTTTCATACAAATTTGCAAATAAAATTAAATTGAAGGTTCATTTTTATGCAAAATTAACCATTTGATCAAAGTCAGTACATTTAGTAGGCCAAATGTCAAGAAGTAAGGTCCTGAATATGGTTTCTAAATGGCATTTTTTATCCTAGCCCTTTTTTTTTTGTCCTTATCTGAGTTTTACTTTATGTTTCTGCCAGCTCTGTGGCATAAATGCAAGGTTTTCCACTGCCCAGCTCTCTTGAAAAAGGCCCAGGCTCACAGCAGAATTCCAGTGAATGTTGAGTGGCTTGTTTACTAAAATTCACCACTTGGGTACACAGCTCCTGCCACTCTAAAAACAACTCAGGCTTTTAAAATGCTCCAAATCCCTCTGTGTAAAATAATAAAACAACATGGGCGCTCTGGGGGATGCTCACAAAAAGCTCCTGGTACTTTCCCAGCCCAGGGGGCTCAGGGAATTTGTTTATGCAGCCAGGAAAGGGAGCACAACAGAGGTGGGGAATGAAGGCAGCACCAGAAAATCCACTGGGGAGAAGCAGCCCTCGGTGAGCTCCTGGTTATGAGGGCAGGAAAGGTGCCAGAGGAGGAGGGATTCCAAATTTAAATTGGCTGTTTGGTAATTTGATCTTGGCAACAAAGTGGGTGAGGTGGTTCAGGGTCATTGTATTGAACAGGGGAGGGGAAAGTGTGGTTTGGCTCAATAAATCATCAATCCCAGAAATTCCTCTTTGCCCTGGTCCTGTGGAGCCCTTGGAATGCCCAAGAGCCAGAGCAGAGATGCCTCAGCTTGAGTGAATCAGGCAGAAATTAAATAACACAGGGCTTAATTGACTTCCTTGTGCATTTTGAAACTGAGCAGTGATTTCCAGTACAGGTATATTGCTGGTAAATGTATTTTTGTATTTCTAGAACTCCACTTACCTGCAGATTGTTAAGTTGTTTAGTTTTTAAGTAGTTTAGATGGTTTGTTAGTTTTTTTTTGTTTGGGTTTGTTTTGGGTTTGGTTTTTTTTTTTTGTTTGGTTTTTTTTTCTGTTTTTTTTTTTGTTTTTTTTTTTTTTTTTTTTGTTTTGGTTTTGTTTGTTTGGTGATTTGTTTGTTTGTTTTTTAAATTTTATGCTCTGGCTTACATTTTTACTTCAGTTCCATGGTCAAGTAAAAGTAAGAGCTGAGTGCATATTTCCAAAATATAGGGTTGAAGAAGGCAACACTAAATGAGCTGGCAGCAAGTGAGAAAGGGAAAGAAAGAAACCAAGCCAAGGTCCCTTTTTGTCTTTTTCCACTCTGTGTAGGGAGTGCTGTAGGTTGGAGGGACCAGAGGGAAGCCAAAGGTCCTTCCCATGCAGGGGGAACGTGCAAGGAGTGATTCTGAGGGACAGACACTGCACCAGGGATGGTTTTGGGGTAGAACCACCCCTAAGCCACTCTTTGAACACTTCAGATGAGCCTTTACACCAAGCTCAGGACATCAGCAGTGCTTTGTTTGTTTGCTTAATTAACTTCACCCAGACAAATCTGTCACAGGGCAGAGAACACAAGCTTGTGCCTGAAGGTCTAAAAACCAAATTTGCTTTATTGTTTTGTCTTTTTTGATCCCTCCCTGTATTTATTTATAAAATTACTTGGGGAGCTCATTCTGATTTATCTGCCTGGGTGCTGTCAGTAGCTCCTTAAATTCCCAAAGTTGTCAGGAGGACTCTCAGTGCCTTGTAACTGAGAGAAACCACAAATCCCAAACGCCCCTTTAAAAAAGAAATTAGTTCTTAAAATCAGAGATTGGTTGGACAAATTGTTGCTCTGAGCTGGCTGGAGTAATCTCAGAGATTCTTGGCACATAATCCTGGGTGGGTGCCAAGCTCTTGGTTTGGTTCCAAGCAAATTCCAGCCACCATTCAGCAGCAATTAACTCTGAGGCAGAGGCAGCTGGGCCACCCTGAGTTATCATCTCTGCCCTGGCAGTCCCAGAGCTGGGCTCGTGCTCATTCAGCCACAGAATCTGAGCTTCTCCTCAGTGCCACCCCAAATTCCTTCCTGGGGTTTGTGGTCCCACACCCTCTGTAGCTGTGCTTGTGGAATTCCCACCCTAAGAGCTGGGGAGAGATTAATCTAAACTTAATTTAGTTATTCTACAATTCTGTGTAATGACAAAATTAATGACTGTTGCTTGCTCAGCACTTTAATTGGTGGAATTTGAGGGTGGGGCTATAGGGAAAAAAAATAGAGCAGAGCGTGTGTTTGTATCAATTCAGGATGACCCCAATGTAGGGAATAATGTGCTCTGACTCCATGATTCAGGAGGCTGAACAAAGGCTTTATATTACACTAATACTATATTAAATTGCATACTGAAGAGACACTCTACTAAAGAAAACTTAAGAATACTAAAGAAAAACCCATGTCTGAGACAAGCAGGACACAGTTTTGACCCAATTGGCCAAGGAAGGAAAACAACCTTCACTGGTGTCCAATTGCCAAATCACTTTGGGTGAACAATCTCCATAACACATTCCACATGTGCCAAACAGCAGGAGCAGTGAACAGAGATAAGAATTGTTTTCTTCTCTCTGTGCTTCTCCAGGAACAATCCTGGGAGAGAGAATGATGTCTCTCTCTGTTCAGAGAATGTGAATATCACACGTTGGTGACTGTGGAGTTTTGAGGCTGCAGTAAATAAATTTATAAGGTTTTGTGACCTACAGTTCAGAGGAGGTCACTGCAATGGGTTCTGGCAACAATAAAAAAAGGACAATGTGTGACCTCTGCGCTGGCTGAACACATTTTTGTGTATTTATAGCTAATGAGTATCCCTTGCAAAAGTGAAACCAGCAAGTGACAATAGTTTCACTTTTGCTAGTTTTGCTACTTTTGCTAGTATCACTAGCAAAGGTGAAAAAACAGTTTTATTTCCATGTCTTGATAGTGATTTCCATTCTTTCCATTCTATTAAATCTTGTTAAACAGAAAATGATGGCTCTCAAATGAAAAAGGATGTTTTAATAAAGTGGTTAATGCTCTAGCTTAGCTTTATGGATTTTCACAGATTTCTGGGCCAATTTTTGCTGAGTTAGCATGGAATTATCCACATCAGTAGCTTTGAGTGACTGAAATGGCATTAAATTAGAATAAAATTAAATACTTCCTTGTCTGTCCTTTTGGATTGTTGACCCATATTGTCACTGCCAGTATTTGAAGCAATGTATTGCCCCAGATTTAATTTCTTTGTTTTGAGGTTACTTTGGAAAACATAATTAACTTTTAATTGTGTCTTTAGTATTTATTCTGCCTAAGCACTCAGTTTTTATTCTGCTTATGAAGGGCAATATTTAGACTGTTCTGTGGGCAGCAGGAAATCAATGCTGTCTTCAATTAAGTTTTTCTTTGTGTGACACAATGGTGGGTCAGAAGTTGTCACTTGGCCTTTTTAATGGGTTTATTAAACACTGGGTTTAGCTGAGGGATTTTCTAGAGACATTTCTGTTGAATTAAAAACATTTTCCCTTTTTTCCTTTTGGTCTTTAGGCAATAAATCTGTTGGGTTTTTTTTTTAATAAATCAAATTATAATAGAGTTACTTAGTGGATAATAACTGGAAGCCAGGCCACGGTTTTGGTGTTATTGTAGAAAATTGAGTATTTGGAGTGGCTGTTCAGAGATTTGTATTTATTTGTGATGCTCATTAAACAGCAATATAGGACACTATACACCCAGCAGTCACTGGTGGTTTTTTTCTGTGAAAAGGCAAAAAAAAAAGAAAAAAAAAAGAGAAAAAGCTTTTACACACTGTCAGACCTGGAAATGGAGCTCAGCCCTCCTGATTCCACAGCCAAGGCACCATTCCCTGTTTGGGTGGCACCCAGCCAGGAACTCAGGAGGTCCTCCTGGAGCCCTGCCTTGGCTTTGGCAAAAGTCTATAAAAATGGAGATGTAGTGGGTTTAGAAAAATACAAAAGAATGTGCTTTTTCACACAATGAATGACTAAATGGTGGAACTCCCTGCTGGAGGATGTGGGAGGCTGAAAGTATCAATTAATTCAATTAATTACAGATGGGCCAATTGTGAACTGTTAAACACAAGAGTCCAGATTTAGCTCGGGGTCCTGGCTGGTTTCTGTGCAGCTTTTATTGGGAGGTTCCCTGTCCTGGGGAGTCCACCCTGCTGGGGCAGTCTCAGTGTCCCTGCTGTAAAAAAAAAAGTGTAAATTAAAGTGAAACAAAATGGCAGCAGGTCAGAAAATTCCTGTTTGAATAGACCCCCTCCCAAAGCAGGTTCAACCAGAACAAGCCCAGGATCACTTGGGTTGGAAAAGACCTTTAAAACCATCAAATCCAACCCTAAACCCAGCACTGCAAACCCCACCAAAGTCCACACCTGTGGTTTTTTCATGTCCTCTAAACAGAGAGAGACAGAATTCTCTCCCTCAAGGTTTTTCCTGGAGAAGCACAGAGAGAAAACAACTTTTATCTCTACTTGCTGCTCCTAATGTTTTGCAGATGTAGAATGTGTTAGAAGATTGTTTATCTGAAAGAAGTGAGTAATTAGATTCTAGTAGAGATTGTTTCTATTAATTAACCTATCAAGTCCAAGCTGTGTAGACTGTCAGTCTACAGAGAGTACAAGTTTTTCAATAGTTAATAGTAAGTATTCTTTAGTATTCTTAATAATATAGAGTACAGATAAATATAATGTATATTTATATATATACTATATATATACTATAGTATATATTATATATATATACTATATTTATAAATATAGTATACATAAATATAATGTAATATAATATAGTTCTAATAAAATGAGTATTCAACATTCCAAAACCTTAAAGTCAGATCCCACTCATTCCCTGGACCTGAGAGCCTCAATTTCCAACACACATCCAGTCAGGTTCTGGGCTCTCCAAGGGTGCTCCCTCAGGGCACCCTCTTCCAGGGTTTTCCTACTCTCTCTACAAGTTTTTCTTAAATTTAAGTGGGATTTGCTATGTTTCAGTTTGTGCTTCTTGTCCCTCTGTCAGCACCTCTGAGAAGGCACTGATTCCCTGTCCTTTACTCCCTGCCAGGTGTTTATCACTTGGCTCCAGGAAGTCCCTGTTCCCCATGAACTGGGATCCCAGCACTGAATTTGTGGTGTCTGGCAGAGGAAGGGATCACCCACCTCCCTCAGGGAGCTGGTAACTCCTCCTCATCCTCATCCTCATCATCCTCAGCCCAGGGGCTGCTGCTCTTTGCTCCAGGGCACACTGCTGGCTCATGGTCAGCCAGTCCCCTGGCACCTTCCAGGGGGTTGTTCCCCAGAGATTCCTCCAGCAGTGACTTTCTTAAACCACAATTGCTCAAGTTTCTAAAGAGCTTTTAGTGACAGATTTTTCCAAAGTGATTTTGAATATAAACCCAGGCTTCCTTCACCTTCAACCACGTGGTTGCTGACCACTTAAAAAAACCCTTTTGGAACAATAATCTCTCCTGGGGGGGAGTTTATCTTTTTTGTTTGCACTTTCTAAGCTTTACCAGCAGCTTCTGTGCTGGTTCCAATTCCGAGTATAGAAGGCACAGAAGGTGCAGGCTGTGCAGAGAGAGCGAGGTGAATTCTGCACTGGTGGTGCTATAGAAACCCCATGGGTTTCTTCATTTTCAGAATGCAGCTGCCAGTGGCAGCATTCCAGCAGCTGGGCCAGGCTCCAGCGTGGAGGTGCCCACCCAGGGCACTGTGCCAGCCTAGCTGAGAATGGAAATCTGTTCTTGCCCTCCAGGCAGGGCCACGCTGCCAAATCCAGCTCTGTTTGCCTTTGGGCTTGGGTTGCTCTTGGTGCTCTGGGGACGGCTCCTCTGCTCTGGGGATGGCTCCTGTGCTCTGGGGAGGGCTCCTGTGCTCTGGGGACGGCTCCTCTGCTCTGGGGAGGGCTCCTGTGCTCTGGGGATGGCTCCTGTGCTCTGGGAAGGGCTCCTCTGCTCTGGGGAGGGCTCCTCTGCTTTCCAGGGAGGCAGGACAGAGAGATTTCCTCACCATCACCTGCTGGCTGCAGGCTCTGGCAGCAGAGGTGTGAGAGCACAAACCGCAGGCAGGAAAAACAGAGCTCAGCATCAATGACATCTTCCTCAACATGGAGGAATCACAGAATTCACAGAATGACTGGGTTGGAAGAGACCTTCAAGATCATGGAGTCCAACCCAGCCCCACCACCTCAACTCAACCCTGGCACCCAGTGCCACATCCAGGCTTTGTTAAACACACCCAGGGATGGGGACTCCAGCACCTCCCCAGGCAGCCATTCCAGAACTTTATCACCTTTCTGTAAAAAAACCTTTTTCCTGATATCCAACCTGTATTATCCTTGGTGCAGCTTGAGGCTGTGTCCTCTCATTCTCAGTTGCTGTCTGAAGAAAGAGACCAACACCCCCTGGCTACAGCCACCTTTCAGGGAGCTGTAGAGTGACAAGGTCACCTCTGAGTTTCCTTTTCTCCAGGCTAAACAACCCCAGTGCCCCCAAACCCTATGAGGAGCTACTGAAGGGAGGGTTTTGATCTGATCTGAGAAAGTGGGAATGGAATTTTTCCTGCCCCAAACAGCCTTTAGTGCTGGAGCTGCTGCTGTAGAACATGTGAGAACAAACAAACAAGAAAAAAAATGTATAACCATGCAGGGTGATGCCTCAGGTTTTAGCTTTGTAGTTTTTTTTCAGATTCTGTGCTGCTTTAGTGTGTAGGTCCAAGCTTCACAGAATACATATCCATCCTCAGAGATTCCTTCTGATGGAGAAAAAACCCAGTTCTGCTCAGTTTCATTTCTTCCTCTCAGCTGCAGCCCCTCAGGAAACTCCAAAGTGCTCGTGCACCTCCCTGAGCCCACGTCAAAGGCGTGAGGACATTTATCTTGTCATTCCCTTGGATCACTTTGGCTTCTCCAGATTCCTCTTTTTAGGATGTTTCCCCTGCCTCTAAACTATTCATTCTCATCCTCATGCCTCAGGTTTTGGCTTTTATATTTTCAGGTTCTGTGCTGCTTTAGTGTGTGGGTCTGGGTTCATATGAGGGGATGCTGAGCTCTGGGCACAGAGCAGGGACACAAAACAATTCCTGCTCCAGCTGGGCACCAAGGACAAATGATCCAAATCTCAGCCCAGGAGCACAAACACCGTGGGCTGGAGAGAGAAAAACAAGGATGGGACTGCAGGGGCTAAAGCTGGAATGGGACAATGAACTGCAAGATGCAAATGGAGCAGAACTGATCACAGGGAGAGACCCCGTGCCTGGCTGTGCATTTTGGGGCCATTTTGGTTCATCTTGGGTTCATTTTGGGACCATTTTGGTCCACCTTGGGTTCATTTTGTGACCATTTTGGTTCACCTTGGGTTCATTTTGGGACCATTTTGGTCCACCTTGGGGTCATTTTATGACCATTTTGGTCCATCTTGGGTGCAGCCCTGGCTGGGCTCTTGTGCTGCCCAAGGTGCATCCATTGAGGAGATGCTTTGAATGAATCCCTGCTTTATTCTTTAGCTCTGCCCAGCCTCTGTTCCAGGGCAGCCTTCCCAAGGCATCCAGGAACATTTTAGGGGAGCTGTTTCCACCAGGGCTGGGCTCCCCCTGGATTGCTGGTGCCTGTCACATCCTCATCCCAGGAATTAAGCAGAGTTGCCAGAGCTCACTGCAGGATCCAACCCAGGAAAATAAACCTGTATTATTGGTATGCAAAACCAACCCACTCTCAGCTACCCCTTGACAAATCTGTCCAGTTGAAGAAAGTTCATTTTATCAGGAGTTATGAGGGTTTGTTAAAGTCACAATTGACACCTTGGGTGACCCAAGGTCATGCAGGGACCTTGGCAGGGAAGTTCTCTGTCTTTGGGACAGTTTATCCAAGGGGGCAGTCTCTGGATAAGTTTATTTTTCCCTATTTTCTCCAACTGGCCTCATACCCCACTGCCACCTTCAGGGCTCCTTTGCAGTTTTGTCCTCTAAGGGATTTCTGAGGGAAACAAAGCTCCAATGAACACAGTTAAACTTAGGTGAGACAAACTTTGATTTACTGCTTAGAAAATTAGAATATATTCCTGCAGGCTGTTTTTTTATTTAGATGAGTATTTATAGCACACATTGATTATTCCAACCCAGCTCAATTTTAAGGTCTTTATAATGTAAGGGATGAGCTTTTGTTTTTTTTTCATTTTTACTCTGCATATTGTGTCCTCAAGCCCATCATTTGCCAAATGCTACACTGGAGTAGTAGAATATATTTATTTATTAACTCTTCACACATTTAATTTAGCTTAAGAAATATTTCTGCAAGAAAAAGAAGCTGATAAATCAGACTTTTAATTGCATTTCTTGTTTTCATGGATTCTAATTCTGCAGAATCCAGCAAGGTAAAATCCAGGCTCCTGGAAACTGATGAGAAAATTTCCTTCGAATTTTGTGCCCTAACATGGCAGAAGCTTCACCTACTTGAGATGCAAAAATGCACAATTTTCAAGCATTCAGTAGTGAGGCAGCAGATTCTTTATTTTCTGAGCACCCTTTTCTCTATTTTTTAAAACTGCACAGTGCTAAATGTGAGTTCACCTTACACAGAGACATTTGCATGTGATGAATTATGGAAAGAGGTGAAATATGGAGCTGGGGTAGAACATTCAGAACTGGAAGTGCTCTGGGATCTTCAGGGCTCCCTGAAAATCCCTGGGGATTCCTGAAGAGCAGGAAAAACCCCATTGGAGTGGTTTTCATTCCTCATATAAGAAACAGAGAAGATGGGCTCTCTGAAGGAGGGAACTGCAGAGTTTTGGGGAAAAACAATGATTTTGGTGTCTGACCTTCTGTGGGGGTGCATGGGCTTTGTTCTGCAGGCAGCAGTTCTGTTTTCCCAACAGAAACTGAACCCACTCTGGGAGGATCTTTTGGGCTCAGATATTTAGACAAGGCTTAGGCTGCTTTCAAGAAAAAGAAAAAAATAAGATCAAACTCTCCACAGCTTTTGTAACTGCATTTTCTTCTGTTTTGAACAGGGTTTTTAGATCCTTTGTGAGGAGTTCAGTTTATAGATAAGTATTCTTCAGGTGGCTTAAAAAGAATCCTTGCGAATTATTATTTTTAAAGAAGTTGGATTAAAAACATTTCACCTGAAGTTACATAACCCAAGTACAGCTCCCTCCTCATTTCTGAATGAAGATGAATTCTGTGAATAATGATCATAACCAAAATATCAATTCTGTGAATAATGATCATAACCAAAATACCAATTCTGTGAATAATGATCACGACCAAAGCATTTCCCGTTTGCAAATACTTCAGATATCAGGGCTGGATGCTGTGGTTGGCACCTCCAGTGTTCCTCAGGATGCTTCAAGGATGGTAAAAAAACTAAAGAGAGTAAGAGAAGTTAATACAAAAACCCCTGGAAAAGGTTTTTTGTCAATGGGATATTGCAACTGAGTAGATCTGTAATAAAAATTGGATATTTTGAAGTGATCAGCTTGGTGAGAGGAGATGAACCCCACTGCCTTTGCTGAATCTCCTGCATCCCCCTGAAAAGCCAAAAGCCAAACGCACCCCAGAGCTCTGCTTTCTGGTAAATGTAACACAAATAGAATATTTGAATAAAAAACACCTTAAAACCATCTTGGTTTGGATTCAGAGCGGTGCAGAAATTACTCAGGGTCACCTCTCCCATCAATGCCTCAGCTGAATTAAGGGTAAATATTTTGAAACCCCTGTGAGTGCATTCTGGTGGGTGTGGGAGCTGCCAAATCTCTCATCCTGAGAGCACTTGTTGGTATTTTTTCAGTAAAGTGGATCTCTAATCAACACCCTCATTTTAAAAATTACTTGACTGCACTTCCTGCACTTATTTTAAAAAATTGAGCATCTCTAGTTATCATTTATAGGAAATGACATTAACAGGCTGCCTGAAAGACCTGGTAAATTCTGATGTCCCTGGGGCTGAAAAGATATGAAATATACATGGAAATATATGAACTATGAAAAGAGAAAGAAAGGCAATGATTATTCTTTGTGCTTTTTCCATACCATCTACAGAATGAAAAAAAAAATTCTTTTATTTCCAAATGCCTGAAGCTTTATAGAGTGAAAGTGTAGAAGGGAGAACTTTTGATGCTTTTAAGGCAAGAGGGCTCCCCAAGGGGATGCTCAGCAGTCAGGGATTTTACCTTCCCACAGGGTGGGATGGTTTTCCATACCCAAAACAGCCCAGAACAATAATGCAGAGAATCCTCCTGCCCTGACCCTTTGCACTTCAGAGAAATGAAGAAGTGAAGAAAAAGGTGCTGCTCCCAAGAGATATTGGGATTTAATGGGCCTCTTATCCATACCTTTTAAAAGGAGATATTGTGATTTAATATCAATACCTTTCTACAAATGTTTCCAGCTTACCATTTTCCCAAAGTCAAGCTACCAATCCACTGAAGACAATTTTTGTTTCCCATCACTCAGACACAAAATTGTTCCAGGCACCTTTCCCCCCCCCGCCAAAATAATGTTATCATAAAGATATCAATGATTTTTATGAATAATATCTCTGGGATATTCTGTGTACTTAGCACTGGCAGGTATCTGCTTCCATATGCTCCAGAATTAAATTAATGGAAAGCTGATTTATATTTCAAGGGATTTGAATCCTGTCCTCAGAAAATGCTGACAGGGAAATGAATTCAAAGCCTTTGGATTTCCCTGTCTCCTGTTGTGCCAGGCTGAGTGAGGGAACTTTGAGGATGAAAATGAATCAAAGAGAATCCCAGGCTCAGGAGAGTGAAAGTGGAAATCAAAGACACTTCAGATCCCTCAGGATGCTGCTCTGGGTTGGGTTCTGCCCTTCCCACAGGCACTCACTCATCCCTGCTCTCTGGAGGGAGCATTCCAGCCCCTCTTTGCTCAGCCAGCACTCTGCACTAGAGAGGGACCTTTGGATAAATTTATTCATTCTTTTCTAAATTTATTCATTCTTTTCTAAATTTATTTATTCTTTTTTTAACCTAGGCCCAATCACAGAATGGTTTGGGTTGGAAAGGATCTTACAGATCATCCAGTGCCACCCCCTGTCATGGGCAAGACACTTTCCACTGTCCCAGGCTGCTCCAAAACTCCATCCAGCCTGGCCTTGGGCACTTCCAGGGATCCAGGGGCAACTCTGGGCACCTGTGCCAGGATTTTCTGCCCCCTCCTCTCTGTGAACACCTGTGGTAATTACATATCCTCTGAACAGAGAGAGACACAAAATCCTGGCAAGCTGCGTAGAAGCTGTAAGAAACTCAGAGGAAAGAATTCAAACAATTATTCTCTCTCTTTCTGTAGCCATTGTTTATAGAGATGGTTCTCTAAAGTGTGATATTCATAGTTGTAGTGTGAGAGAAGATTGCTAAAGGCCAATCAGGTTTTAGTCCACCACTTTTTCTATCAGAACTTTCTATAAGGGATCTTAGCAGGGAACTTCTCTGTCTTTGGGACAGTTTATCTGTAGATTTCTAATAACAAGGTGTCTTTTCACACCTTCTGATGATGGAGTCGCTGTGTCGCCTTTGGCTGTCCCCTAAAGGTGGACAGCTTTAGTAACTGCATTACAAAAGCTAAAGGGGACAGCTAAAGGTGTCTAATGAGGGTAGACAGTGATGAACTTCAGTGACAAACACCCTCATGGTTTCCTCAGGGGAGTACAACTGCACCTTGGGGCTGTTCCTCCTGCAATCACACCAAGCCAACCAAGATACCCTGAAATTTTAGATTAGGGAGTGTAGGAATATTTTACTCATGAAAAGCAATGAGAGGAAGGAAAAGAATTGCTTTTCCTCAGAGCCTGCTTTGCTCCAGCACTCGATTTTCCAAATTGGATGCTGCCACAGGAACATGCAACTGGTGTGGCTCCAGTATGGAGGAAGGTGCTGCCCCATTTGAACTGGGTGCTCCTTGGCTGACAACACCCCCTGGGAAATTAGCATTTCAATAGCTGGAAAGTGATCCCAGCTATAGTGCTGGCCTCCAAAGGCAGCAATGAATAAACAAAACTCCCAGTATTTAGGTCCTTCTTCTCCCGAGTTTCCATTCTCCCAATGAATTTGCTGTATTCAGCCCTCTGGAAGTGACATTAGCAGAAGGTAGCAGAGAGAGTGCCTAGCAACCCACAGAAACCCCAAAGAGAGGTGGAAAGGAAGTGATTTTCATGTAATTATTCACCCCTACAAAGGCTGCTGTCAGGTAGACACTAGAAACATAGCTGTCTTATTCTTCCCCTAACCTACTTTGGATCTTTTGAGAATCACTACCATTAAAGAGAGGGAAAAAGAGCTTAATTCAGCCATTTTCTGCCTGGCCGTTTAAGTGCTGTTTTCCTGCTCTAATGAAGGCTCTGCTTTCAGAAGCTGTGTTGTTTAGAAAGCCCTGGGTAGTAAACTTCAGCCACAAACTCACTCCTGCATCCAAAACTCACCATTTCTGTTGCTGCTTCCCCACAATGCACAGCTCATATTTTGTTTGGGTTTAATTCCCCATTTAATGGCATTTCCCACTGAGTTGGGAGAGATAAATTTATTTCTTTTTTTTTTTTCAAGAAGGCATTTGGGGACAGGGGGCAGGGGCTAAAGAGTTTAATTTATTTTAGGTAACGTGGCTGGTGCCAGGCTGCTTGGATGGATCCAGTGGCTTTTTTAACTTTATTTTCTCCAGCCAGGCACCCCAGCTTTGCCCTCAGCCACAACTCCTTGGAGCTGAGGCTGCTTGCAGATAACTGAGGGATATTTTTGTGCTTTTCTTGCCATCTGGAGGAGCCTGGAGGAGCCGAGCTTCACTTGGCCAACATCACAGCAAACACTCCTGCGTGGATGGCTGTCACAGTGCTGCCACTTCCAGCAGCCCCAGGCACATCTTCAGTGGATAGCTTGATTTACAGCCTCATTTTTCCACATTCACACTCCTAGCAGAGGTTCAATAAATGCAGAGAGGATAAAAGATGTTGAAAGCTGACTTTTCAAGGGCTATGTCCATTGGAAAATAAATATATCAGAAGTAAGTTTTGTCAGAGATTGTGTTTGTTGGGGCAGTGACATCCAGAGTTGTTTATGGTGAAGAGCATCCTAAAAATTCTCAGGGCTTTAACCTGTGTCTGTAGCTAAAGTAACATTCTGCTTTGAAATTGTATTATAACAGTCTGTTTTACTGACTGTGTGTTTCAAGATTCTAGTTCTGTGTTTTCATACTCAGCAAAAAGCTTTTCATTGGGACCCCAGGGATTAACTGGTTTAATTTTATGAAATAACTTCTTTTGTCCGATTTTTAAAAACAAAATGTCTCTGAAATTAACTCTGTTCAGAAGATTTGTAGTCTTTTTTTTAATTAAACATATATTAAAACTATTTTATAGTCAAATCATAGATAATTTTTTAGTCAAATATAATAAACTATAACTAAACTATACAGGTACAACAACTCTGTTGACAATGTGGGAAAATGAAGATAATAAAGTTTATTCTTCCCTGTTGGATTTTGCCTGCAGGATTGGTAGGAATGAGATAAAATCAGTGTGCAGCTAGTCAGGGAACAGAGGATGCATGCAAGGAATGGATTCATTCCCTCTGAATGTCTGCATCCCCCGAGTGTTTGGGTTGTTTTGTGAATAGAACAGAGCCTTGACCTCTGCATTCTGAATTTTGGCAGCTGCACAGCCCAGACACTCAGCTGATTTCTGTGTTCGCTGCTATTTAAGAAGAAATTTCTCCTGATGGCAGGAGAGTGACTGGAGAGTAAATGCAAACTGCTTGGTTTTCTTTCCCTGCCTCTGCACAGGGATTTGTGTTGCTGGCAGGGAATTGTGGTTTGAATGCGCAGGTGCTGCACCTTCCTGCTCAGCTGGGCAGATGTGGTGCCTCAGCCTCTCCTCCTTCCCTTTCACCAGCACTGAAAACACCCAGGCTGCATCTCTGCCTGCCTTCCCGGGGCTGTCCTGGCAATATAGAACATTTTTCAGCCCGAGGAACAGGGGAAGTGCTAAAGGCAGCAGCCAGGTGTAGATCTGTGCTCTCCCTCCCAGTGTGGGCAGCTCCCTCTCTGCACACCAGGCCCAACAGAGGAGGCTGGGATGTGGTTGGATGTGCTTTATAATGAAAAAGCCAAAAAAAAAATCACTTTATTGGAAAAAAACAGAGGTAAAATGCTGATTCCTCCTCTGCTATCTATTTTAGCATTATTCCTGGAAATATATTGATATATATACATAAATGTATTTATATATATGCATAAAGATGGGACTTGTAGCAGAGGAGTGTAATAAAATGCAATTTAGGGAATGGTTCTTTTCACTGCACATTACAGCAGAATAACTCTTAGTTCCCTGGTGTCACCAAAAGTTCAGCTTGGGGATAAAATTGTCCTTTATTGGAGAGCCCTGGGATGTAAGACTGGAAAAAGGAGTGCTGTAAATAGGAAATATTAAAGCTCACTGTGTGGGCAATTTCAGCAAGGGCAGAACAGCCTGGTGGGATCTGCTTCTCCATGTGAGTGAACTCTGAATTTTTGGGGAGGTTCTCAGCACAAGCAGCCCATGTTTTCTGTGGGGTGAAAAGAGCAATTCCCCTGGTTTTTAATGCCAGCTTCACAGTCAGGTGCTCCAGCTGGGCACTGAAAGCAGCTCCAATGATCCTCTGATGGAAAAGGATACTGCAGATGAAAGCACAGGGTGGAAATGGAATTTTGTCTTCTTCCCAAAGCTATTAGAAACTGCTTTTTATTTTTCCTATTTTTTTTTTTTTTAGCATTTACTTTGGGGGTTTCCTATAGTTTATGTCAGAAATTGTTCTGAGCTCTTCCAGCAGTGCTTGGAGCTGAACTTCTCCCACCTCATTCCAGAGGAGGGGAAGGAAGCTTTTGTTAAGGAGAGCTTTAGCAGATACTTTTGAAATGCTGTGATTCTCCAAAAGCCTCTGTTAGTGCTCTTAATTAACGCTGTTGCTAATTGCCCCGTGTCTGCTGGGGTCACTCTTTAAGTGCAGGTGTTACCTCAAGGTCAAAACTTCACATTTTGCTGGTTTCCTACAGTTCTGCCATACTTCAACCTATCTGGCAACAGGTTGTTTTATTCAGGCATTTGTGATAAAATTCTGCAGTTATTCCATGCCCTAACCTTGAAATTTCATTTATTATCTCCTGACAGCCACGGCTTTATTTTTAAAATTCTCCTTTGAAACTGAAGGCAAACTGCTTTTTAAAATACAAACATTGCAGAGGTTCATCAAAAAGTAATGAATAATTTAAATGAAAAGAAAACCTGGAGTGATTGCTTGTTCTCTGATAACAAAATGGGAAATAAATGACTGTCAACATTTGGAACATCATGTTTTAAAGAGCAAGCACAGGTTTTAACTGGTCTGTGAGCTCTCCCATATTCTCAGGCAGTGCTTCGTGATGGGATTGCCATTTAAACTCTGGAATTAAGGATACTTTCAGCTTTGGTGTTCAACCTCACTGTTAAGAATGAGGGGAAAAAAAAAAAAGTGGATATTTATGCAGATAAATAGTGCTTGGGCTTCAATGTGGAATGAATACCTTTGATTTTGACAGGAATTCTCAAGGGAGCAAACAGAGCTGTGTGGGCTGTAGGAAAGGCCAGGGACAGAGAGAAAACCCAAATATTGATTTTATTTACTGGGAGAAGCCTCCTGTTGTTCCTGTGCACATGGGGACCCTTGGGTGTGGCAGCTCCCTCAGCCCAGCCGTGGCTCTGGAAGCTCAGATTCTCACCCAGGCATCTGTGGAAGGGAATTTCCCAGAAACCTGGGAACTGGAATTTGAAATGCTGCCAAAAGAGAAGGGGGGATGCGTGTGCTGCTGTACCCCCACGGGAGAAGCTGCACATCAGCCCCTGGGCTGTAAAATGAACCTTCTCAGGTGACCACAGAATGCATTTTAGTTTATTAAAAAAGCCCTGCCTATCTTTTGGGAGGATCAGACTGAAAGCAGCTGCCTGATTTGCCCGTGTTGCCCTGACATGGAACAATTTTACACAAATTTTTTTCGACACAACTACAAAAAATGGAGTTATTGAGCTGTTTGTCATGGAGGAAGAGCCAGTTACAGTCAGAGTGTCCTGGGAGATGCTTCCTGCATCCACACAGGGATTTCATAACAGCTGCACTGCAGCTTCCTCAAAATATATCCAGAGAGCACAGAAAATAAAGGGAAGGTACAAAGCTGGAGAAAACCCTGGAATTTGAGATATTTGGTTTTTATTCCATGATTTTGGGTTTTTTTCCAAAAGAAACAACAATTCCATGATATTTTTTATTCCACCTGAAGGAATTGATTTTTATTCCACTATTTTGTTTTTTTCCAAAAGAAACAACAATTCCATGAATTGTTTTTTATTCCATCTGCAGGAATTGCTTTTTATTCCATGATTTTGGGTTTTTTTCCAAAAGAAACAATTCCATGAATTGTATTTTATTCCATCTGAAGGAATTGCTTTTTATTCCACGATTTTGGGTTTTTTTCCAAAAGAAACAACAATTCCATGAATTGTTTTTTATTCCATCTGCAGGAATTATTTTTATTCCATGATTTTGGGTTTTTTTCCAAAAGAAACAACAATTCCATGAATTGTTTTTATTCCATCTGCAGGAATTATTTTTATTCCATGATTTTGGTTTTTTTTCCAAAAGAAACAACAATTCCATGAATTGCTTCTTATTCCATCTGAAGGAATTCCTTTTTATTCCATGATTTTGTTTTTTTCCAAAAGAAACAACAATTCCATGAATTGTTTTTTATTCCATCTGAAGGAATTGATTTTATTCCATGATTTTGGTTTTTTTCTCCAAAAGAAACACAATTCCATGGATTGCTTTTTATTCCATGATTTGGGGTTTTTTTCCAAAAGAAACAACAATTCCATGAACTGTTTTTTATTCCACCTGAAGGAATTCCTTTTTATTCCATGCATGATGGAAATAATCAACACCAGCACATCCCAGGCTGTCCCTGAGGTCTCTGCTTTGCTCAGGCACTGAGCTCAGCTCAGGACACTTATGCAATATTTTGTTTTGTCCCACTCACCCCTTGCTTGGCCCTCTAGATTCACTGCATAAAGCTTGATCATCATAAAAAACCGGCTCAGCCTTGCAAAGGGAATTATTTCTGCACTGCCCATGTGCTTCAGACACCTCATTTATTTTATTTTCAGTGGATGGCATGACCCCATCTTAGTGACAGAAAGACATTTATATTGAGGCTAAAATGAGGGGCTGTCACTCTTCTGGGGATTTTCAGTTTGGTTTGTTAAACTGGGGGGTTTTTGAGTTGTTCCAAAAGTGCCTTTAATTCACTTTATCTGCAGCAATAACTTTCTCCTTTGCTTTGGACACCCATTAGGGCACAGCCAAGTCAAGGAGCATGTGAGAAAAGGTTGCTTGGAGTGATTTATGGACATAACATCCCATAGAAGCTTTATGGCAGGGACATGAAAAGAACCCAATTCTCCAGAGCAGGGCTCTGTTGTCTGCACTACAGCACATCCCCCTCCTTTCTTCCTTCTCCTGCTTTCATGGCAGGAGCTGCAAAGGAGGCAGGGCATCCTCAGACAGCAGCATCCTGTGTTTGGCCAGCCCCATTCATCTCCCTGGGCACAGAAAACACCCATGGAAATGGAGATTGTGTCCCAGACCTGCCACAAGAAGGCCAAACTGAGGTTACCCACACAGACTTAAAATGGGGCCGTTGCCAGACTCAAGGGTTGGATGTTGCAGAACAGCACTTTCCATTTTTAGTAGAAAATGCTCCTGTTTATTGTTTTGTAAGGTTCTGCCCTTTGAAATTGGGATTTTTCAGATATTAGGGTTAGTTATCAAAGTTTTTGAGCCTTAATTTTAATCTTGTTTGGGCATGGAAACTTTTATTATGACTTGAATAAAGCTAAAAAGTTATTTACTTCCTTTAAGGTAGGAGCTGATAGAAACTAGAAAACTGTTCCAATCCCAAGTTTGTGAGTGCTAGACTGAATTTATTATCACTGACCTAAGGGTGTTCAAGGCCCAAATTCCATGAAGAGCCCACAGGGTGTTCTCTGGTGTTCTCAGGTCCTTTCCTCATGGCAGAGAAGCACTGAGCTGTGTCACCTTTCAGACAAATGCCCTCTTTGGTCTGCCCCAGGTCCTCCTCTGTTCCCTGCCCTTCAGAATGTCATTGCTCTGCATGGAAAAGAGAACAGCTCCTGGCTTAAGGCAGGCTCAGCACTCAGAAATATCCCATCATGGTTTTGTGGCTGTGAGCTGGGTGGGTGGCTCCTGGATTTGGGATTGGTGTCTGCAGGAGCCCATCAAGCTGGAATGAGAACAACTTCCCCTGAGGTGCCCTTTGGGAAGGAGCAAACTGGGGGGACACAGGCTAATGAACAATCACACTAATGAACAATCAGACTAATGAACAATCACACTAATGAACAATTGGAGACCTCACCAAATCCTCCTACCACGAACCGAGCGCTGCAGTCTGAGGCTAAATGTCAGCTGGTCCCTGCTGTAGGGGAAGGAGATGGATATCTGATCTGAAATGTCATTTTCAGGGCTTTGAAGTGCTGGTGTGTCTGGCAGTTTACACCAGGGTTACTCCAGCTCTTGTGGGTTTTCAGCCACAGACAATCTACCTGTGGGTTCTAAATGGATGTTCCTGTTTGCCACTCTGCTGATCACTTCTGGCCATTTTAGAAAGCTGAAAGGGTTAAATGACACTTGTCCTCTGAGCATACAAGCCAAAAGAAGCCATACAGATTGTATTATTCCATTCAGCAAATAAAACTGCTTCTCCATTCCTATTTAAACATCAGCCCTAAGTTCTGAGGGAATTTCTAGACTGATGTCAAAGAGTGCAGCAAAACCTCTCTTCAGTCTGATCCCAGCTTTAGAGAATATGTGAATGTTTCCTTGCAGAAGAGGTTTCTCAGAGTGTTTGCCACTTTTTAGGCTGACTCCCTGAGGATGTGATGGTCTTTTTTTTTCCTTGAAGGACATAGCAGCCCTTGTGATGCTCCTCTCAGTGCCCTGCCCTGCATTTAGGGGAGGGCAGGGAGGGAAGGGAAAGGAAAAGGGAAAAGGGAAAAGGGAAAAGGGAAAAGGGAAAAGGGAAAAGAAAAGGGAAGGGAAAGGGAAAGGGAAAGGGAAAGGGAAAAGGGAAAAGGGAAGGGGAAGGAAAAGGGAAAAGGAAAAAGGGAAAAGGAAGGGGAAAGGAGAAAGAGGAAAGGGGAAAGGGAAAGGGGGAAAGAGGGAAAGGGAAAAGGAAAAGGGAAAAGGGAAAGGGAAAGGGGAAAAGGGAAAAGGGGAAGAGAAAGGGAAAGGGAAAGGGAAAGGGGAAAGGGAATGGGAAGGGGAAGTGGAAAGGGTTAGGGTTAGGGAAAGGGGAAAAGGGAAAAGGGAAAGGGAAAGGGGTAAGGGAAAAGGAAAAGGAAAAATGGAAAAAGAAGGGAAAGGAGAAAGAGGAAAGGGGAAAGGGAAAGGGAAAGGGAAAGGGAAAGGGAAAGGGAAAGGGAAAGGGAAAGGGAAAGGGAGAAGGGAAAAGGGGAAGGGAAAAGGGGAAGGGGAAAGGGAAAGGGAAAAGGGAAAGGGAAAGGGAAAAGGAAAGGGAAAGGAAAAGGGAAAAGGGGAAGGGAAAAGGGGAAGGGAAAGGGGAAAAGGGAAAAGGGGAAGGGAAAAGGGGAAGGGAAAGGGGAAAAGGGAAAAGGGGAAGGGAAAGGGAAAGGAAGGATCCGTGTGCTGATCCAGTTTCCCAGCTTGTGTCTGGGCCCCAGCAGAAGGAGCATTTCAGCTGACCCACGCTCCTCACAGCTTTTTGGGAGATCCACTCTTGTTAAAGAGCCTGTCTGTCAGAGGGCTCTCTGTGTGCAGCTTCTCCTGGTGAGGCTCTGGGATGTAACCAGCTGTGCCTTATTCGGGGTGACAGCAACGAAACCCTTTAAGCCTCTGATGTAAATCAAATGTGATCTTAATGTTATTTCTAAACAGAAACACTCAACAGCTCCAGAGAGCACGGTCTCACTTGATCACTGTAAAACAAACACATCCCCTTTGTGTGTTTAGGAGGATGTGATGGCTGTTATTAGTACTGAAATCATTCCTGCGCTCCCTCTTCCCTGGCTCCAGCTTCAGCAGGGCATGGCTGCACAGCCACTGCCTCTGAGCACCACTCAGGCTTTGGTGTTCTGGTTGCTCTGATGTAACGAAGAATTTAAAGAGGTCATTTATCCCAGGAAAACAGGATTTTATTGGATGGCAGCTCTGTGGGTTTGGGTTCTCCGTATCTCCATATCCAGGACTTCAAGGGGTACCTTCACCTCCAGTGGGAACACACCCACACTGGTCAGGGGGAATAAATGGCTTTATTGCAATACTGTTAAAGCAAAATGAACCTGCTCAATAATGTTCTGAGGTTGTTCTGAGGAGAAGAATCTCACTGTGGCAACTCAGGCTTCCTTTGCTCTGATTTCAAATTGTTTGCATCACTTCAGGATACAAATATTCCCACAATAGCATTACAGAGCTACTGACTCGTTCAGCTCTGCAGAACTTTTATTTGTTGATTGTACAGTGACCAGAGCTGTAATTTTGTGCCTGTTGGATCCATTAAATTTTGCTGAAAATATCCTTTTCCTGGAAAAGTTATCCCTTCTTTCCCCAGCTTAATTTATGTCTTATCTGTATTTATGAATTATATTATTATAATTAATATATAAAATTATATATTAATATATAATTTATAAATATTAATTATAATAATATAATGAATTATACTAATATAGTCAATTATAACAATAAATATATTTTATATATATATATATACATATAATAAATATATTTAAATATATATAATAATAAATATATATAATATTTATATAAGTTATATACTAATATATAATTTATATATATTAATTATAATAATACAATTAATTATAGTAATAAATATAAATTTTATATATTAATTATAATAATATAATTCATAAATACAGATAAGACATAAATACTATATATTTATATATAATCTGTATTATATTATTATATAATACAGATAATATATTTATGTGCTACAGGAATAGCACATTAATATATTATCTGTATTATAATATTATATTATGATAATATTATAATATATAACTATTATGTATTTATTATATATAATAAATATATATTATTGTATATTATATATACAACATATTATATATTTATGTGCCTTAGGAATAGCACATTTTGCCTTTAGAGCAATTATTCATACTAAGTTTTAAATTTGAGTAAATAACTGTCCAACAGGAGTGAGATAAATGCAGGTGATTCCATCTAGGCTGCAATTACTAAAACTATCTAAAAGCAATTAATGAATGTAATGGGTGAGGTTCTTCTCTAGGAATTCTGTCTCCCTTTCCACTTTAGGCTGAGCCTGTAAAGACCAGCAGGGATGCGGAGGGGAATTTCCCTCTCACCACGTCATTTCTTTTTAATTTATGATTTGTAAAAGCTTTGCTGGACCCTCTCCACCTGCAGAGCCGTGTGTGCAGGTCTGCAGGCCACATTTGGCAGGAGGGGGATTTCTCCTGGCTGCTCTCTGAAGCTCTCCCTGCTCTGTGTCTCCAGGTGTGGGTGGATGCTGGCACACAGATCTTCTTCTCCTATGCCATCTGCTTGGGGTGCCTGACAGCCCTGGGGAGTTACAACAACTACAACAACAACTGCTACAGGTAACACCCTGCAGCCTGCAGCTCTGCTCTTGGGGGGACACTTGGAACCACTTCCCTTCCCCTTTTCCCCAAGGATAAACAGAAGAACATGGTTTTGTGGGACAGAGATCTGTAATGTTCCTTGGAATGGCTCCAGAGGAACTCTGCTCCAAAATGTGGTGTTTTCATCCCTTTTGGTCAAATCTGAGCCTTCCACAGCCCCTCAGCACACACAGAGATAGGAATTTCATGTAAAAATGCAGCATTTCAGGCAGGTATCATTGAATAACTCACTTCCTCTCAAACCACGACACTGTGTGCATTTCTTCAGCTGCTCTTTGCAAAGAGCTACCAGAAATTGTCATTAAAAATCACCTCAGTTTGGTCCATGCTCTGACTGCCACTTTTACCCATTTTTGGGAAGTTTTCTGTCCCCAGCCCAGAGGGAATGGGGGGCATTTCATGGTTTATCTCTGTATTCCCATAAGCACACATGGTTTTGTAGGACAGAGATCTGTAATGTTCCTTGGAATGGCTCCAGAGGAACTCTGCTCCAAAATGTGGTGTTTTCATCCCTTTTGGTCAAATCTGAGCCTTCCACAGCCCCTCAGCACACACAGAGATAGAAATTTCATGTAAAAATACAGGATATAATTGAATGTGTGTGCATTACTTAAGCTGCTCTTTGCAAAGTGCTACCAGAAATTGTCATTAAAAATCACCTCAGTTTGGTCCATGCTCTGATTGCCATTTTTCTCCATTTTTTGGGAAGTTTTCTGTCCCCAGCCCAGAGGGAATGGGGGGCATTTCATGGTTTATCTCTGTATTCCTAAGGAGGGAATTCTCAATGACTTCAGGAGGTTTTCATCTCTCCTATGTCAATGGCCAAAGGATTGATTTGCACAGAATCCCCCCTGTTCCACATTTCTGGCATGGGCAGCAATATGAGCACTGGTCTTTTCTTCTGGAATTCATGATTATTGAATTAGTTCTCCTAAAATTCCTACAAGGACAGTTTGGTTATAGTGACTCCATTGAGATCTCCAGACAGAGAATTAATATTTCATTTTTCCATGAGGGAAATAACACAGTCCAAAAGTGAAAGATCCTAAACAAACCACCCCCAAACCTCCAAATTTATTTAAATTCTTCATTATTCAGTTTTATTTGGAGACCTCAGGAGGCAGTTTTAGGAAATCCTCCTCTTTCCATGTCTTAGCAAGACAAAATGTTTTGCTGCAGAAAGTGGTGTGAGTCCCCTAAAACCTCCAGAACTGCTGCTAATGAACCTTTTCCCTAATTAGCACAAGCTTTAGCAAAGACACCACTCCTCTCCTATCTTATTCATTTTTATTTATATTTAATTATATTTCTTTCCAGTTGTATCCCAGCTAGAAACAGTCAGTGCCTCAAGGAGTGCAGGAAAGCTTTTCCTGAGTTTTTTGGGGTTTTTTTTACAAAAAGCAGGAGTTTTTGGATTTATGGAATTTTCTTTCCTTCTCCCTGACCCTGGGGCTCAGCTGGTAAAACTCTGCTCTGAAGCTCCAGAGCAGGATGCTGCAGCCAAACACCTTTTACTCCATCCAGGCTCCAAAATTCCCCTCACAAAACATTTCCCAAATTTCCCAGCTAGGGAATAGATGCTAATGTGTCCTGACATGTGATTTTTAATGAGTCTGAGGAAAGGGGGAGGACAGCAGTGAAGAGCAGAACGTGGCCAAGCTGGGCAGGGCAAGACATAAACAGAGCTCTGATGTGAAAATGACAATTTTGTATCCTAACCAGCACTTTAAAATAATAAAATCAAGCTGGGGTTTTTTCTCCTGCAATTCTCACAGTCTGATTGTAACATCAACATTTTCTGTCATTTTTTAGTCCATTTTATTTTTTCCCTAAGGAAAATAATGGCAAGAGGTATTTCAGTGGGAAATGGGAAAGTCTGAACTGCACGAGGGCCTTGTGAATGTAAAGATTTTAATTTAAAGAATTTAAAGATAGAAACCTGATTGAATTCATTCATGTGGTAAATGAATTGCAAAAGTCACTTTGTGTTTTTAAATGGGAAATGAATTTTGATCATCTTTACGTATCTTTGATTGAAAACCATTAAAACTGCTCCTTCCTGGCTGTCCCAGAGTGTGGATCCCAAGTGACCCCTCTGAGAAGGTGAAACCCTGGCAGAGTTTCCCCACAGGGATCACACACAGGTGTTCTGATGTTTCCTCTGATCTGTATCCACCTCAAAATCCCAAATCCACGCCCAGGTACGAGTCCAGGGTCAGTTCCCCTGTTCCCACTGTGGAGCAGGAGATAAAGGAGGGATTTCACACATGGACAAAACTTTTAGGACCTGAAGATTTGTCCTTTGTCAAGCTTCTAGTCTAGGAGGAAAAGAGAAATGGGAATTTCTCCATTGGGTCTTGAGGAACCCATAAAGGCAAAGAAGGGACTGGAGGGATGCCAGGGGCTCTGTGGGCTCAGAGAGGCTCCTTAGGAAGGCAGGATGAATTTTCACAAGTGTCCTGCCTGTCAGGCAGGGAGAGGAGAAGTGATGCACATCTTGAATTATTCAGGTGATTGGCAGGAGTTTAATTTGGAAGAATGTGAAGTTTTCATAAAAATTTGAAGTTTTCCTTTCACTTGAAATCAGTCTGGGCTTCAGTCAGGCTCTGATGTCCTCCTGCCAAGGGTGCACATAAAAAATTCATGTTGCCCTTCCCATGGTTCCTGAGCATTTGTGTTTTAAAACTCATTGGTTTCACAATCAGTGGATCCAGATCCCCCTTCTGGTTTTTCTTCCCATAGCAGAAAAAAAACCCTGAACTACAGGGTACTTCTGCCTATGGGATAAAAACCAGGAGCTGAGGTGTGGGTGGAACTCCTGCAAAGCCAAGGGAAGGGAAACTGGAGGTTGTATTTTTATGAGAGAAGCTGTGTTCAGTCTGTAACTGCCTCCCTGGGATGGAACCATTCAGCTGGGCTGGTGTTATCTGAAATGAACAGGAACTCACTGGCTGGGGCGATTGAAAATCCCCTTTTTCCCATTTTCTTGGAGAATTATCCTGCAGATAATTGGTACCATGCTGCTGTGGTTTGCCAGAGTTCCCTGAGAGAGGAGATCCCTGGGATCCTCTTGTTCTGTGGGGTGGTCCAGCTGGACTCTGCCCCACTTTAAGGGGCTGATGCTTTGAGAAGGCTGCCCTAGAACAGAAGCTGTTCAGAGTTACAGAATAAAGCAGGGTGTGATGGTGTTCACAGGGGTCTGAGGATGAGGGAAGAGATGAGGATTTGACTCCTTGTTTCAGAAGGCTGATTTATTATTTTATGATATATATTACATTAAAACTATACTAAAAGAATAGAAGAAAGGATTTCATCAGAAGGCTGGCTAAGACTAGAAAAAGAAAGAATGACAACAAAGGTTTGTGGCTCAGACTCTCTGTCCAAGTTAGCTGACTGTGATTGGCCATTAATTAGAAACATCCAACATGGGCCAATCCCAGATGCACCTGTTGCATTCCACAGCAGCAGATAACCATTGGTTACATTTTGTTCCTGAGGCCTCTCAGCTTCTCAGGAGGAAAAATCCTAAGGAAAGGATTTTCCATAAAATGTGTCTGTGACAGCAGGGATTTGTTAAAAGGATCTCCTCAATGGATGCACCTTGGGCAGCACAAGAGCCCAACCAGGGCTGCACCCAAAATGAACCAAAATGGCCCCAAAATGCACAACCAGGCACGGGGTCTCTCCCTTGGATCAGTTCTGCTCCATTTGCATCTTGCAGTTCATTGTCCCATTCCAGCTTTAGCCCCTGCAGTCCCATCCTTGTTTTTCTCTCTCCAGCCCACGGGGTTTGTGCTCTTGGGCTGAGATTTGGATCATTTGTCCTTGGTGCCCAGCTGGAGCAGGAATTGTTTTGTCTCCCTGCTCTGTGCACAGAGCTCAGCATCCCCTGATATGAACCCAGACCCACACACTAAAGCAGCACAGAACCTGAAAATAGAAAAGCCAAAACCTGAGGCACCACTGCCAGGGGCTTCAGCCTTTATCTCCCACTCAGGAACCAGCAGCTCTCCAATACCCTGTGCCACAGCATTCCTCAGCAGGAAATATCTTGTTCAGACTGCATTTGAAGCAGGGAATTATCTAAAGCAAATCTTATCTGAAGGAAACAGCCCGTGCCCAGTGGAGGCATCATCTGGCTGCATCCCCCCAAAGCAGGAGCTCTCTTTTTCCTCCAAAGGATTGTAAAATTCATCTTTCTGACCTCTCTTATCATCAGGGTTTCATCACACTCAGCTGCAATTTCTTGGTGTTGAACTCACCAGTTCCTGATGTGAGAGAGGTGGGATGAGAGTCCCTTCAGAGCTCTTCAGAGCTGAAATTCACTGAGAAGGTCAAGAAGGGGCTGATTTTTCTTTTTTTTTTTTTCTTTTTTCTTTTTTTTTTGTATCTCTGCTAAGCACAACGGCCTCTGTGCTCCTCAGTCCTTTATTTCGGATTGCTACTTTGCTTTAAAATGTCCAAAGTGTAGAACTGGCCTGGCTGGGCATAACTACAGGGAGAATTTCATAAGAAAAGCAAATAAATAAAGGTTAGAATTGTATTTTCAGCAAGTATTTCACTGCAAATGAGCAGTGTGAGAGAGAGTCCAGGCATGAAGGAAGTGTGAACATCACTTGTCCATGTCTGAGTCTCCAGTACAAATAGGAATATTCATTCTTTTTTATTGCTGGGCACATTTTAGCAATTTCTAGATGTTGTGCCACGGAGATTATTTTTACTCTGAAATTGTTGTGAAAACATAAAACCTTCCCAAAATAATAATTCAATGAAGTGTAGCTGAGGTGATGAGAGGGAGCCAAAGCCTCCCATGGCCCAGAGGCTGAGCTGGTCCTTGGCTTTGCAGCTCAGGGATGTGCAGGTGCTCCCTGCCAGGGGAATGTGTGTGCCTGGTGCTCAGAGAGTCCCAGGGGAGTCAGAAGAGCTTTGGGCACATCTGGGAGCCACTGCAGGGCTCATCAGTGAAGGAACAAGTTGCTGGAACTGCTCACCTCACTTTGAGCTCCAAAAATGGATAAGATGTTGTTAAAAATACTAAACGAGACAAACATTTAGTAGGGAGATCAACAGAGAAGTTTGGAGGAAATAATTGCCAAGACTTTGAAGTAAGAATTGTCTCTGATTCTCAACAGCAAATCTGTGACAAAGATGTGATCCTGTACTGAATTATTGAAGCTGTGAATTAGGAATCTGCTGGATTTTACAGGGTGCTTTCTTCTTATTGATAACTTGCACAAAAATTTGCTTCAGAGCCACAGTGGGATGGGGATGAAGCAGATTAAGGGATGGGCTTGAGACAGCCCTGGGGTTGCCGTGTGTTTCAGGGGGTTAGAACCCTCATTGACCCCAGACATCCAGGGTGGGTTGTTACTTTCTCAGCACACAGCTGTCTCTGCAAGCAGCCTCCAAGGAGGGACTGTCAGCATCAGTCACCTGTCCCTCCTGGAGAGCTGTCAGAGCAGCAGGAACAGCAAGATTTCCCTGGGCTCTGGGGGAAATCACACTTTTCTGCAGGAGGATCTTCCTTTTCTGTGAAGTGATTTACTCTGGTGACATTTGCAGCCCAGGTGAATTCTCCTTCACCTTGGCCTTGTCCTTGTCGTGGTTTGAGGTGTGGGATGTGTTTGAGACATCTCTGGCCCTGCACTGCCTTTGCCTCTTTTTAGACACCTCTGTAGGCATGCACACACTTCCAGATTATGTACAGCGCTTTTCATTTCTTAAATATGTCTAGCAACCAAACTGCATGGATATATTTTGCCAATATATTGCATGGATATATTTTTCCAATGTTCTTTAACAGGGATAGAAGGAGCTAAGATCTGACCACAAGGTTTTGGTTTTTTTCCCCAGGAAACAAACATTACCATTTTATAGAGTTTATTAATGAGTTCATACCCTCTGGAATCTCTTGGTATAATTATTATGGAGAAATTGTTCTTAACAATTATTACATGTTTGACACGGTTTTTACATGTTTTTTAAAGATTTTACTGGAAAACTGCAAATGACTTGCAACAAGTCAACTCCAGCAGTTACAACACAAGCAAGATATTCTGATGGTGTCCTCCTAGTTCATGATTGCTCTCAGGAATCATCTGAGTTGGGACCTGACTGTTAATGAACAACACTGTTAATGAACCTTCCATTCCTGCAGCCCAGGGTTCTGTCAGTCCTCTGGCTGAGTGGATGGGAGGAACCCCAGCTCTGGAGATCAACTGCAGTGTTTTTTATTTATATTTTCAGAGACTGCATCATGCTCTGCTGCTTGAACAGTGGCACAAGCTTTGTTGCTGGTTTTGCTATCTTTTCAGTTCTTGGATTTATGGCTTATGAACAAGGCGTGCCCATTGCAGAAGTTGCAGAATCAGGTGAGTTCCAAAAGCAGATTTCTGAGTTAACAAGAAATGCCCAGAGGCTGAGGCCAGAGTTCACAGTCTGTGCCATGGCCTGTGGAGGAGATGACTCAATGGAAGAACTGCTGCAGGAAGAGTTCTGATCTATTTTTGTGGCCATACATTTGTGTGTGAAAAAGATGAATGTTGCTGTGCATAGAACCAAATTCAGGAATTCAGGGAGTCACAAACTGCACAAACTTTCTGCAGCTGAGCATCCAGAATGTTGTTTAGCAGAGATAAACTCAGTTGAGAGTGTTAATCCTCCTCATTTGCATTCCACCTTCTTTCAATGAGACAGACTGAAATCCACAAATATTTATTCCTTCTGGAAAAAAAAAATGAAAAAGGATATTAAAGAAAAGAAGCTGCAGCTGTTAAAACAAGAAATCAGAAGGGCACACAGACCCAGATTTATGAAAAATTAACCATCCACAACCATAATTGGAGCTGGGCATGCAATGGAAGTTACTCCACACCTTTGTGGCTGTAACATCTTCAAGCAGAAGGAAAAGAACAGGAGGCTGCATCCCCCAAAAAAAACCCACCCAAAACAAAAACCCCCAAAAACCCCAAAAAACAAACAAAAAACCCAAAAAAACCCAACCAACCAAAAAAAAAAAAAAAAAACCAACAAAAAACCCCAAACAAACCAATGTAATGCTGAGCTGTTGAGGAGGAAAAATTAGGGAGGAAAAATGACTCTCATGGAGTTAATCCCAGGAAAACTGCAAAACAAGCAGGGCTTCACTGATGCTCTCATGGAAAATATTTATCTTTTCCTCAAATCCATACAACTGGTTTCCACTTCATTGTAGGAGCTTGTAAATGCTGCTTTAATTGAAGAAGCAGCAGAGTGTGACAGATCTGCACTGAAGTTACTGCAGCAGGAGCACAGAGTTCTCCTTTAGTGGCTGGGCTCATAAAAAGCAGCTGATAAATAAAACCAGAAAAACATGAGCAGGGTGAGAAGCTATCTTAGCAGATGTGAGAAGTTATCAATTACAAAAATGTTCTATTTTGAAGATTTCTCTAAATATGTAGCCAATGTCACACAGCAGCAGCAGCAGCACCCCAAACCACAGAGCAGGATGGGAACCAACCTTTGCTTGCACCAGGTTAGGAGAAAAAGAAAGACTCCAGGAGATGTTCCTAAGTTATAGATGAAGACTCCAGGAGATGTTCCTAAGTTATGTAAGGCAATCACAGGAGCACAGCTATGATTTATTCAGGGATGTTTGCAGAGCTGCACAGCCACACAAGAAAGGGGAACAGAAAGCACTGGGATGTCTGAAGAGAAGCTGAGCATCCTTTGGCCAGGATGCAGGCAGGGATGTGCCATTTCTGATAAGCCTCATCAGCAATTGTTTAGACTGTGAGAGACGCAGAGTTTGTCGAGGAGTTCAGCCTTGGTTTAGCTCCTGTTATCTGCCATGGCAGAAGAATGAGGTTCTTGTGGGCTGACCCTGAGCAGCAGCTGGGCATCCTCACTGCTGCTCACTCTCTCAGCTTCCACAGGGGATGGGCAAGGCAGCAGGAAGAGGAAAAGTGACCAAATGGGCGTATCCAGATAAAACAGTCTGAAAAGTGATGCTGAGTGAGGCCCTGCTCAGCCAGAGCCACACTTGTGGTGTCAGCAGTGCTGTTCTCCCACAGCTCAGGCTGCTCTGGAGGAGCTGAACTCCATCCCAAACACCCACACAAGAATAAACTTTTCATTTCTTTTCTCCTTTTCAGGACCAGGGCTTGCATTCATTGCTTACCCTAAAGCTGTCACCATGATGCCTCTGTCTCCTCTGTGGGCAGCTCTGTTCTTCATGATGCTCATCTTCCTGGGTTTGGACAGTCAGGTATGAAACAAACCCCACTGCAATGAGCTTCAGCTTTTTGTTCCACCTAAATCACCCCTAAACAGCATCAGCCTGATGAAAGACCGAACCCTAACTTGATTCTCTGCTATTTTAAATCTTAATTGTGATGCTGGATATTCCTTCATGATTCCCTGCAAAGGCTGGTTCAGCCTTACTCCAGCTCTCATTATTAACAGAGAAATCAGTCTGAACATCAACAGGGCTGATTAAAATTCACGCTTCAGTAAAATACCAGCCCATTCTTAAAGCACTTGGCAATGAATTTTGAAGCTGAATATCAGATAGGGATAATGTAATTTTCTATGGTGTATTTTTACTGCAAGATACCACGGCAAGGAATGTGCAGTCATATCCTGCAGCAAAGGGGCAGCACAGAAGTCGTTGTCCTTGTGTGACTGTAAAAATTACAGAAGCTGCTCAAAGAAAAATGTGAAGTGCCTGAGATTTTTAGCATGCAGGCTCAGCCCTTGGCAAGACTGGGTGCAGAAAGTTTATGATTCTACAGCTCAGCAGTGCTCATTCTGCATGACATTTCCAATCCTTAAATTTAATATTTTAATAACTGCTCTTTTTAATGATCTAACAAGTTCTTTAAAGTCTTTTTTTTTTTTTTAAGAGAGCAGTTCCTGGATTTTGCTCTTGACTGTTCCAATGTCTATTTTGGGGAGTTAATTTGGTTTTTTTCAGGCATATATGTTTAAAAGCTGATGTAAATTCATATATATATATATATATATATAGTAAATTTCCAGGTGGTGATACTAAGAGGGCTTCTATTTTAAGGATACTGTTACTGTCTATATGATGATTAATGGGAATAATTCTTTATAAGGGAATAGGTTTTAGGGATATGTTGCTAGTAACCATATAGGTTGTTCTGGTTCCATTTCCATTGCCTAAGAAGAACACTGTATTTTTTGACTTTTCATAGACCTCTGACTAGGTTAGAATTAGCCTGTTTTAGAAACCTTGCTCCAGAGCCCTGAGTCAGAAGCTCAGGCTTTTTGCTCTTTTTGATGTTTAAAGACACTGAACATGTTCCTGGCCTCCTTTGTTAGGGGTGCCTGCCTTGGGCACTCAACTTTTCTCTTCTGGTAAATGGAGAGTACTTCCCCCAAACCCTGCTGCTCCTTTAGCAGGTTGGAGCATGCATGGCAAAATTGGCAAAAGTGCCTGGAGTGACATGATCCCAATGAAGGCTTTGTACATTATTTATTCCCATTCAAGCCACATTTGAAAGGTTTAATTTTCATTTAGTCCACCTGCTACCGAGCAAATGCAGTCTGAGATAATATTAGGGAATATATTATATTATATATATTATAATATTAGAGAATCCAACTGTTTGAATTTGGTGGAAATCCATAACTTTGGACTTTTAAATTTGGAGATGTTCCTCTCAGCTTGAGCTTGGAGCATGGCCAGGGATCACCTACCCTCTGTGATGAAAACACAGGAGGATATTTAAAGTGTTAGGTGGCAAATCCCAGTGCCAGCAGCAGAGGAGACAGATGTGACTGGATCTTGGCTGTCCTTTGTTGCAGTTTGTGTGTGTGGAAAGCATCGTGACAGCCGTGGTGGACATGTACCCCAAGGTGTTCCGCAGGGGCTACAGGAGGGAGCTGCTCATCCTCGGCCTCTCCGTCATCTCCTACTTCCTCGGCCTCATCATGTTAACTGAGGTGAGAGCTGCCCTGCCCAGAGGGATGCACAGCCTCTGAACCTGAGAGGAGCACAGAAAAGAGTGATCAAAACAATTCTTGTCTCGTTTGCTGTGCCTGTGTTGTGCCAAAGTGGAATGCAGTGTGGAGATTGCTTACCTAAAGTGATGGGGTTTTGTTGGCTTGGCCTCTCAGGGCCAGGTCTGTGTGTGTGTGTTGGGATTGTTGGCTCACAGTCACAGGATTCTGTGCAGTTGAGTTGAGCTGGGTGCTTGTGCAGACTCAGTTTAGATGTAGTGTAATATAATATAGAATAATATAGTGTATAGAAAAACTCAGTTTAGATGTAGTGTAATATAATATAGAATAATATAGTGTATAGAAAAACTCAGTTTAGAGGTAGTGTAATATAATATAGAATAATATAGTCTAATAAAGTGTGGTGGTGTTCACAGGGGTCCCAGGACGAGGGAAGAGATGAGGATCTGACTCCATGTTTCAGAAGGCTGATTTATTATTTTATGATATATATTATATTAAAAGAAAATGATATATTAAAACTGTACTAAAAGAATAGAAGAAAGGATTCATCAGAAGGCTTGAAAGGAATGGAATGGCATGATAATAAAATCTTGTGACTCTGAGAGAGTCTGAGGCAGCTGACTGTGATTGGCCATTAATTAGAAACAACCAACATGGACCACCCAAAAAGATGCACCTGTTGCATTCCACAGCAGCAGATAATTATTGATTTTTTTTTTTCCTCTGAGGCTTCTCAGGAGAAAATCCTGGCAAAGGGATTTTTCAGGAAATATCATGGTGACAATAAAGTAATTAATTAGCCTTTTGATATCACTGGAATCAGATGCAGCCCTTTCTCCCCATCGCTTTCTCCCCCACTTTTTCCCCTGCTTTTCCTGTACTGCTCAGAAGGAAAGAACTTGTGATTATAATCACCACAGATAAAGCACAAAAACCTTTGCCACAGACATAATTCCCTGTCAGGAATGTGGCAACAAAATACTTGAGAGACTGTTCTCAGCTCCTGTGTAACAACTGAAATGGGAGAAGTGGCCTTGTTTTATCAGCTGAGCTCAGGAGATGTTTTAATCAGAAACACACAGCCCAGCCAAGGAAATTCCATCTGCTTTGCACCAGCCAGCCACACACACTCATTGTGGTTCCTGCTTGCTCACCCTGGGCAGGAACAGCCACATTTTGGATGGAAAGAGCAATAAAGAAGATGAAGTAAAGTGAAAAGAGAAAATCAAACCATCTTTGGTTTCCAGATCACCAGGCCATGTCAATCAGTGCAGCTGATTGACACATTGATCATGGGTTCTGCTTGCTTACCCTGGGCAGGAACAGCCACATTTTGGATGGAAAGTACAATAAAGATGAAGTGAAAAGAGAAAATGAAACCATCTTTGGTTTCCAGATCATCAGCCATGTCAATCAGTGCAGCCAATCTCTGAGCAGAAATTTTGTGTCCCTTCCAACTTGGAATAATCTGGAATTTGCAACATTAATATTTAATTACACTAATCAAATCTCCCTCTCTGATAAGAGATATGATGCTCTGTGTGAAATAATGCATTGGACAGAAATTTTATCTACTTATTGATTTTATATTTACCTGTAAATCATTCTAATTGTCAGTGAAATAAATCATCTTTGCTATGCAAAATGGGAAATCTTGGAATAACTTCTCCACAGGGCACATGCTGAACAGAGCACTGAGAGATATGAAGATATACAGGCTAAAAGAAATATGAACTTGAGGAGTGAAAGGGAAGCAGGTTGTGCAAACTGCAGGAATGTCCATGCAGGAGTTTTGTTTTACTGTCTTAGTTGGTTGATTTCTAAATTTGCATTTTGCTCAGGGATTTGCTGAGCCTCACCATGATGACTTTGCTGAAGAAATTCCATTTTTTCCCCTCTTTTTAGGATTCTCTTCCACCTGCAGAAAGTTGTCTGATGTAATGGATCACATGAGCTCCCCAAAAAATATTACATTCCAGCTGAGGAGCTCATCAATTCCCTCTTTCATTCCTTGGAATTCCTTTCCCTTGAAATGCTCTCTTGTGAACTCCTCCTTCTCATTTTTTCAATATTAAATACAGATGTCATAAATGATTGTGTCTCACATAAAAAGTGCAATATTATCCATATAATTTTAATTATTTTAGCCCTAATGTTATTGATTGGATGATTCTTATTTCTTTTTCTTTGTGACAAATAATAAAGACTTGTTTCAGTCATGTGGCTTCAAGTCTGTGAGCTGCATTCACACTTTTTGGGTCATTTTACTCCTTTTGTAGTCCCTACACCATCAGAGAGGGATTTTGGTAGCTACAGATTTTACCTTCTTTCCCCACATTTTAATTAATTATTTTACATATTAATAACACAGACACAGAACCAGGGTCTGGAGGTCAGAATCACCTGGGAATTTCTACAGCTTGATGTGATAAAAAAAACAGAGGTAAAGGTAGGGAGGTGGGAGAGCATTTTTGGGAAAAAAAAATCAAATTTACTTCTCTCACTCCAGATTTACCGCTCTGAAAGAAGTGCAGAGTAAAAAAACAAACCAAGAAATGAATATTCTTTCTTCAAGAAGGAACCAACTTGAATAGGAAGCTTGCCAGGGAGCCAACAGCTTGACAGTGCAATTAAAAGAGATTTGCTATGAAATATTCCCACTGGTGCCAACCCAAGTTTTTTTTCCCTTTCCTATTTTCTCTTCCAGGGTGGGATGTATGTGTTCCAGCTCTTTGACTCCTATGCAGCCAGTGGGATGTGCCTGCTCTTTGTGGCCATATTTGAGTGTGTCTGCATAGGCTGGGTGTATGGTGAGTGATGAAAATTGCTCTGCTTTTCTTATCAAAGTTTTCTATTTGCATAAAAGCAAAGTGAGAACCTTGCACCCTTATGGAATGGGATCTTCCACATTCCCATTCCCCCCCCCCAAAAAAATCATAAATGCCTTTTTGTCCACAAAAATGCTCACTCTGGATAATTTCACTTTGTAAAGCACCATAGAACTGCAGATCACATGTGCTCAGCTATCCTTGGGTTCACACATGAGTATCTAAATATATTTACCTATATAAATTATATTTATATTTATATATAAAATAGATACTCTTTGACTGGGGTTGTTTACAGCCTGATCCCACAACAAAGAGAATAAACCAACTAAGCAGAATATATTAGGTTTATACTTGCTCTGAAGGAAAGCAAAACTCAAGGTGTGGAGGAAAAAGGAGAGTAATACCAAACAAATTGTTCATATTTCTGTGACAGCTTGTGCCACACTAATGAAATCTCCCTCTCTCATAAGAGATACAATGATCTGTATGAAATAAAACTTTTACAGCACCAGAAGTTTTATAGCAGCAGGAATTGCAGATCAACCCCTGCCATGAGCACAGGGCAGATGGCAGGGAGGAGTTTTCCAGGGAAAGAGGAGCAGCTTCAGCCTTCCCCTGTCTGTCTTTCCCTGCTTTACATCCTGACCTGCACAACCCCTTCCATGTGCACTCTACATCTGCTTTTCCTTTGGTTTTGGGCAGGCAGCAATCGCTTTTATGAGAACATTGAAGACATGATTGGGTACAAACCTGTGTCGTTGATTAAGTGGTGCTGGATGGTCCTAACTCCAGGTATTTGTGCAGTAAGTACAGAATGTCCAAAACACTTGTTTTAGATATAAAGAGGGGGTTCTGGAAATTTTTTTTTTCTATTTTTGCTGCTGCTAACAATTGAGAGAAATGCTTATTGATTTGTAGCATGTATTTCAAATAAAAAACGCTCTGCAGGACCTGTAAAATTGTTAAAGATCTGTAAAATTGTTAAATATTCAGTGAAAAACCCTCGTATGTACAATCATAGGGACAAAAATAATGCCAGGGCCCTAAATGAACATTTGCCAGAACAAGAGAGATGTTTTTCTCTGTACTTGGTGCACTTTGTGTGCCAACACACAGCCCAAGCTCCTCCAGGCTTGTGCTGGGTCCTTTGCTGCTTTCTCCTCCCTTCTCCTTTCTCTTTGGGGGCAGTGGACATTTTCCAAAGGAGACAAGACATTTTTTACTTTTAAAAGTGGTAGAGAGGCCAAAAGCCCATCCCATGGGCATAAAGGAGGGCAAGGAAGCTGGTGCCAGCTCTGCAGAGCTGTGGCAGCATCACAGGGACAAAGTTCCAAAAGCAGCATGAGCTGATTGCCCTTAAAATTGAGGATGAGATGCCAAAACCCCTTCCAGCTGTGTAACCCTCCAGTGATGGCAACTGCAAACCACAGCAGCTGGGGCACCTCGAGATCCAGGCTCCCATTTGCAAACTTAGGAACGTTTCTGACCCATTTGCACCAAATCTGAAATGACCTCTATACCAGTTGCTCTTGTGCACTCGTTTCACCACTTTGGAGAAAATTACATGGTAGCTTTTCTCTATTTCATACATTGAAATGGTCCAAGCTGCTTGATTAGAGATTGAGACAGATTTTTTAGGGGTTTTTGGCAGGATGAAAGCATTGGAACTGCAGATACACACAGTGGATTAAAGCAACTTCAAAAATTTTGGCTTTCATTTTTCATCCTGACAGGTTGGAGAGAACCCAGCTCATGTTATTTAATCACAGCTGGTTCACTGTAGCAAAACTTAATCTTTCCTGCCCAGGTGCTGTTTGCCATCAAAGTGCTGGGTTTATTGTCATCAAGAGGTAAATAGGATTAAACTTGAAAGGTTGCTCGTTTCTGCAGGGCAGGAGATGTGTTATTTAAGCTGTACAGAAAAGAGGATGTTGCTGGTGGGTTTTTTGCTGTGAGTGAAGAGCTTCCCTCTGCTCTCCCTCCTTAGGGAGCCTGGCCTGGCCTAAAAACTCAGCCAAATCCTTGTTACACACGCAGGGTTTGCCCAAATACCTCTGACAAAATATCTCTGCCTGTTTCAGGGAATTTTCATCTTTTTCCTGGTGAAATACAAGCCCCTGAAGTACAACAATGTGTACATCTACCCTGACTGGGGCTACGGCATCGGGTGGATGATGGCGCTCTCCTCCATGGTCTGCATCCCGCTGTGGATCTGCATCAAGCTCTGGAAGACAGAGGGCACCTTCATGGAGGTGAGAGAGAGCTGCAGAGCAGTGATGCTGCAGAAAGAGCTGGGAAGGGGGTGGGACTCCTCATCTCTCAGAAGTTCTGCTGCTCACAGTGACCTCAAGATGTGTTGGAAAGTCTCTTTTCCCAGCCTGGCGGTCAAAGAAGGAGTCAGAGCTCTTAATTTCTCGGTCTCAAGGTTGTTTATTGTTTCTTATCTATAAAATTCTTTCAGCAGGTCAGACAGAGGCACACAGATCACCCTCAGGGCAGTGTTATCTTTTTATACTTTATACTTTTTATGTACAATTACTTCCCAATACCCATCACCTATGTTAGACAGTGAGCTTCTACTCTATACCAATCCAAAGTGCCACCATCACAGCAGAAGATGGAGGCCAAGAAGGAGAAAGGCTGGACACAGCCCAGATCCCTCCACCTTGCCCCCTGAACCCCATTCTAAAAACCCCAAAAATCTATTTTTCACCCTGTGACAAACTGGTTATTATTCTACTTAGACTTTCGTGGCTTGTGATCCTTCATATAAGGTTGGCAATTTCTTCCATGGGTCATAATCAAAGGCACAGGGGTCTTGGGCTCTGTGCCAGGGTCTCTGAGCCCCCTGGCAGGGCTTTGAGCCACCCAGGCCAGCCAGAGGGATGTCCTGAGTTCCAACACTCACCTGCATCCTTTAATCACAACAGCAGTGCCACATCCCTGTTCCCTGCCTTAGGGCTCTCAGCCACTGCTGGAAAGAGAATTCTAAACATTCTGTGCTTTGTTCTGAATTCCTGTTGGGTTTTTGCTGCCAGTGGTAAACCAACCAATTTAAGGTGCTCTGTCCCAGCACAATTTGTAGCTTAAAATGTCTGTAACATCACCCAAATCCCTCAAGGTTTGTACCAGCCATTCCCTTTTCCATGGTTTATATTTGTGCTGCCAGGATTTTCTCCAAGAGCTGCGTTGCCCACATTCCCATTTTCTGGACTGTTTTCCTAATTTCAGTTCTCTAAATGAGAAACTCAGGCAAATAAAGAGATTCAGTGGAATTTTCTGACATTTGTTGTCAGGTTAGCTCAGGTCTAGGCTGAGGTTATTATCAAATATAAGCTTGGAAGTTGCTCGTTTTTGTGGGAGCTCCAAAGAAAGGCAGTGAAGGAAGCAATAGTGGAAGAAACAAAACTACAAAGCCTTTTCCAGCCATTTGGGATTCCAACATTGCAGAAAAGCCTCGTTTTGTCCACACTGCAGACTCTGCTCAGCTGATTAAACACAGCCTGGAGAGCCTAGGAAATCTTCACTGGGTATATAAACGAAAACTGAATTGTCCATCATTAAGTTGTCTCAGAGAGGCAAAAAAGGAGGTCTGCACAAATCTAAACATTCAATATTTCCTCAATTCACCTGTCCCTGCCTGGTGAGCAGACTTTGCTGGAGCTGCAGCACTGCAGACAGGTCGTTATCTTTTCCCTGCCAGGATGACAAGAGGATTCTTTGAATCCCAGCTGGGAGCTTCTTGAGGAGCCAACTTCCTGCTGTGAGCAGCAACCTTGCTGTGGATGTCATTGCTAGAAAAGTGAAAGTAGATTTTGCCCCAGCACAGCTCAATACACCGTAGCTGTCTCTGGTTTATTTGTTTTTCCCAGTGGACATCATTGATGATAAAATGAGAAGGAAAATGTACCTGTAGAACAGACACAGTGCTGAGAGTCTTCATGAAAGGGGATTGTTAAATCAGCATAAAAATTCACTTTGGTTTGAGCTTTACCTTCTTTGCTCTGGCAGGATTTATCCAGAATTGTGCAGCCTGCAGGTCTGAGGGTGTGCTCACAACAGGGAAATAAATGAGAAAAGCAGGAGAAAAGACTTTTGGAATGGATCTGTTAAAGAGAGGTGTGTCTGTGGCCAAGAAAAACATAATGATTTCCAATTTCTCCAATTTTCTAGAAATTCAGGAAGCTGATTACACCTAGCTCAGACCTGAAAATGCGGGGCAAGCTCGGAGGAGGAGCCTACATTGCAGCAATAAATGACTGCGATGCCAAACTGAAAGGAGATGGCACCATTTCCACCATCACAGAAAAGGAGACACATTTCTGAAAGAACTTTTTTTTTTCCTTGTTTTATTTTTTTTTTGTATAAAGAAATAAATAAATTCACTTAATTATAGAGGCTGGCTTGTTTTGCACAGAATTTTATTAACCAGTTAATTTTAAAGTGAAAATTGTATACTTGTTTAAAAAGTGATTTTTTTAAATTACTCTATCCATAATGATTCTGTAAAAGAAAAAGAAATAGTATTATATGGTCTGTTAGTGATGACTTCTTGTAATATGGTGATTCCAGTCAATGTTTTTTTTTTTTAGACTTTAGAGGGACCTGTATAATGTGCTGTAAAACTTTTCTACTTTGATTTGTGGCAGGTGTAATGTTGTATAGACCTTCTAACCTGTAAGCATTTCAGCCCATTTCAGCTGTCCATGTGTGTATATAAAGGGGACCAGCCTGTCCTGTGGTTTGCTTGGGAAGAAATCTCCTTTCAGGGCGAGTTTGGTGATGCTGGCAGCGCCTCAGCTGCTCCCATCTCCTTCCCTCCACCCTCCACTGGCTTCAGCAGGGCTGGAAATGTGGAATGGGCCCATCCTGAGCCACTGTTTTCCTGAAGATTGGATAGAGGCTGGTTCTGAAGGGCTCTGAATTTTGCTGCTGTAAGTTCCTGGTCTCTGTCAGGGTGTGCTCCCAAACATTTTCCATTTTCCTCCATGGGTGGCTCCTCCTGAAGTTTGGCCAGCACTTCCCACTCCTTGGAGTGACCTGTGTTTTTGTGTGTGCTCCTCCAACAGGAGATCAAGGTTATTTCAAAGAGCTGGAGATGTCCTGAGGGGAAAAGAACAGGTTTAGGGGCAGGCTTAGGGCTCTCTCTGTCTGTACAACTCATTCCCCTGCACAGGAATCCAGGATCCTACAGTGCAGCCCTACCCAGCTCCTCTGCTGGCACAGGGTGGGCTTTGGGGTGTCCTGTGCAGGGCCAGCAGCTGGGCTGGACAATCCTTGCAATTCAGGGGGTTCTGATTCCTCTTCAAGGTCCTTCCCAGGTCCCCTCAGATCAAGCACTGCTTCCTCTGCCCTGCTGGGATGGAGTTTGAAGTCAGAGCAGGATTTCTTTAGCAGGAGTTGGGGTGATGTCCTTGATGCATGGAGGAGCCCCAGGAGGGGTCATTTCTGTGTGGTGCAGGGAGGGGACTCACGCAGGGCTCCTGTGAGCCCTCGGTGGTGCAGAGGGAGCGGCGCTGGGTGTGTCAGTCAGGCCCTGCTCTGGGCTGACTCCCTGGCTTTGAAGCTGGTTTTGTACGTGGATCCAGCTGCTGGATGGTTGTTCCAGGAGGTGTGCAGATGCCCCAGTATGAAAACTCCTCAACTCTGTCTTAGCATGTGGGTTTTTTTTTACCTGATAATATTCCAAACATGGTTATTTGTTCTGGACAATTTTTTCTTGGCTTGTTTTTGTTATTTGATGGTTGTGTGAGAAACCTGTGGAGGAACAGCATCCTGCACTGCACAGGATTTGGGAACAGAGACAAGAGACAGCCCAGAAGAAATGTCATAAAACCTGCTGCCTTCTCTGCAACTCCAACCCACTGGAGCTCAGACACAGCACCTGGAGTTGCAAGCAACAGAAATGGCTCCTGACCTTCTCCCAAGGAAATATTTCCCTAGAAATCACTAAATATATCTTAATATTGGCTAGAACTGTACCTGCAGTCAGCACTTCTCTGAGCTCTTGCTGTTACTTCTTAAAAAAAAAAGCATTTTTATGGAACTGCTTTGTCTCAAGTCACTTCATTAAACCTAATAGAGCCATTTCATTTTTACTTTATCTTATTTGTAGGGGTTTATTTTGTGTGTGGCAAGGTGGAAGCCTAGCAGAGGACTTCAAATCCTCTAAGTCTTGTTTGCATGTCTCCATTGTGAGGTGCTTGGGGCAGGACATTTGGAAGAAACCTGCATTTAGGAAGGCACAGAATCATCATTTTGTGCCTCCCTCAGAGGGAGCTAAAACTCAGTCCCATGGGAAAACTGGGAGAGAAACGTTCCCAGAATTGAACCCACACATTGATTTATATACAATGAAAAAACTGAATTGACATTGACGCTCCAAAATCTAGGAATTCACATTTTTGGAAGTCCCAACAAGTCAGGAATATTTGTGACCCAGTCTCCTTTCCTGGGCTTTCTCTCCACCCACCCAGGCTGCAGAACCAAGACCCCAAAGCCACACGTGGGCCCTGGGGTGGGTCATGGTCCCTCCCAGAGAGAATGTGAAGATATTTTCTGATCAGTGAAGGGAGATGCACCTTTGGGTTGTGCTCAGCCTGAATTTCAGAACTCCTGAGAAGCTTTAGGTTTGCTGGCTTGATTGGACCTCAGGAATTTACATGTTTAGACTCCTGAACACCTTTAGGTTGTGCTCAGCCTGGATTTCAGGCCAAGAAATGAGAACCTGAGAGAACTTGAGAAGCTTTAGGTTGTGTTTGGTCTGGATTTCAGGGCTCCTGAGAACCTTCAGGTTGTGTTTGGCCTGGATTTCAGGACTCCTAAGAACCTTTAGGTTGTGCTCAGCCTGGATTTCAGACTCCTGAGCACCTTTAGGTTGTGTTTGGCCTGGATTTGGGACTCCTGAGAACCTTTAGGTTATGCTGGGCCTGGATTTCAGGACAAGAAATGAGAACCTGAGAGAGAACCTGAGAACCTTTAGGTTGTGTTTGGCCTGGATTTCAGGCTCCTGAGAACCTTTAGGTTGTGTTTGGCCTGGATTTCAGACTCCTGAACACCTTTAGGTTGTGTTTGGCCTGGATTTCAGACTCCTGAACACCTTTAGGTTGTGTTTGGCCTGGATTTCAGGACTCCTAAGAACCTTTAGGTTGTGCTCAGCCTGGATTTCAGACTCCTGAACACCTTTAGGTTGTGTTTGGCCTGGATTTGGGACTCCTGAGAGCCTTTAAGTTGTGCTGGGCCTGGATTTCAAACTCCTGAGGACCTTTGGGTGGATTCTGCTCAGCCTGGATTTCAGACTCCTGAACACCTTTAGGTTGTTCTCAGCCTGGATTTCAGGACACCTGAACACCTTTAGGTTGTGTTTGGCCTGGATTTGGGACTCCTGATAACCTTTTAAGTCCTTTTAAGTTGTGCTCAGCCTGGATTTCAGACTCCTGAGAACCTTTAGGTTGTGCTGGGCCTGGACTTCAGGACAAGAAATGAGAACCTGAGAGAGAACCTGAGAACCTTTAGGTTGTGCTCAGCCTGGATTTCAGGCTCCTGAGAACCTTTAGGTTGTGTTTGGCCTGGATTCAGGACTCCTAAGAATCTTTATTAAAGCCTTTATTAAAGAGGATTGATGAAAGCCTTCAGCAGGCACAGCTGGGGCAGCCACAGCCTCCAGAGGCTGCAGCCAAGGGGGGCCATGGCACGAGTTTGTCCCACCATGATCAGTTTGGCCATTCACAGAGCAGGGGTCAATGCTCCAATTAGAACTGCAGGTAATGAAGTAATTTACCCCCAGTTTGCTCCTCCCAGCTCATTTTTATTTATACTTTTTGGGGCCTGAGGCAGTGAGGTGTCCTTGAGTTCCAGGCCCAGAGAGGAATTGTTGGGTCTGACCAAAATGTGGAGGCAGTAACCAGCCCTCTGGTTCGAGTTTAGATCATGCACTAATGCAGCACAGGAATTGAAAAATAAAAAAGCTAAAACCCTAAAGGATGGCTGGGATCAGGATAAACACTGCTGTGGGACAAAAAGTGTTCCCTGTGCTTTGTGTGAGTGCAGGAAGTTTGTGCTGTGCCCAGGAGCTGCTCCCCGTGCTGCTGTGAACATTTCACCTGTGCTCTAAAGCATCCCTGGTGTTACTGCTATGCTCTGTGTGATCCTAATTGCTGATTTGTTTAACACTTTACTGATTCAAAAAAAAAAAAAAAAAAAAAAACAGATTTTTTTTTTCTTTTTGTGGGGAGGGAAGTGGGAGGGTAAACTTCGTAATTGTGGTTGGGGGATTTTTGAAATTATATGAGGGGGAAATGTAAAAAACCTAGCTCTGTGTTTACCCAGCTCTTTTTTATCTGCCCTTTTCTGAAATATCTGCAGAATTATTGAAAATAATACAATAAAAGTGAACAACCACTAAGGTTTATGTAACATTTTACAAAAAGAAATTTGTGTTTCTGTTTGGTTTTGAAGGGCACAAGATTTTGTCTACTGACTTTGTTCTCAAAAATTAAAGGAAATGGGCAAACCCCATTCTGTGTATTTTAGTTTATATCCATGTACTGGACATGACACTCCCCTGATGAATTAAACAATCTCAGCTACCCTGGCAGAGCAAACAAATGTCCCTTGATGTGAACTGGGGAAAGGAGAGACAAGAGGAGCTTTAGCAACTTGTTTGAGGTCATGCAGCAAATCTGTGACTGAGAGAAACTGAAGTTCCCTGGGGCCTCTATTTATTCATATCTATATTTTATATATCTATTTATGTAAATAGATATATATATTTAGATTTAAATATATATATATTTAGATAGCTATATAAATATCTAAATATATAATCAATATATAAAATAGTTATATCTATACATAGATATATTAATATAGACATATCTAAATATCTATATAAAATATAGATATAGAAAAATATAGATATAGAGGGAACTTCAGTTTCTCTCAGCCATATATATTATATTATATATATTATTATATATTTTATACATTATTATATATTATATATTATATATATTATTATATATTATTATATTATATTATATTATTATATTTTTATTAATAAATCTAGCTATAAAAATATCTCTATATTTATTTATATCTAAATATAGAAAATATAGACATAAATAAATATAAATAAAAATATAAAGCAAAAGTACATATAAATAGGAAGATTATACATAGAAATTATAATATAGAATATAAATTTAAAAATTAAAAAAAATTTAAATTTGTAAAAATTTAAAATATAAATTATAAATATGTATAATAAGTGTAAATATAAATGATATAAATATAAAAAATATATATAAATATAAATATACTATAAATAAAAATACAAATATATATAAAATATAAAAATTATATAAATATATAAATACAAAATTATAATTATAAATAGAAATATAACTATAGCTATAGCTATAGTTATAAATATAAATATAAATATAAATATAAATATAAATATAAATATAAATATAAATATAAATATAAATATAAATATAAATATAAATGTAATTGCTAACCAGCCACCACTTCCCTGCTGCTGGCCCTTCCCTCCCACTCGTGGCTGGTTTGCTGGGGTCCCTTTGTGTCCCTGGCACAGTCAGAGCCATGCAGGGAGTGCTTCAGGAGCTGCTGGGGATGAAAACCCTGTCCCAGCTGAGCTCCCAGTGCCCCCAGCTCCCTGCCCAGCCAGAGGCTGCTGCTGGAGGAGATGCCCCAGGGAGAGGAATGGCATCTTCCAGCTGCTGAAATGAAATGAAATGAAATGAAATGAAATGAAATGAAATGAAAGAACCTCCCAGCCACAGCCTCACTCCTAGGCAGGGCTCTGATTTTTTGCTTTTGTGCTCTGCTGGGTGCCTGGAGTGTTCAGCCCTGGGGCCTCCAGCATCAAAAGGAGGTGGAGCTGTTGGAATAAGTCAAAAGGAGGCCACAAAAGTGATGAGAGGGCTGGAGCCCTCTGCTCTGGAGCCAGGCTGGGAGAGCTGGGGGTGCTCACCTGGAGAGGAGAAGGCTCCAGGGAGAGCTCAGAGCCCCTGGCAGGGCCTGAAGGGGCTCCAGGAGAGCTGGAGAGGGACTGGGGACAAGGGATGGAGGGACAGGACACAGGGAATGGCTGCCACTGCCAGAGGGCAGGGATGGATGGGATATTGGGAATCAGGAATAGTTCCCTGGGAGGATGGGCCAGAGCAGCTGTGGCTGCCCCTGCATCCCTGGCAGTGCCCAAGGCCAGGCTGGACACTGGGGCTTGGAGCAGCCTGGGACAGTGGGAGGTGTCCCTGCCATGGCAGGGGTGGCACTGGATGAGCTTTAAGGTCCCCTCCAAGCCAAATTTTTCTATGACCCTTTCTTATATCTCTGGCCCACATGTAGGGAGAAATTCTTACTTTAATACACAACACACTCATGAAAAATTCTGCTTTTGCCCCTGAGGCACCCTCTTATAGAGCAGCCTGCAAGACAGGAAATGAAATTCTTTTCTTAAAGGCTCTTTCTCATCTTGACTACCCAAGCCTGGCACTAATAAGGAAAATGTGCTATGGGTTTTGACAAAACCTTTCCACTCCTCTCTGACTGTGCCACTCCTGGTGCTTCTGTGCTGTTTTGCTCTGTGCCAGAAGCCACAACCAGGCCCCTGTTTCTCCCAAGGTGCTGCTATCAGCTGATGGAGAGGCTCCTTTCACACTGTGATGAGCTCCATGGCTTTATATTTCTATTTATTTATATTTCTATTTATTTATATTTATGTTTATAGGTCTATTTATATTTGTATTTATAGATATATTTCTATTTATAGGTGTATTTCTATTATATTTATATGAGCTCCATGGCTTTGAGAATTAGGGAATACCATTCTTGTGTTATTCCAATTAAACAAGAAGAGAATCCTAAGGATAGTCAAGAATTCCTTGCTAGCAGTGGTTCATGACAAAGGATTGCAGTGTGCTGGTTAATCCAGCCCCTCAATCCCCCCTCCATTCCACTCTGGAAGAGGCACAGCACTTTTCCTTCAATATTGCTGTAAAACATCTTCTGAGGAGCACTGAGAGCCGGGGCTGACACCATCCCCTTCCCTCCCCTGCTCTCCAGGATGAATCATCCCTGCCCTCTTGCCACAGGGCTGGAAGCTGTCTGCAGCTGAGGCATGCCATGCTCAGGGGAGCAAACAGCAGCTATTTGGGCAGACACCTCCAGGGCCAGGGCTAAGTTTGGCAGCAGCAGTGACGTGGGACTGCTCAGCACTGGTGTCACAGCCCTGGCAGCCACAGGCAGGGACAGGGCAGGGGACAGGGGCACAGCCAAGCCACGGCCCCTCGTGCCTTCAGCAGGGCTCAGGAGGGAAGGGATGAGAGAGATCTGGCTTTAAAAACAAACAGGGGGTCTGGTAAATAAAACTGGGGACTGAGAGGTGGAAGAGACAATGGGGAGGATTCCACTGATCAGTGAAAGGAATGAGAGAGATCTGGCTGTACAAACAAACTGGGGGTCTGGTAAATAAAGCTGGGTACTGAGAGGTGGAAGAGACAATGGGGAGGATTCCACTGATCAGTGAAAGGAATGAGAGAGATCTGGCTGTACAAACAAACTGTGGGGGTCTGGTAAATAAAGCTGGGTACTGAGAGGTGGAAGAGACAATGGGGAGGATTCCACTGATCAGTGAAAGGAATGAGAGAGATCTGGCTGTACAAACAAACTGGGGGTCTGGTAAATAAAGCTGGGTACTGAGAGGTGGAAGAAACAATGGGGAGGATTCCACTGATCAATGAAAGGAATGAGAGAGATCTGGCTGTACAAACAAACTGTGGGCAAAGCTGGTTGCTGAGATGTGAATGAAGCAATGGGAGGAAGCAGAAATTCCTTAGGGAAAGAAAAAGGGGGGATACATTAGAAAGGGTCTGTATTAGGTGATTTGGGAAGTCTGTACCTGTCACATGTGTCAGCCAATGTGGAAAGAGAGAGGGAAATGCAGCCAGGAAATTGGGATATAAAGGAGGCTTCATCCTTTAACAAATGGAGAGACCCCATAGGAAATGCTCCATGGCCTCTCCCTTTATTAACATGAAGTTGCAGGACTCCTCTGCCTCCTTTTTGGACACAAACCTCAGGTGGTTGAGGATTAATTTTCCTGACAAGAACAGGCTTTCTGTGGGTTATTCCCTGGTGCCAGGGGGGTCAGGCTGTGTTTGTGCTCCCAGCCCTCTGTGGAGCAGCAGGAGCTGAGCTCTGCCTGCTCTGGAGACACCCAGGTCTCCCCAGCCTGCCCCCCCCATCACTTTTGAAGAGCAAATGTGTAAACTCCAACAGAAACCTGCCCAGGAATTCTTCTGGGCTTTAGCACCTTGCCTGATTTTGGTTTCCTTTCCCAGTGAAATCAGCTTTTTTGGCTGGGTTGAAATGCAGGCAAAAATCACAGGTTAAAGACCTTGGAAACGAAAATTCATCTCAGAAAACCAGAAAAAAACAGCTCAGAAAACAGTAATAAGAGCAGAATAGGCCATTAAGATCAAACAGGAACAGGATGTTTGTGGGGATGAAAGCATGATGTGGTACAAGGGACACTTAAATCAGCTTTTCATTTCTCCCACTTATCCTTAGATTCCCAGAAAACCAGCCCAGGTTATACTTAAAAGTCTCTGCATGTTTTCCAAGCTCTTTCCTGAGACTTCACAGAAAACTTTTTGGGTTCCTGGGGCACAGATTCCTCCTTTCCACCTCCTGTAGGCACCACTTTTGTCCTCCTGTACATCTGAGCTTCACTTTGAACATCTTCATCTGCCCCTGCAGCCTCTGCTCCTGGGGCAAAGGGGAAGGGCTGTTGGAGCTATTAGCTAACTGGGTTAATTAAAAGAATTTGGCTGCACATGATGACCATGGCTGGGGAAGGACAGTGAAGTGATAGGGAGAGAAGGCAGGAGGAAGTTGGATTTTTGGGATGAAGCTGTGGTCTCTCCTTTCCTTGAGCACGCACCAAGGAGGGGTGGCAGCTTTGTTTTTCAGCTAGTTTTCTAGGGTTGTTACTTCTGGAGTTTGTGGGTTTTTTTCATGTGTTTCTGGGTGTTTTCAGAGGCCTTTTTGTGATCCAAATTGAGGGTTTTTTTCAGGTTTTAGATTAATTGAATGTGCAAGTTTTTCCTTAATTATTCCTGCTCTTGGCAAGCTCAGCCTCCTCAAACCCCTGTTTTATCCACCCCACCCCTGCAGGTTGAATTGTAACCCTGCTCTGTGTAGTACAGTGCTGTTGCTAATTAAAAAATCCTAATTATTTGTCTAATTCAAGTAAAGTGGTTTAAAACTGTTGGAATTAAAGGTGTTTTTTTTTTTCAGCAGATATTGACAAAGCCATGTTTGGTATTTTTGGGAAATGTAACACATAGTCTGGACTAATCCTATTGTGTATCCTAATGCTAAGTGTCCTTTGAGTTGTTGTAGCAAGGTGAAATAAATTTTTATCTATTCAGCTGCAGGAGTTCAATTTACCTGTGTTTTTATAGAGTTTGGGGGTTTTTTGTGAAATGATCCAATCTGTGTTGGTAGCTCTGTTTTGGGGAGGAGTCTGCAGGCAGGATGGAGTGAAGAGGCAGCACTGGGGGCTGGAAATGTGGTTCTGCTTCTCTGGGCTTGTTATTAAATAAATGTGGATATTTCACGGGCTGCTAGAACTGTCCGAGGAACCCTGAAACTCAGGGAACTCTGCACACTGGGAATCTGCATCCTGCAGCAGCCACCACTCTGCATTCACGTGCAATTATCCAAGACAGATTATTTCTTCTTATCAAGGACATAGTGAGTGAGATCTGACTCAAAAATCCCAGCTGGAAGTCGCATTTCAGAGCAGGAGTTGTAGGAAGCTGCTGGTTCTGTGTGCCCTGTGCAGTGCAGGAGGCAGCAGCTGCCTGGGGAAGGTTCCTGTGCTGCTCTGAGGGGCAGGGGGACCTCAGCCCGGGCTGCAGGTGCTCCACAAAGAACCTTGGCCAGGATTTCCGTGGTGCTGTGGGGACACCTTTTGGTTAGAAAGCACTCTGAACCCGGGTTTGGATCCCATCCCCACCTCACAGCCAGTTCTACCCTCAGCTTTTCCTACATGGATGTGCTCTTCCCTGTTCCAGGCGATAAAATTTACAAATCCCTTCTGCAGCTGCTTTTTCTTTCTTTTTTTTTTTTTTAATGCAGTTCTGAGGTTTTTCCTTCCAAAGTCTTGGTTTCCATATCATTAGGTGGCAGCACATGCCAACACAAAATCTGTTTGTGCCCAGAGCTGGAAGACAGAAGGTCAGGAGAGGTTTCCTTGGATCTGAATAATGATGCAAAAAACACAGTGAGTCTTTATAAGAAGATAAAATGAAACTTCTTTCTTAAATATCCATAAATCTTCAGGCTGGAGCTGCCACTGAGAGTGTATAGATTTTTGAATTATGGGGAATAACATGTGGTTTGAGGGAAAATGATGACAAGACATCCTGTGGGAAAGGCCACTCCCATAAATTTCATGTCTGGGTTTGTTGTTCAGGTCAGGTTACATGAACCTGGAAACTTAAAATCAAACTTGACTTTTTTTTTTTTCTCTCCTCACTTTATTCTTGCTCTGTCTGAACCCTGCCCAATATTTCTGAAGAACATCTCAGAACATCCAGTCTGCACACATCAAATGTCCCCACTATCAGCCCATCCTCAGCCAGGGTTCTGAGGTTCCTCATTGAATATCTGGGAATCAGAGCATCAACAGTTGAAGCAAACCTCCCATTTAATTAGCAGCAGGTGTAATTAACACCCACAGTTTTGGATCCAGGTGTGAGGTGATGAGGTGCAGGTGAAAATCAGCATAGGAAGGGCAAAGGAAAACCAGAAAAGGCAAAGGATAATGGCAACAATTTTTATTTAATTGTGTTTGTGCTTGCATTTTAAGCAAAGCTCCATGTGTTCTTTGTGACCAGAGCTTTGTGAGAGGAAAAAACCACCTGAGATGGGCCAGGACGTGGCTGAAAGGGGGAAAATGAGGAATAATTCACACTGAGGCTTCAACTTGGAGACCAGCATGGTTACTGGGAGGTTTTTCATTTTTGAGGCCCTTCAGCTTGAATTTCTGGGAATTCTTTGAAAATCCCAGCTTGGACCCTCAGGGTTTGCCCTGGGAATTCTGGGATGCATTGCTGAGTTTCTGTCAATAGCAGTGAAAATTCTGCTTTCTCAAAGCCCTTCTCTTCCCAAACCTTGTTAATGCTTCCAAGTCTAGTCTTGGATTGGAGCCCTGAACATCCTCCAATAATCTGATTTGTCCTGTCACCTCTGACAGGGATATTTCTTCTTCAGACAGGAATAAATATGTATCTCTTACAATTTCACGTGAAAAGGAAATTCCTACAGCACAGTTCTGAACACAGAGCCTGATTTACAATCCTCAGGTGGCCTTGCTTCCATTAATACTAATAATACTATTATTATTGTTGGTTTTAATGAAGGAATGGGATTATTTTAGGTAAAGAATGACTTATTGTTCAGATAAATATTAATTTTAGAGGTTGTGAGATTTTAAAGGAGGAAGTAATTGGTTATAGGTTGAGAGTAGTTACAAGTTTCTTTGTTATAAGGCAATATAAAACTTTCTAAACTAATAGATAGTTGTTATGGGGATTATTTTTTCTGTGTGATTTTTTACCTTTGCTTAATTTTGTTGTATTGTGGATATTATGTATTATTTATTATATATTATTTATAATATAAAATAATAATATTTATATATAAAAATCGATCAATAATAATAAAATGTAATATAATATAACGGATACAATTATTTATATATTAATATATATTATAAAATATATATATTTATATATTAAAATATATAAAATATATATTATATATAATATATATTTTATATACTATAAATAATATAAATATATATAAAATATATTTATATATTAAAATATAAATATTTTTATTTAATGGGTTTTTGTTTTATATGCATATATATATATATTTCTATTATAACTTTCAAACTATTATAACTTTTCAACTAAACCCTAGAAGCTGGTGACTATTTCAAGCCCCAGATTCCCCCTGTTTTTCTACTGACAAGCTTGCACATTGATTCTGACATGCAGACTGACAGCTCCATGGCATTTTGGAATGTTCCAACTGCACTGAGGATTTTGTGGTACTATTTATTTCGGTGCCCCCATTCCCAGAGCAGCCACTGACTCACAAGAAAAAGCTAAGAGCAATATTTGGCATTTGCTTCCTGTGCAGTACAATTTGCCTGGTTCATTAACCTTCTTTATGTAGATGGAAATTCTGAGTCTGACATGGCTATTTTTGGGGAGCATGTCAGAACCAGATTTGTCTGTCTGAGCAACATTTGCTTCGGAAAAATGTTGGAAATTGCTTCGGCAATTTTGTCTTTTGAAGCAGATTTTGCATGGGTTAAGCTGTGTTTGTGTGGTTCTTTTGGCTCTTCAGCACCATTAAACTCGCAGGACAAGGAGTGTCTAAAGCACCAGCTGGAGGACAGTGTTAAAGCAGAAATATTTTCTTTTCTTGTGCATCCCAGCAGACTGATGGAGGCTGAGCCTAAATTCTGCTGTCACTTGTACTTGGACATGCCAACAGTGGCTGGGCTCAGTCTAAGGGGGCATTTCCAACCTAAATAATTCTGTGATAATTCTGCCCTCCCTCAATACCTGTTCTATACTTTTCTCCCTGTTTTGCCAGGAACTGTGTGGGGAAAGGAAGGAGGAGGACAGAAGGGAAATCCATTGGCCTCTTCTGCTGCTCCTTTCCAGGTTTGTCCCACCCATTGGTTGACCTCAGCTCTGGTTCTCCACTCCAGTGGCTCCTGCCTTGGAAAAGTTGGTGCTCAAAACATCGAATTTCCTCTGGCCTGGTGCTGACCCCTCCTTTCCCCTCCACAGCAGGAATTGCCTCAGGAATTGTCCCCTCAGAGTTGGCTCTGGCAGCCCCACAGCTGGATCTGCCCCACAGCTGGGTCAGCCCCACAGCTGGATCTGGCCCCACAGCTGGATCTGCCTTCCACCCTGACCCTCAAAGTGGCCCCTTCCCCCATCTGGGGCTCCCTTTGGCTCCTCTGGCTGCTGCTGGAGATGCTCTTTGGGGGATTTAGGGACCAGGTGAAGATGCTCTTTGGGGGATTTAGGGACCAGGTGAAGATGCTCTTTGGGGGATTTAGGATCAGGTGAAGATGCTCTTTAGGACCAAGCAGAGCCCATCAGCCTGGGGAGATGGGATCTGATTGAGCTCCTCCTCAGGGGCAGCTCAGCTGCAGAGATCAGAGGAGATGGCAATGGCTGAAACCTGAACGTGGGCTCCCCTCTGCCAGGCTTTAACTGAGCCACATCCTCCCCTTTTTCCTTCCTGTGCTGCTCTTTGGAGCATCAGATTGCACCAAGGAACTGGACTCAGATGGGAGTGGATTCTCCACATCCATGCAGAATTTGTTTTAAATGAAAATATTTGCTGGATTTGGCTTGGTTCTGCCATCCTGCTTGGACTAGGTGTAGCCTTGCATGATCACATAAAATAAATGAAGCAGGTGAATTACCCTGGAACCTGAGCAGAAGCAGCAGGCAGTAGAACAGGTTAGAATTGATACTGAATGGCAAAGCTTGTCCAAGTTGTTCCAATACCTCCTTTCTGGGCTGTGACATCTGCCTCAGACTGGAGCCTTCCCTGCTTTTAGTGTGAAGTGTTTCATCCTCCTGTTGGTGTTTTGACCAGTTAAGAATTAATTGAGGTGGGTTCCTTTCTGCAGGGCTTGGGCCCAGATGTGCACTGGGATCTGGTTCTGAGGTTCTGATGCCTTTTCTGTCAGCACAGCTGGATTAAAAAGAGAGAAGAGAGAAGGTTTTCCCCAGGTTTAGCTGCAGGTTTACCCAGCAGAGTGTGTGATTATTGCATTAGTGGGGTTTGCTGAGGTGATGTTTTAAAGGTGCCTTTGGACTCAATAAGCTGGGATTTCCAGATCCTGCTCTTCAGAAATTGCCACAAATTCCATAATCAAGCAGAGAGTTCTGCTTTTTCCCCACACCAGCAGGTAATTTTTATAAATTTATTACCAGTTTCCATGTCCTGCTTTAATCTGGAGAGTTCAGCTGATGCATTTGCTTCTCCTGTCCTGGTCACTGCCCTGGTCCTGAGCAGAAATGTTTGCACAGCTGCTGCTGCTCAAATTGAGATTCCTCTGCTTTAAGCTACCATAATCAAGGAAACTTTCAATGCCACTGGATGTCACTCTAACAAAGCTCAAAGTGCTTTGGCAATCCAAATCTTTACATTTCCATTGTAAATCCAGGCTCTTCAGCAAAAGGGGGGGGAGATAATTCAGAAGTTCCCTTGTAGAACCCATGGATAACTCAAACATTATCAGGCTAAAGTATCCCAGGTTTCATTTTTGATTTTTGTATCCTCTTGGATGTTTCAGGGTTTCTTTCTAGAGTCTCACAGTGCTGCAGGGGTTGTTTGGGGTGTAGAAAGAAGGAAAATGTCAGCTCTGACTACTTTTCTGTCCCATTTCCTTAAATATTTGAGGATTTCTGAGCAGTGTGGAAGTTGGGTGTTCAAATCAAATCAAAAGTGGATAAAATCTAACCCTGTCCTCAACTTTCCATTTTCAAAGAGTGACAAGAAGGCAGAAGTTAATTTAGCTCATGACCATGAATGGTGCCATTGCAAAATTCAAGTATAAAATGTCCCTGTAGAGAAGTGACTTTCCTGCGGACAAGAAACAAGGGTTGAGCTGCTGCACAGAGAACCTGAGCCACAAATCAGCCAAAAATTATAAATTGAGGGTGGGTGCTCCTAAAAGAGATAGAGAATGATCCTTTCAGGTGCTTGGGAGGCTGGAGAAGCATCAAGGGCACCAGAGGAGCCTCTCCATTCACAGACTACTGCAGGAATAACTTGGATAATACATTTTAAATTATCCAGGTGTGCCATCCTGACCTCTGCTGAGCAGAGTTGCTGTGATTGTCCTGCCCTGCCCGCATTGATTAACTTTTATAAACCACTGGTCACATTCACTGTCACACAGCCTGGGCTGGTGGTTCTCCCTCCCTCTTCCACATCCTTTACTCCCAGTGTGAGAAAAGGTGCTGAAATAATTGCACAGAGGCTGCAGACAGTGCTTAAAATCTAAATAGACTCGCTAATTACTCCTAAAACATGTTTAATACCAGATACAGATAGCTGGAAAATCCAGGAAATGCTGTTCAAAATGTAAGTTCTGTGGCAAGCTGGATAATTTCCCCATCTATTACAACAGAATGGCATGTCAGGGCACTGTACAAAATTTTAATTACATAATGAGTTGACTGAGTCACACAAGTTTGTCTTTGAACTCGAGGCCTGCTCTAGAGGGGTTGGGCAAGCAGGAATCTGTGCCCTGTGCTCACAGGGGTCCCAGGATGAGGGAGAGACGAGGATCTGACTCCATGTCTCAGAAGGCTGATTTATTATTTTATGATATATATTACATTAAAACTATACTAAAAGAATAGAAGAAAGGATTTCATCAGAAGGCTGGCTAAGAATAGAAAAAGAATGAATTATAACAAAGGCTTGTGTCTCAGAGAGTCAGAGCCAGCTGGACTGTGATTGGCCGTTAATTAGAAACAATCCACACGAGCCCAATCCCAGATGCACCTGTTGCATTCCACAGCAGCAGATAACCATTGGTTACATTCTGTTCCTGAGGCCTCTCAGCTTCTCAGGAGGAAAAATCCTAAAGAAAGGATTTTTCATAAAGATGTCTGCGACAGGAATCTGTTTCCTGGTGGAGGTTCCTCTGGAATTTCGATGGCAGTAGAAATCTCAGAGGGACCATCCTAGGAATTGTCATCTGGAGCTCTTCTGGGAGAGGAGAAACAAGATGAGGTGAGAGCAGAGATGCCAGCCAGCTCCTGCTGCAAAGGGCTGATTCTTTTTGAGGCAGCAATGACCTGCAGTTGACTCAGTGACTCCAAGTGAGAATCTCTGAATTCCATTACCCAGCTCATCTCTGGGAAATCAATGAATGCCTCCCCAGTGACACATAAATAGCTCAGCCCTTTAAACAAGTGTCAGGAAAGGGCCTTCATTTCCCCCGTGTGCCTCTTTATCGTTCATGTAAATGGGCAGAAAAATGCAGCCCTTGGAAGTTTCCAAAGGCTCGTTAATACAAAATGCAAGATGCACAGAGCTCCTTCCCAGGAAAAAAAACCCAACAAATCTTCTCTCTTTCTGTTCATGTGTGAGGGCTGTCATCAAAGAAGGGACGTGCCTGTTATTCTGAAAATATTCCCACCGAGTTTATGTCTTATTTCTGAGGCTGTGCCAGCTCATGGCCATGAGGTGCCCCTTACAGAGCTCTGTGGGTTGGTGTGGCCACAGCCAGAACCCCATTCCCACCCTTTTAGCAGGGCTGGATGTGCTCAGCTCAGTTCCAAACCCAGCTTTGTGGGGGGAAAAGGCTGCAGAGACCAGAGCCAGCCCCACAGCCCTGCAGAGCCAGGGAGGAAATGGGGCTGGGGCTTTGATGTGCCTCCACCTTCTGCCCCAAAACTGAACCTGCAGAGATGAAAGGCTGCTGCAAACTCCTCTGAAAGGAGCCCAGCACCAGAGATACTTTTTGGGGGTTCTCTGATATTCTTTCATTTATTCATTATTTATTAATGCTTAAATTTATCAATTATTAATGCTTAACTGCTGGGGAGGTGAGGGTGGGAAATGGAAGCCCTTGTGAGGCAATGGTGACACAGTGAATGGGTTTTATTTCCTTTTTTGCATTGGATTATTGGTTGTTTTAACACCAATTGTTTATTCATGTGTCTTGTTTTATTCACCAGGCAGTGTTGCCTCATTAGCCATAAATACATTCATACCTGACCTTGCTTTGGTAACTCCCTGCCTGGTTCTGTCTTTCTTTTACTGCACCTCCCCAAGCTTTGAGTAAAACAGCAACAAAAATAAAACAAAACCTGATTTCTAGCAGGTAGCTGTGGTGCATTTCAAGCTATTTTGGTTGATTAGGAGCTTGATTACAGTGGCTGATTGTTGGTGCATTTTACTGCAAGTTTTACCAAGCACAGCTGGCTCCATGGCCCTAAACATCATTTACATGCATGAAGCAGCCATGCAAGCCCTTGCTGAAGTCCTTTTAGGATCAATCCTTGCATTATTTTGGCATTCTTGCCATGCAAAAACCTTACCAGGTGTGGGGTGGTTCTTCATGGCACCTGCTGTAGGAACATGAGAATTTTCGCCTAAAACATGGCCTCAAATCCACTCTGTGAGTGTCACTACAAACCTTAAATCCCCCCCAGCTCCACCTAAACAGCTTTGCAGCTCATAAAAACAGCCCTGAGCTGGGATTCCAAACAAAATCAGGATTGGGGTGAGGTTCCCACCAGGTGAGGCCTGTCCTGCTGCACCTGGGGACTTTCATAACCCTCAGAAATCCAGATGAACACATCCAAAAAGGAAATTTGCAGGGTGAGTGGTCTGGAAAAGGCTTTCTGTGAAAAGTTTCTGGTGACTTTAGGAAAATCTGCTTAAGAGATTTCATGGGAATATTCCTGCTTAATTCAGCAGAGCTCCTAAAGTGGGGAGATGATGCTTCTGGGCTAAGCTTGATTTTGTATCTGCAGTGGATTGGGGAGGGTTTGTAAGAGCTCTCCTGGAGCTGCAAATTTTGCACTCAACCTGATGTGGTCAAGAGATTTTTGAATTCTCGTGCCTATTTAAACTCCTGCAGATTGAGATTTGTCATGATGAAATTTGCATTATAATGTCAGATAATCTGTTGTGCACAAGGAATCCTGGGGGCTTTAAAGGTCATTTCTGCCATGGGCAGGGACAGCTTCCACCAGAGCTCATCCAGCCTGCTCTGGGATGTTCCCAGCAATCAAAGCCTCTGCAACCTCTGGGCAATCTGGTGCTCCAGCACCCTCATGCAAAGAAAAATTCTGGAACACTTCTGAGTTAGCTCCAACCCACCCCAGGACAGCCCTGTTGTGTTTGGATGTCCCATTTCCTGGTAAAAGCAGAAAATTGTCAGCATTAGGAGCAGAGAGATCCTATTTTTAGGTCCCTATGGAAAAATACATCATCCTTTTAAAATCTTCCTGAGCATCACTCAAAGCTTAGGCACGGGTGGAAGGTTTGGGTTGGTTTTTCCTTCTGTGGTTTGCTCACATTGGATTGTGCTGTCCCTGCTGGGAGACACAGCTCAGAAAATGAGAGGGGTTTTCAGTCTGAACTCAAAGCCAGGCAAGATTAGGCCTTGTCTGCCTGATTTTTTTTCATTTCTGCATTACAAGTGCCCAGTTATCTGTGGGTTTAGATAAAGATTTCCTGCAGCTCTTATCAGTGAGGGGCTAGCAGTGACAGGGAGCTCCTGCAGAGCACAAATATTGGTTTTGGGAGAGCACTTGGTGTTGTTGGGATCCTGTTGAACACTTCCCATTACAGCAGCTTCTCTTGAGAGGAGGAAACAGATTGGAGCCACCTCTTGCCCTTTTCTAACACTTCTTAAGTGAAAGCCTCCAAAACCTTGACTGACTGCATGGCGTAAAATTGAGATGCTCAGCTGATTTCTGCTTGCTGTCTGAAGCCCCTGCCACCCTGTAATTTGAATTTTTTCTGCTGACAATTGTTCCTTTAGGCTCTTCTCTCTGCCTGAGCGCTGACCTGGTTAAATGTCTGCATGTCTGAGCACATCCAACCACTGAAAATTGGCAACAAATAGTGAAAAATAGTAAATCAATAGTAAAGAGATAGCAAAAGATGCTTAGCCAGTCTCCTTTCAGAAGATTATGTAAATTTTGCTCAGGTAAAAAGGTGTTTGAGCTTTGAAAGGTCACTTGTCTAATGACCCAAAATCTTTTGGTTTTTCTCCCTTGTCTGAGCCAGTGTTTTGACCAGAGTGCCATCAGATCTTTAATATCATTTTATTTGTGTTGGTGCCTAAATTCCAGCTGTTTTATGCAGTTTTCACTGGAAATACTTGAGTAAGTTTTCACTTTCAATATTAGAGAGGTTTCTTCCCTTCTCATAGTAAATATTCCAGTAGCTCCCCATAAAAAACCTGTGGCCTCTGCCCACCACAAACCAGCTATTTCCCACAGTAAATTGAATAATATCTTCAAAGACTGATGCAGAGTGAGCAAATTCTTAAACTAAATCCATCAATATCTAACAAGGAGATCCACATAAGATGTGTTCAGGAATAACTTTTGAGATCTTTGGGATCCAAATTCTTAAATTAAATCCATCAATATCTAAAATGGAGATCCACATAATGTGTGTTCAGGTATAACTTTTGGGATCTTTGGGATCCAAATTCTTTAACTAAACCTATCAATATCTAACAAGGAGATCCACATATGTTCAGGAATAACTTTTGGGATCTTTGGGATCCAAATTCTTTAACTAAACCTATCAATATCTAACAAGGAGATCCACATATGTTCAGGAATAACTTTTGGGATCTTTGGGAGTTTCTCAAGTAGGACAAAGCCCTCCAGCAGCCCAGTCGGAGCTGTGGCAGCAAGAACAACAACTGCTGACCAAGAGATGAATTCACTGCAAACTTTTCCCCAAAACTGTGTCTCTGACCTAGAAACAGCTCTGGCCTGATCAGTTGTTGCATTAAGTATCCAGTGGTTGTGAGGAAAATTATACACTGAACACCCCCTAACTATAGATTAGAGCAGTGTTGAAGCAGTTTTATTTCTGGAAATGTATAATCTTCTTACATCAACCTCAGGCCTTTGTGCAGAGGATTATTTGCACTGAGTGGCTGGGCTGGGACAGGTCTGCAAGGAGAGAGTGCTGAGGGTGCTGCCTGCTCCCAAATTGCCTCCCCAGTTGCTTGGTAACAGATGCTGAGCCCCTGAGGGACCGGGAGCACTGGGATTGTGTGGCTGTGTCCTTGGGCAGCCTTTCTGGAGGCTTCCATAGTGAGGAAACCAAAGTCCTCTTCTCTTGAAATCAGATATTTTAGATATTCCTTATTATTCCAATATTAATATTAATATTTTATATATTCTTTAATATTTGGTTTCAGGGGATGCTGGTGCATGTGGAGTTTGTTCTCTTGATGCCTTGTGCGTCCATTCCCGGATGGAATAAGGAATGGTTTGGGAACCTTGTGCAGGCTGCCCTGGAACAGAGGTTGGACAGAGCTACAGAATAAAGCAGGGATTTATTCAAAGGATCTCCTCAATGGATGCACCTTGGGCAGCACAAGAGCCCAGCCAGGGCTGCACCCAAGATGAACCAAAATGATCCAAAATGCACCGCCAGGCACGGGGTCTCTCCCTGGGATCAGTTCTGCTCCATTTGCATCTTGCAGTTCATTGTCCCATTCCAGCTTTTAGCCCCTGCAGTCCCATCCTTGTTTTTCTCTCTCCAGCCCACGGGGTTTGTGCTCTTGGGGCTGAGATTTGGATCATTTGTCCTTGGTGCCCAGCTGGAGCAGGAATTGTTTTGTGTCCCTGCTCTGTGCACAGAGCTCAGCATCCCTGATGTGAACCCAGACCCACACACTAAAGCAGCACAGAACCTGAAAATATAAAAGCCAAAACCTGAGGCATCACTTTCTGGGCAGTTCTGAAGGCTGGGAAAGTGAACTTGGTGCCCCTTGTCCCTCAGCTCCTGAGCTCTGCCCTTGAGTCAGACAAAACAGGAGAATTCTGACTTTGGATGCTGATAGGTGATAAACCGTTCAAATTTATACAAAAAAATGTTCACCAGGCTGTGGTTGAGCAATGGTCACCTCAGAAAACTGAGTAAATCTAGAGATCATAATCTTTGATGCCATTGATGCTCTTGGTTGGCTTGGATGAACTAGAAATTGTAGCACTTTTTGGCCATATTAAAACCACCACGCGATCCATGGGAATGGGGCATCTTCCTGCATCAGTGCCTGAGCTGGAATCTGTGTCCCTGCAGCACACCTGGGTGGCTGAATCTCATCCAATACCCACTGAAGGCACAGGCCCACCTCAGTGTCTGCAGAGGGCACCAGGTCAGCTCTTCCCAATAATCCCCATTTACAGGAGGTAATGGAAACCTGGCTTTTAGCAGGAAGCTTTTCAGCTGAGGAAAATTCCTGGGTTTCTGGCACAGGAATGCAAAACTCTCTTTGGAAACTATTCCAGTAGGTAGCCATCTTCCCAAAATCCAGTATAATATAATTTAGATAATTTATTCATATTTATTTATATTTATTTATCCTTTATTTATAGATAAATCTATAATTTAGATTTCTAATTTAGATAATTTCTAATTTTAGATACATTTATAGTTTAGATTAGCAGAACAGCTGCTCACTGCCCAGGTGATAAAAGCTTTTCCCACTGCCCTGACTTTGCAGCAAAAGGCTGCAAGTTAAAGGCTGAGGTTTTGTGAAAAGGAGAAAGATGCCTCTGATCTCTGATCCTGTTATCACAGACTGAAATCACTCTGCAACACCACTCAGGTGAAAAAGGAGGGATGTGAGGAGCTTGAACTCTGAGCTGGGGAAAAAGAAACTCCAAGAGGTTTTCAGAGACACGAGTCCAGCCCTAAATCTCTGTTTATCAAATAAACCAACAGTGGATGTGGCAGCCCAAGTGCCATGTGAGCATTCTTGTCCCACCTGCAACTTGGATTTCCAAAGAAATCCCACCTGAGAGTGAGGAGATGAACAAACACATCTTTCCATGAGTCCATCAAAAAGCATTGGGAAGGATGGAGACCACGAGCTCGAGCAGAATGATGGCTCCAGGGAAAGCACACAGCCTTCCTCAGTGCATTTCTGTGATATTTACAGGGGCCTGTAGTGGCAGGGGAAGGGGGAATGGCTTCAGGCTGACAGGAAGTGGGTTTAGATTAAATATTTGGACAAAACTCTTCCCTGTGAGGGTGGGCAGGCCCTGGCACAGGAGCCCAGAGAAGCTGTGGCCGCCCCTGGATCCCTGGCAGTGCCCAAGGCCAATCTTTGGCAGTTTATTCTCCACCTTAAAACAACCTTTTTTCTCTAGACAGCTCCTGAGAAATTGCTTCTGGATCGTGGGCATGAAAAGTGGAACCCAAACAAGGTTTTGGCGAGAACACTGAATAAATTATTTTATAGCAATTCAAAGTTCAGATGAAACTCACACATGGTGTGACATATGACATCTTGTGGCCATTTTTGTATTGGCTAAATAAGGACCAATATTATTTCCCAAATTACCTCCAGCTGAGCAAAACACTTGAGTGTATTCTTAATTTTTAAGCCCACAAATAGATATATGGCCCTTCACTTTCTGTTCTTTATTGCTGTGTAAAATCCTCAGCTCCTTCCTCAGAGATTTTTATTTCTTACTTCTTCTAATCAGGCAAAACTCCCAATAATTCTGTAACACTCTTGAGGCATTATGCAGGTTATTTATAGCTGCCTTTAACAGAAATAACTTGGACAAATCCATCGTGCAGAGACTTCCAAGCAGCAGCAGCAGCAGCAGCAGGGTGCAAAGTCCCCTTTGCTTCTTTGCTGTGAATCCACAACAGAAACTGGAAGGGCAAATCAGGTAATTTAGGACTTGAGAAGGATCCAGGCTGTGCTGGGGGATGGAATCATGGGATGGGGAAGGGTGGGGAAGACCTTGAGGGCTGAGTCCAGTCATGAATCCAGCACCACCACACTGTGGCCACATCCAGGGGTCTTTGGAAAATTCTCAGGGACTGTGATTCCACCACTGCCCTGGGCAGCTCCTTCCAATGTCTGACCACCCTTCCAGTGAAGGAATTTTTCCTGATTTCCAACCTCAACCTCCCCTGGTGTAACTTGAGGTCATTTTTTTTGTCCTGCCCCTTGATCCCTGAGAGAGGAGAACACCTTCTCCTTCTCCTTCTCCTTCTCCTTCTCCTTCTCCTTCTCCTTCTCCTTCTCCTTCTCCTTCTCCTTCTCCTTCTCCTTCTCCTTCTCCTTCTCCTTCTCCTTCTCCTTCTCCTTCTCCTTCTCCTTCTCCTTCTCCTTCTCTTCTC